>NW_024037060.1:4400446-4786283 GCF_015706575.1 Patiria miniata
TTGGGCATATGTTCACTAAAAAGTCAGCTTGGTAAACATCATTTTCGGATTCAGCACCCCAAAATTGGGGTAAAATAGCCATGTTACCAATTTCTACTCGAAAAAGCCTCTTCGTGTAACAATTTTTGAAATATCACCCAGTCTATTAAATAAAGTCAAAAACTGAACCAAAGCGGCTTTTATATTTTTACAACATTCCTGTTGGTTTTCAAAAAGCACTATTTTTAATGAGTCTAAAAACACAAAATTATAGAATGGGGCTCACAACTTGACAATTTGTAAAACGAAAAGACGTCTTCGTAAACATTAACTCCGAAAAAACTGTCATCCCATGATATAATTTTCAATTTTGTTGAGCTGAAAACTCAGGGAACGTCATCAAATAATAAGTAGTGCGATATCAAATAATAAGTAGTGCGATCTATAAAATCGTTGACCAGAATCGTGACTTGCATGCATGCTGCCATGATTTTGACTAAATGAACAACTTTCAAAATCGACGGGAAAACATAATCATAAACTTTACCAAAACAAATTGGCATGGTAATTAACTAAATGATGTTGGATTGCCTGAGAAATACTGTGTAAAGAGACTGATTCTTCATGTGCAGATCTAATGGTTGGTGGGTTGATATAGATGAGACCAGGTTGAAATTTCGCCCGTAATCAAAAGACAATGAAGATGATTATTTCTTTAAATGAAAAATTGATTTCTTATCGCTATACTACGATTGACGTTCAGCAAAATACAAGGCATCTTCAATATAATATTATTTCACTTTCGTTGAAAAAAATAATAATAATTAAGGCCTACTTATAACGGTTTTAGGGTTTTGCATTTCATTTCATTTTTTTTTTCATTTTATATTAAAAAAGGTTTCATATCATTTCATTTGTTCTTTATTGTCCACGTTAAAAGATAACAACGGAAAAGTTAAGATATATCAAAACTAAACGCTTATGACACATGCTTATATGAAAATATATTTGAAAAATATCATATCAAAACTAACCGCTTATGACACATGCTTATATGAAAAATATATTTGAATATACATTAATATTAAAACATTTAAACGAAATCCAAATGCTAAACGCGAATGAGGAACTGTACTCGTACCGACTTCCCGAAACCTATTGAAAAGGAAAGACTGAATAAACAAATCGCAAAAGTCGACGGGAAATCTTAATTTCATTAACGATAATTACAAATACGCCCGCCTGTTATACTCAGTTTGACTAAAACATTTGCAGATGTCTTCGCGTGTATACAGGATGCAAGAAAATGACCGAATTAAAAGGAAACAAAATATTTCAAAAAAAAATGTGTGGCTCGTTCCATTTCAGAAAAATCGGGATAAAGTACACGTTCTTGACTAAGGTGACAATTTCACGTGTAATTTGCGTACTCTATTTCCAAATTATTGTAATAAATTAAAAGACCACAAAATTCAGCTGTCCACCACTGAACATTTACTGTTCTATACGAACTGATGAATACCTTTTAAATACAATGAAACATTGACGTTTTCCAACCTCCGCGCCATGAATGAACAGAAAACTTGCAAAACAAACATCAATATTTCATGGGGAAGAAGAGTTGGCTTGTTCCTCATAAACAAAACACAAACAATCTGACAGCAAAGATAATCTTTAAGTCTCGACTCAAGTGATGAAAACCTCATTACTTGAATGCCTGTGTGCAATCTGTATAATTCTCACTAAATGGCATTTCATGGACAGCTATAAACAAAAATGTTGTTTTAGTCAAACATGCATAACTTCTGATAGCATGGATCAATTTCAGTAATCATTTGTATTCCTAATGAGTGGAAGAACATGCTCTTTTAAGGCATACTTCATTGGTGTATCAACTTTGATTGCTGTTTAAGAAAAGAAAGATAATGAATCCGTTTCACTTTCTTTCTGACTTTCTGTGCAATGCAACATTTTACAAAATCCGTCATTATACCGCAAGACGATCACAATAAGACCCTAGTCTCCAACCCCCCCCCCCCCCTTCTGGCCTTATAAGGGATATAAACCCCAATCAAAGGTGGCGTGCATTACGTTACCATACCTTGAAGAGAAACTTGCGCGTTCCCTTGAAGTCCACTTGCCATAAGGAACATCATCATCAGGACCATCTTAGGAGAATGGCCTCCGTAGCTGTGCCGTTCTCCATCATCATCTGCCATCGCCCAAGTCATGTCATCGGACCAAATCGATGGTCCTTTGCAAGTCAAATGGATCGCCCCAAAAATGACCGCAATGTTAGCCACAATATCCAATGTTCGGATAAAAGTAAACGACGTAGGCCTACTGTTTGAAGCAGTGGTTCATTGTGTTCATCTGGTATGCGCGCGCGTCGTCGTAGCCATGCGCGTCGGCAAAATGAAAAAGTTGTTTTTCTTTCAATGAAAGATGATGTCTCAAAACCGCCAAACTCACTGGTTTGACTGGAATCCTGCTGCTACACAATTTTAACGTGTTTTTAGCTTGGGTTATGGTCGAGAATAAGCTTTATGTGGCCTCTCTGGACTCCCATATATTTGCACTAAGTTTAGTCGGGCACCATTTGCAGTCATCAGCCGACATTTGAAGCAAAAAAGTCAGGTAAAAAAAAAAAAAAAAAGCCGCGTCGCCGCACCACTTTTTGGGCAAGCTCCATACCAGAAACCGGAGACTTTTTGGGGGGCCTAAATTATTGTTTCACCGCGGCCAAACGGCACACTCTGATTTTTATCTGATGTGACTCGAGACGTGGACAGTGTTATATGCCGGGCATCTTATATACGGTCCCTGACTTTTTCCCTTCTGAATACGATGTTTATATGGTGATGAGCGATCATTGTCATTGCCTTCATCACTCACCTGTTGTTGATGAGAACAGGCGACTTTTGAAGTCTCGCGAGTATCTTCCCGCGGCCCGCCTATAAGCGCCATCTTCATCAGTGGCTGGTCTTCCGGGGGAGGGATTAAGAAGTCTATAATCTCTTCTTGGGTCGAAAAAAATCCAACACTGGTGGGCCGCAAAAACCAAACACTTTCGTTGGCCACGTCCTCCGCAATTCATGCAGCTTCTCAGTTGCGAGTAAGGATGATTAGCCCCCAAATTGTTATTAGATTATTATTACTATAAAATAGGTAAATCGTGCAGAAAAGCACATCCAATGCCTGCTATCCCCCCCCCCCACCCCGGTAGCTAACACCCACCCGCCTCATGATCCAAATCTGGATACGCCCCTTTCTTAACATTGTCCCACATGAAGTTGTACAATGACGACCATTGAAACTCACACAGCATTGGTCACTATTGGCCTAAACAAAAAAACAGAAACTATTTTTTAAGACATATTTCTTCCCAACGGGGGTGGTGGAAATTACACACCTCAACCAACACCCAGCATGGGGGGGGGGGGGGGGGGGGGGGCTGTGATATGACATAAAACCACAATGCTATAGAAGTGAAGACTTACAAGCCAACATGAGCTTCTCATTATTGAAAGTACATCAAAATGTCCCCCTCCGGAAACTCGCCCTCACTCCTCCATACTCCCCCCAACCCCAATGCAAATCGAACCACACGAACCACAGTTTTACTCCACTGCTGTTTTCTACAACTCGTCCTCTCTCATGTTTGGCACAAATATTCCACTCTATACCCGTGCTCTTCAAAGTATTCGATTTATCAGGCTCATTTCGAATTTTCAATTTTCTATGTGAACGGAAAACCTCAGATTTTTTTTCTGTTGGATGTTTCCAAAACGAATTGTGCGCTATGCGCCCATAATCTGTTTTCGCGAATCAGTACGCGTATAGGTATTACCTAACTCCTCAAAACAGCTATAATAATTATTATGAGAATATCATTACTGTTCAGCCATTATGGGACGTGTCATTACGCGGTACACGGACATAAGTGTCAAATTACTAATAATGGAACATTGAAGGTGGCCGTAAAGTAAGGTCTTGTGTAGGCCTCCCGTATATTGTTCAAATCCCGAGGTGTTTCAGAGGAAAACTGACACTTCGATCTAAGACATTAAATCCTTGAAAATAATACGCGAAAACAATTTGTAAGTGCATCTGCCAACACCATGATAAATAATGAATTTTACTCATCAGGTTCAGTTTTTGCAAGGGGCCTTGCCAAAAAGCAATCACGACAAACAATCTTGCTTTGTGGTGAAGGCTCCCCACCCCGTTTAATAGAAGCCGTGTCAATGACAGTCATGGCATACCGACGAGCTAGCCAATTTTATGAAAGTCGTGATGCACAGGACAATCGGAGCCAAGCCGTTGTTATTTCCGTTGTTGGTATTAGCCGGAAAATATAACCTGTCATGCTGACGCGGATTTACCGAGTTGTCATATAGGGTGGCAGGGATCAACTCTTTACGCAGATACATCAGATATCAGCTTTAGAAGACAGCATTGTCCAAGCTTGTCAAGAAGACGCATTATCTTGGAAAACAAGAGATTTACATTGTTTGAGTCTATGTCCACATCCACTGCCCCCCCCCAACCTCCAGAAGATAATACCCCACATAGTCCATGATTGAACATAATCAGACCAAAACAAACTGAGCCATTTGCAGTGAGTTTCAAGAGTTACTATTTTATTGATATATCACACCCTACCAAAGTAGGCCAAACAATTTTGTTCAGAGAGATTTTTATATCGTAAACACTGAAGCTCGGTGGCAGAACGCGAGCCCAAAGACGGCTACTGAACGCAAAAGCGTCTACAACTCAGTACTGAACTTCATCATGGAATGCAAATTTCAAGTACAGCCTCTCCACGGATCATAATGCGGCAGTGTTGGGGCGGACATTTTCTTTCGATGCTACAGGGTGTCCAAAAGAAAACCAACAGAACCTTTATCGGGTAAATATTTATTGAGCTATGGCCATTTTAAAAAAAGTGCTGATTTTTCATTTGTCCAGGGTCTAGTGGATTTGGGGCGAGGGTAGTTTCACTTTCTATAATTTTAATCTTACTCTCTATATTTGGTTCGTTTTCATTATACATTGTTGGCAACAATCTCTCTTTTTGGAAGTTGGTAGTCCTAAAAAGGACTGTTTGGTTAACTTCTCAGATGTTTACTGTGTTGCTCTGCCTCTGCCCTCTACTTGGTAGCCTCTTGCACGGATGCAAGTTTCAGCCCGTGTTCTTATTGCGACAGTCGCCGTGGACAAAATGAAAAGCGGCACTTGTTTTCAATTAACCATAATAACTCAGTAAGTACCCGATTGGAAAGATTTTTCCGTTGTTGAAAAGCTAATGAACTATACTCTCCAAATATGTATCGATATTTGTGATGTATTATTTTTTTAAAAGCTGTGAAAAAGAGGGCGCTTTGAGGGTTCAGGTTTTTATGGGACACCCTGTACTGTATGGGACATGTTGGTGTACAACCGTAGCATTGTTGCCCAGTTTGGACTGTTAATTTCAAAATGTGGCGTGTTCCTGTTTAACCAAGCAACACTCGCAGTACATGCACAGTCCTAGCTGGAATGCGCTGTTCTCAATTAAGACTGCACCAAGGAACATTTGTGGGAAGGGTGGCCAGGGTATCACAACCGGAGGTTCAAATTCTCCTTGGGGTAAAAAAAAGTATATATAGTCAATAAATGTTGTGGTTGTTAACACTTAACACATCAAATCTATTAAATTTAAGACTTTCTTCATACTATAAACGAAACAACCTAATATAGAACATTGGCAGGGATGGTTACATTCAATAGACGCTATGCGTTGCAGGTTTGTTATTTCTATTTTTAACAATGGGTGCAAAAATTTTTTTTACCCATGCCAATCCAAGGGATTCAAAACACTGCCCTCTAACTCAACCCTTACGCACAAGGTCTATAATATACAAATATTGAATGGATCAGCGTGAAATGGGAGGAATATTATCACAAGGTAAAATCTGGACTTTTCCACTTCAAGAGGCGAAGCCGAGTGAACTGAAAAAGTCCAGATTATACCAAGCGATAATATTCCTCCCATTTCACAATTTAAAGCCACTCAATATTTGTTTTGTATTACTGACATATAGATCCTTGTCATTTGATATAATTGAACTTTTATTTCAATACAAAATTGGTGGAAAATGTGTTTCTCTCTTCCTAACCACCCCTTTGCGAAAATGATTGAACCCAACTCTGTAGCGCTGGCTCTTTGGAACAATACGCGCTACGCGCAATGCTGAACGCGCACACCAGTATGCATTTGCACACAAATGCCGCGTCATGGAACAAGCATCGATCCTAACTGTTCAATAGTATTTCCCATTCCCCATGGGCGAATGGGACTTTTTTGAGCCCCAGTGTGAATGGGAGTAATAACGAATGTCACGTGAAGTGAGTTCCACCAATCAAATGACAAGGGTCTGTATGTTGGTTATATAATAATTTCTGACTTCCTGGGGCTATCACATAGTTAATGCACATGACGTGGCGTGTTTGCGCCAATCACAAAATAAAATGCTTTGTGTGAGGTCTAATAACGATAAATACATCTTATTGCTGCTTTATGCGGACGCATTGCACTGTTACAGATGTCCGTGCCATTTGATCAAAATTATGCAGGAGTTGACAAGATCCATTCTTCGGTGATCTGGAATTTCATCGGAAATCTTCGGCGCTGAACATGCCCTGTGAACAGAAATAATAATAATCATGGTAAATATGGCTTAAAAAGGGACAATACGAAACTCAATGAAAGTGTCAGTCCCTTATTTGTACACAAATGATTACTCTCGTCATCAATTAAGTGTAGTCACTACTGAAACAAAAGACTTTAATTAGACTCCAGAGATGGTTAGAGATATCTGCGCTCTTCAGCAAATTAATTTTTTTTCTCAAAACAAATTTTGTATGCCTTATTTGAAATAAACCAACTGCACAAACGATATGCCTGGATTATTGTTGGGCCTGCACATAATTTTTAATTTGTAAAGTAATTATTCCACAACTAAATGTGGGCAGATTTTGTTCAAAGTCTCATTCAAAAGTGAATAACGGAAAGAATTCCATACCTGGACATCACTTAACACCCTGTGCACAAACCCTACGAGACTGGTCTGAAAAAATTTCAAGTCTTTTCTCAGTAAATGCTTCAATATTTTCCCTGCTAAATTTGACTTTGTAGGACAAGTTATTGCTTTCTGATGGCTGATAGGTCACTGCAGGGGAAAATTAGCGACGTCCACGTATGGAATTCTTTCCTGAATAACTTTTGTACTTCTATAAAATAAGCAACTTAAAAAAAAATCACCGACAGTACATCCGAATACAGATGAATATTGCTGTCACCAGCTCTAACCCTAACCCACCTCACTCCTCCAAAATCCTCCTGGCGGTTTTGGAGGATTCTAGAGGATTGAGGATGAATGGTGATTGAATCAAATGAGGATTCTGGAGGATTGAGGATGAATGGTGATGGAAGCACATGAGGATTTTGGAGGATTGAGGATGAATGCATTTTGAGGCAGGACTGTCTGATGATTTTGAAAGATTTGGCGTTGGTTATCCTTCATTTAAACACGAGCGCAAAGTTTTGGGATGAGGAGGATTTTGGAGAATTGAGGATGAATGCCGAATTTGAGGCAGGACTGTCTGACAATTTGAAAAATTTAGGCGGAGTTGCAAAATTTTGGAGGATTTTGGAGGATTGAGGATGGTTGTAAGCAAGAAGGGCCTAGGGGGTTAGGGCTAATGGTCACTTCATGTTTAAACCATGATTAGTTCACGGAAGTATTTGGAAATTCAAGAAAATAGTAAAGACATTTTGAGTGATGTTTCATCATGTCATTGGAAGTTACCTTGGCCCTTCGCAGGATGGAGTCTTTATTTGGATCATAGGGACTATCCTTGGATGGAATCTCTAGAACAGCAGGGATGGGGTCTGTGTGGTTGTCCAGCAAGTGTCTGATGAGCTCCGCGTAGTTCTGATTGATGAGGATGATAGCAATGTCCGATCGCGTCACAAAACTCTTGAAACTTTCCTCGATTTCGTGAACGCTTGTGTCTTTAAGGGAGGAAGGGAAGAAGGAATTTCAAATTTCGATCGTCAAAATCTTAGGCCAAAAAAAAAAAGTCTCCGGTTTCTGGTATGGAGCTTGCCCGAAAAGTGGTGCGGCAACGCGGCTTTTTTTTTTTTTAACTGTTCTTTTTGCTTCAAATGTCAGCTGATGACTGCAAATGGTGCCCGACTAAACTTAGTGCAAATATTATGGGAGACCAGAGAGGCCACATAAAGCTTATTCTCGATCATAACCCCATCTAAAAACACGTTAAAATTGTGCAGCAGCAGGATTCCAGTCAAACCAGTGAGTTTGGCGGTTTTGAGACATCATCTGTCATTGAAAAAAAAAACTTTTTCATTTTGCCGACGCGCATGGCTACGGCGACGCGCCCGCATACCAGAAACCGGAGACTTTTTTTTTTTGGCCTTAGGGCACTTTGGCCAGAAAACCCTGCCTAGCACAACAGCGTGGAATGTTAGTCAAAGTGAGAAGCCTGGCCAATATAACAAACAGGTAAAACGTCCCAAGGCCAAATTGCCTGAAAGTCAGTGGTTGCCAACTGCAACAGGATCCAAGGGCGTAAATCCCAGGGGGACCAGGGGAGATGGGCCATGAGATCATCCCCCATATTTTTGTAGTGAAAAATTAAATACTCTGATCTTAAGGTTAATTTCTAACTTTCCAACAGCCCAAATGTATTAATACTGTAGTACTGAAAAAGGGAGAACAAACAGTAGGAAAGCTTTAAATGTACCGATTTATTGAAAGATTATCGCAAGTTTTCAAGTTTGCATCAGATGCAAATGTGTATCATGAACAGCGCCCCCTTCTGTCATGTAGTGGCCGGCCAAGCCCCTCCCCCAATGCAGCATGGTCCTACGGACTTCTAGCCCCATAAATGTGGCCAATTTACTGGACTACCTCCGTAAATAAAGGCCACACTTCCACCATGTACAAAAACATGTAGAATTTTGTCAAATTTTGATTTTTACATTAAGGCTTAGTTTGTAGTTTATTTTTGCTTTAGAAGCATACTCACCCTCTTTATAGGCTCATCAAAAAGTGCTGCCTTTTTCAGATGTCTATTTGAAAAATGTGAAATTTCCAGATTCGTTTGCACACGTTTGCAAAGGAGTATAACTAGGAGGCCAGAAACACCGGGCAAACCCCTTCTCCAAGCGATAAGTGTTACTGGATTCTTTTATGTGCGTTAGGCCTTATACAACACACGGGACCTCCGGCTTAACGTCCCATCCGAAGGACGAAGCAGTAATGGTTAAGTGCCTTGCTTAAGGGCACAAGTGTCCGGGCCCGGGCTCGAACCCACGCCACTGTTGCCTCTGAAACACCAGAGCATGAGTCCGGTGCTCTTAACCGCTAGGCCATGACACTCCACCTTAACTGCCTTTTCTCTTCTACAAAACCAATGAGTCCTTACCTTTTTCAACAACTACAAAGTTGGGATGCCTCTTGTTATTCAACTCTCCAATACCCCAAGAAGAAACCCTGTGCACGTATCCTACAAAACGGAATGGGTTCAAATTAATATGGATCACACACAGAACGTACACATAATTATATTATTATATATGTCCACTACCAACAGTTAACTAGACTCCAAATTTGATGTTGGTATCAAATAATAAACCCTTTATTTTGTACCCATGTAAATTTACGAAATTTGTTTTTCTGCGAAGCCTACATTGTAGGCCACATTTGTAGGTCATTTGATTTTCCCTTCAAAAGCAAGTTTTGGAAGAAATAATTGCCAGCACCAAGGGTCTGTCAGCAAATATATTGTCACACCCCCCCCCCCCCAATCCAATCGGTCTCGCTACACCCCTGAAATATCTAATGGCTTTAGCCTACATCCCAAATTATTATACACATGTAGTCGTTTTGTGAAGGAGAAACAAGTTCATACATGTATGTTTATTTCTATTTTAAATAGTGTATCGATAATTCAGTCTCTTGTTGAAAATTCCATGTGAATGGGCAACGCTACGTAGAAACCCTATAAAACCAACTCCAACCTATCCCCTTCAATTTACGACATTGCCTTTTTTCTGACAATCAGTGACAATGTCGTGTTTACAATGTCGTGTTTTCGTGTTTACTTTTTTATGGGCGGCCAGTAGGGCCAAAGTTAACCAAAGCTAAAACTTTGAGTAAAAGGACAAACAACAATTTACGAAAGACGAACCAAGAATGGAAGGACAAAGCAGCAATCAAAGGACAAACACCGACAAGGAATGATAAAACACTATCATCAAAGAAGGACTAACCACACACAAATGAGAGACAAAATTTGTAAAGAACGAAGTATATCCTCGACCCTCCATAATCCATTAATCTGCACAGGTAAAGCTTGCAATGCGCGCGCGTTATCACACACAAATCGAAGGTAAATGTGTAGAAAAAGGACCGCATAGCTTTAGGGGGTCTGACGATACAATTTTGGGAGATAAACAAATGAAAGGAAGTGTCATGGTGGAGAATCGAACCACGCGCACGCTGTGTTGTGTTTCCTACTATCTGGCAAGTACTCCTAGAAGCCTCATAGAGTTAGAACCCGCAAAATTGTTGTCAGCACAAAACACTAATTAAGTACTAAAACGTCCATCCCAACCAAGCTTTTTCCCACAGAACCGCTGCACAGTTTGCCCTTAAACTCCGTACAATACCTCATGACATACTCACGTTATGTGCACCGAACAAACACCGGTGGATTCTGTCGGTTTTTCGGCAAAAATGATGAAAAATATGCCCTTTCCGCACTGAGCCAACCTGACACTTGAAACGTGCACGCGCGCAGAATGATCGCAGTCATTTTCGGGTTCGATCGCTCGGAGCGCGCCGCGGGGGGTACGTACTTGCACTTGTACGCATGCGCATATTATCGTTCCGCTCCTAGTCCTACACCATACCCCCCGCGGCGCGCTCCGAGATATCGAACCGAAAATGACTGCGATCATTCTGCGCGCATGCACGTTTCAAGTGTCAGGTTGGCTCAGTGCGGAAAGGGCAGCCTCATAGTCATAGTTCTAGGAGTAACGCGTGCGCTGTGTCGTGTTCCTACTATCTGGCGAGCTGTCCACTAGGGCGGCCATAGGTCACGCGTTCACTCGGGTTGGAAAGGGAATTTAATGTCTTGTGGTGTAGGCCTACTTGTATAAATGCTCACATGAGGGCACTATACGATATGCCGGCTTAAGAATGAAAAAATGCGGGACCGGTTCGATCACGGCTAAATAAACATTTCGTTTTCTCATTCGAAAATTTATGATTATGAATTGATAAAACATGATAAATAATAACTACCTCGTCACCGATTACAGCAATAAGTTTTCCCTTTCCTGAGTGCGCCATTCTGGCAGAGAAGACGATGAAATTTCAAAATCTGAGTTCCGCAAAATCGCAAATTTACGAGCTGATTTCCCCTTCAGAAACACAGCAAACTCCGTGTTGGAACATCCGCAGCCGGCTAGGTACGTACAGGTCATATTGCAAGTCAGGTGACAAGTTACCGGAACGTACGATTAATTGTAGGGGTAAGCTGAAATAATTATAGAATTTCATTTTGAATATGAAGGTAAATACCTTTTCAATTCAGCATGTTTGATGCAGAAGTAATGCTCAGATATGATTTTAAAAAGTTGTTTCAAATAATTCTGCAATCCAAAAATTGTGAATGCTATAAAATACAATACTAAAACCTCTTCCAAATTGGTTTGATCGAAAAATGTCTGGAAGCCTTTGCAAACTTCGCTAATTATTACCAGGATCTGAGCAGAGAACCAGACTGAATTTTAACCCAATTGACTTGTGCACGAAACCTTACTGCATGTACTGTACACGTAAACATGATGAACGGGGGAAAAATACCGGCGTAATTATTTTAAAACGTATGACATAAGTTACTAAGCATAAATATGTTTTTCTTTTATCACAGCCATATCATATTGACAACAATGTCAACATTGACATTGCGAACTGAACCATTTTCTTCCTCTAATGACTGAACGATCAAATTTGATCGTGTGAACGGCGGATGAGGGGGGGGGGGGGGGGGGGGGGGGCGGGCAGCCAGGTGTGTGTGGGGGGGGGGGGGGGGGGGAGACCCACTAACTGGGGCGCTAGAACTCCTTTCCTGACATTTGGGATTTGGTCTGTCGTAGTACTAGTACGACAGACCAAATCCCAAATGTCAGGAAAGGAGTTCTACATGTACTTCTGTAATCTAGTGCTCCAGCTATGGGTCGGGGGGGGGGGGGGGGGGGGGGGGTGTTGAGTTTGACGTGTTCGCCCTATTCCATTTTTAATGTATGCATGTACTCCTATCGTAAACTAAAACATGCAAATTGCCAAACTGATTTTTAGTTATTTGATAATTATTCTTGTTTATGTTGCATATTCAGATTTGTAATTCCAACCAGTGCCAGCGGGTCTGTGTTCATTGACGCGTTGCAACGATGTCTGTCATTGAGGGAATTGGCGATGAAGTCACTGTACTTGCTGGTGTTCTAGTCCTAGCAATAACTCTTCTAGTTGCCTGGCTGTCAACGTCCGTCTCGGACAGGGCTGGAGTTAGGACCACGTCCCCCAGACCCGATGATACTAGCGTAGCAGGGGAACAGCCGCATTCCGTAGAGCCATCTGCAGGAATAGAGGAAGCTAATGTGCTGAATAGGAGTGGTGGCACAGAGAATACAAGAACAGAAAGCGACGGCTCAGTTTTGATGGGTACAACCTCATCAGACATCTCTTATGGCACACAGAATGCAAGAAACCAAGTACTTGAAGGGGAGAACACTGATGCTGCATCAACTAGAAGCGAAGATAGGACAGGTCTTGAGGAAACGGACTTAAGAAGAACTGAACAGAGCACTGCGAGTCAAGACAATGCAAAAGTCCCGAAACCTTACCCCAAAGTGTTGTCAGAAACAGGCTAACTGGGGAAACATGCATTTATCCTACGTCTTCAGGAAATACCACCACTAGCCAAAGTATTCCAAGCAGTACTACTTCCATTCAAAAAGAGGACAGCCAATCAGGGGATGCGACCCAGACTGGCACTGATGAAGATGCCCAATCAGAACTGTTGTTGGAACAGAGCGCTGGCAACCGCGCAGATTCTGACCAATCGGATGCGCAGACACAAAGCGACGGACAGGAGCAGACTCCAGAGGGCGCTGTCTGCATCCGTATCAAGTACCTGACGGACAGGGAGAGGCTGGTTTACGCAGACCCAACTGAGATTCTGAGTAGCTTCAGGCAGTAAGTAAACTGAGAAACTTCTCTGCATTTGTTTGTTTAAATGGACTTTCATCTTTGGTTTCATCTTTTCATTTTTGGGGCTCTGTTTAAGACCTACACGTAGAATAAGCAATAGCCCTTAATTAGCAGTTCTTGTGAGAGGCCATTGACTCTATATTAAGTTGTTGTTTTTGTCCCTGTGTAAATTGCAAAACCGAGATGAGCTGTAACTTAGTATACAGATAAATTTGGTTATGGCAAGGGAGCAGTAGAACTCCCAAACTGTCTTCCACAATTTTGCTGCCCGTGGTGAGCAACTGAAATTTTCAAAATTGTACTCTGATGTTACAGGTGTATTTTTCAAATAAGGTTTTGCCCTTCACCGACGTTTTTAAACACTGTATACTCAGTGTGTTACCTCCCGAGTGAAAGTTGGAAAAATCACTCGGGTGGGAGGTCGTGGGATTTATATCACCCCGACGCAAAATTACATCTTATAATAGGTGTATTTTTGTTATGTTTTTACTCAGACGGACGTTTTCTGAAGAGATCAACTCTGGACAGACGGTTCGACTCATCTTCAACGGCCATCTCCTTCAGGATGACAACTCGACCCTCGCCGACCTCAACTTGACCCAGAACTGTGTCATTCACTGTCTCTTGTCACAGACGGCGACGCCGTCCAATGCAGGGTTAGACGTTCAAGAAACAGATGTGGATCTGGGTCGATTCATGATCCCGCTATTCACTTGCATTCTAGGCTTCGTCTGGTACCTACGCTGGCAGTACCGATACATGTTCAATGCCACATCTACCCTATCTCTTGTGGGAGTCACCACCCTATTTATCTTGGCTGTTCTTGCCAGCTGGCGGGGTTGAATAGTTGACAGTTGTTGACTGCTGTGATGTGGTATTGGTGTTTTTAACACCCGAAGGGAGTATAGTTAGTACCCGAGGCAAAACGCCATATCCCACATCACAGCAGTTGACTATATTTTTGTTATATCGTGCCAATCAGTTTTAAAAAATGAAGGTTTTTAACTCACTATTCAAAAAATCAATTAAATCCCTGCAGTGTAATGTTTTAATTACTGTGAGCCATGGGCGTCGCCAGGATTTTTTCTAGAGGGGGGCAAAACCTTTTTTTTTCCAAAAAATTCCTGTATTTCTCAACATATTCTCAATATATCAGTTTTAGAGGGGGCAGGGACATTTTGCCCCCCCCCCCCCCCCACCCCATCAAATTTACACCACTATGAATTCGCGCCTCTTTTGCTTTTCTTTTTTCTTTTTGCTTTTCCGCAAGACATGAGATTGAGATGCTTCTGTCGCGGCACTTACACACGCACCCTTCACGCGCGCAACATATGCAACGCGGTGTATATGAGATAATCCATATTCAGCATGGTGTACATGTATATGAAATAACAGTCATATATTTATAGGCTGGACACGTGAACATTCTAGACCAATGAAATGACAGTATCCAAGACGAGATATAACAAACCATGTATAGGCCATGTCACATCTGTTAAAGAAAGAGGATGTTGTGGTCAAGCGATGCCTACTTGAAGCAAAAAGTTTTTTCTGCTCTTCTTGTATCTCTCTACAAAATATGGGAGATTTTAAAAATGTGGTCATTTAATACTTACAGTGTTTGTTTTGCCTGTCGTCTGCATGTTGGCATGACATTACAGTTGACATGGTCTTAATTAAAGGTTAATCCTCCTAGTGGGAAGTCAATTTTCAGAGCAAAATGTAAAACCATTTAAAACCCTGCAGGTCAGTTTCAGGTGAAGGGATATGAAGTGTACAAGTAACTGTGTCACACAGAATCACTGCACACGAAATGCGCACAAAAGAGTTGTGCAGGGATTTGAAGTATTATCCATACTACACAGAAGATTACCTCAAAGGAAGTTGAAGTGTGGGTGCTAACTTTTGTGGGCAAAAGTGGTTTTGCAAAACTGGTTGTGAAGTGCAGAAGACTATGAGGGTTTACCTGAGATTGAATAAGTTGGAGGGCACTACTTGGAGGCTTCTAAAGGGCGACGGAAAAATTGCTTAATTTTGGTTCCAATTATAATGAGTAACCATTTACTTCTTTTTATTTTACTGTTCAATGTGCAGTGCTTGATTGACACAGTCGGGAAGGGTCCATTGCGTCAGTGCTTAAAGCTATAGTCCATCATTTGCAGCCATCCGAAAAGTAACTGGCGTAATTATTGATGAAAAACATACATGGTTGAAAGATAGTAAGGGGACTAAACCCCCATTGAAATTATTCTTTCTGGGAAGCTGTCATTTTGAAGTAATCAACGAAAGAAGGCCTTTCCAACAGTGTGTCTTAAGACGCACCGTAGGAAAATTTAAATTAGTAGTTCGTTTTGTTATTCGGCGAAGCGTGCGCATTGGCACGACGCACAGGCGCGCGCGGTTGCTATAATTCGTCGGATCAGTGCACGACGTCGCGTATAGCTGCAATTCAAAACAATTTAAATCATGATTCAGTTACTTTTGACTTGAAATTGAGATCCTAGAATGCTGTTTTTCTCAAGATATACAGCTGAAGCCGAGCTGAAACTTCATCTGGTTAGTTGTTCAGTATCCTTCATTAGATTTTGAACACTTTTGTTGCTTCAAACGAACAAAATGCACAAATTACAAATGATGGACTATATCTTTAATCCAACTTTTGTGACAAGTTTAATTGGGCATGTGCTTTAACTTTCAACTTGCTTGCCAATAATGTCAGTCAGAAGTGAGTCCCAGTTTTAAGATCACAGTATCTATAGTCAAGTCGATGCTCCAGTCCTTCGTCCAAAATAAGTCCTTTTTTCAGGTCCAAATAAGAAGTGGTAAACTTTTATCCAAAGCTGGTTTTCGCATCGGACTCTGAAATGATGTGGCCCAAGTTTGGACGCATTTTTAATTGAACTCCCTTTTAAAAGCATTTGATTTTTGTTCAAATATTAAGTCTTCTTTTCCAACTATTTTAAGCTAGAAATTTAATAAACATGTACTAGGTGGTTTTTAATCATATAGGCCTACATTTTGAATTAAAGAATGTCCTTTAAAAAAATTTTTAAAAAACGTAATTATGGAAGTGTATGCCTGGTTTTAATTTTGCTCGTGTAAAGATATTGACAAAATGTTTTGCCTGACATTGTCTTCCCTGTGCTATTTTCGAATTTTCATCCCCCAAAAATAGATTCCTTTTCTAAGTTGCTATTTTTCTAGCAATACACAAGTTACTTATTTTTTAGTACGAGATATCAACTGGAAAAAAAAGTCGGCCCAAGTTTAGTTATTGAATTACGACTTTACAATTTCAAATTATGGGATGCCAGACAATGATTCTCGCATGGTAGGCTGGTTCCTGCCCCACAATCAGTATCGATAATGTACGGCCAGGAGCCAGTCTGCTCGCAAACCAGATGTGTTTTTGCCCAGACATACAAGTTTTTAAAAAATTTAATAGAAAAAAAACCCAAATTTGTTGAAGAGCACAGGAAACACAACTTAAATAGTAAGTTTGGAAATGCCAGAAATATTCCAACATTTTTAAACAAAAATTAAATTTTTAAATGTCCAAAACATTTGAGTAAACATTTTTATTTTAATCAGTTTTATTAGCAACATTACACTAGCTGATATCACCATTTTTTTTTAGACACACATTGAACACAGACCACAGCAAAATAAACACTACCGGGAAACACAAAAATATGATAAATTGAGATTACGAAATTGAGTTCATGTTTTAATAGGCACAATGTGCTACACAACGTATTACTATGGTCAAGCATATTACGCAAATTATGCTACGGATGTCACTACTGAGTGCATTAATTACATGCAAGATGTGCCACAATTATTTGACCTTTTTTACCTTTACGTGTATGCCACCAAAAAAAATGTTTCAATAAAAAAAGGAAGAAAAGTCATTGGAAGAACAGTTTGTCAAGTTATTTTATATCAGAATCTTGTCCTACAGTAACGCTGACGACCACACTGACTTCAGGCAAAATCTGAAGGATGGACACAATGGTGTGTGTTTGAAAAAAAAAAATGCTTAAAGAAACAAGTTTTTGTCCATGCTTTCCTGCAAACCCAATTATGAGGTCCAATTTCTTCAACAAGAACATGTAATGTACATGAGTGACAATTGGCGATTTATGATTACGGGTTTTGCAATAATATTAGTTATCCCGCGAGCCCGAGCGGAACACGGAATATTATCTTCAAGTAAACTTGAATCCTCGATCCTGATTGGTTGATCCATGGCAACAAGCCGTGCTACATGGTTATATGTAGCACGGCTTGTTGCCATAGTCGACAAATCAGGATCGAGGATTCAAGTTTACTTGAAGATAACACTGTTTATACAGACAATAAAATCTGAAATCTCGCACAGCACGATAAGCATGAAAAAATTACAAAACATGCTCTTTCTTAAGTTGGCAATTCTATTGTGAGTAATAACACAAAAAACACAACTGACCTCTGTGCTTTTTTTTTGGCTGGAACAGTGAGAGAGCAGCTACTTTAAAAAAAAATGTTTTAACAATAAGTCAACTGCTGAAAATTGCACTGTCCACCTTTCAGAAAGAACCCGCAAGAATAATTGTCAATTTTAGAAGCTTTGCGTAATTAAACATTTTAATGTTAACTGTTCTTCCTAGTAAACATTTCTGAGTATTAGTGCAATGGTTTAAATGCATTTTTATCTTTGATGTTGCAATCTTACACTACATTATAGAGATTAAACTCATCACATGTCTTACATCTGTGATATATTTTGCAGAAAATAATATTTATATAACCAGTGAGTTTTCAACCAACAACAATAGCAAAACAAAATTGTGTCTTATGCCAGTCTTGTTGACTATCAAAGTGGGGCTAACCTTAACACAAATGTTTGGGCACTTTTGGGTAATGTCCTTTTCTATAACACATTAGAAACACTTCCTCGTGAACATAATCGTGTAAGTTGTTAGTCATTGTGAATTAGTAGCGTGCTTCGTACACGGTGGGTTTTCCAAATTACAACTTTCAAATTTCTAGCAAGGGTGGAACAACACTAGCGACTTGGGGTTACACCTGGACGAAAGAGGGCTTCGTGTTTGTTATGTTAAGAATATGAGTAATTGATTGGCAGAAACCATTTATGGAAACCTTATTGATGTTAAACAGAACATCTAAATATTTTTACCTCCAAAAGGAAAGGTGTACAGGTTTGAGTTGCTGCCCCTGTACATGTAAATAGTTTGTCCATTTCAGCCTCCTCCTCCCTCCCCCCAGACAGCCAGACTGGCCCCGCCCCTACCTAACAATTGGAAATAGTTCCACCAATTTCCCTTTGAAACATTATCAGTCACAGTTTGTAAGTTGAGTTTTTTTTCTTATTCACAAAAAAAAGCAATATTTATGTACATGCTGGGGTAACTATTACTCTAAACTTACTAAACTATATTTTGTTAAACATGCATTTTCAATGTCATCGGTATATTTGAAAAGACACATTTGTGTGAAGCACATAAGTGCCGCAAGTGAATCAAAGCAAAGCACGCTGCAATTAAAGAAGACCCTTATTGCTATTGATATTTAAACAAGGTATTGTTTGCAGTTCATGCCGTCAACTTGTTATAAGTACAGAAGCCATTATCATACCCAGAATTCCTAACAAACTGATAAAATCTACTTTTTTATTCTATCTACCGTAATCATGCAGTTCTTCCACCTTCTTCATAATATTGTTTAAATCACAAAAGGGGAAATATACACCAACATAAATGAAAGAAAACGTCTTAGTAATAAAGCACTCCGTTAGTAAAGAAAGCATCGTACATTTCATGTCTCTTCTTCCAGTAATATTTGCAATTGTAAACGCATTTATGCTACAAGCGTGGCTTAAATCAGTAGTAATTTTTCTTTAACTGGTTTAAATTGTTAAGAAAATACAACCTTTTTTCCCCATTTTCTTCAGGAACAGAATATTTAAGAAAAAGAAAAAATTGTAGTTAATATACTATGATGTAACAACCGTTCGTATCAAGTTTACATGCAAAAAAAAATAAAAGACAAACAATGATCATTGTCATGAGCTCAAATTCCTCGGTGACCATGCCAGACTCTCAAACTCCCCCCCCCCCCAAAAAAACCCAACAATTAAGTTTCATTTATTCTAATGTTCCGACGTGTTCAATTTGACATGCAGTTCTCATGCAAAGAGATAAGAATGATGTATTTTACTCAAAGTCAAGGGCGCAACAGTTGGAACAGTCTAATTTTAGCACCAAACCTTTTGCCAAAAAAAATGGCCGCACATCCTGGCACAAGTGCCAAAAGTTCAAGGAGTCTTCCTCTTGAACATAAATGCCATTTTCAGTTTCCTGAAAGCACAAATAAGCATTGGAAGGCTTCCAATTTACACAATGATCTTGTAGTATTGGAAAAAAAGAAGACGCCATTTCAATTCCAATTCAATTCAATTTGTTGCGCATAAAACATTTCTGAATTAGGAACAAAAAACATTGAACACGTACATGTATGCACTTACATGACCATTTGCAGAGAAATTAGCAACATCTAGACAAAAGCAGTCCTGATTTTCATCTTCATCAAAAATAGACAAATAAGTGAACTCTAGCAAAGCAACCTCGCTGAAGGCACAGATAAAAAGTGCCTTCCTGGCGACTTTTGTAATAAAGGTGACCACTTCAAATACACAGGGAAAAACTCTTATTTCAAAAGATGAATTGATGATTCTCCACTGCAAAAACAATCTGGTAATTGGCACGCAAACTTTTTGGGTGTCGGACAGATTTCAAGGGTTGGTTAACAATGTTTTTGGTGAAAAAAAGCAAAGGTTTTAGACATGGAAATAAAACAAATGTTGACTGTTGCGACTGGTTCATGGCGTGTGTGGTTTTTTTTCTTCAAACTGAGGATAAATGGCCATTGACTTTGCCCGAAGTGATTATTTAAGAGTCTTATTTTACTTGCAAAAATTGCTCGATAGGCAGTCCCAGGGCCCAAGTTGAATAGACTGGCAAGCTACAATAACACTAAAGTGTGGCAAGTGCACACTGACTCCGGGAACAAGACTGAAACTCAACTCTGGCAATGACCAATTTTAAGACGTTTGAATTCTCAACAAGGTGATGGCCAAGTTCAGTGGATACGCTGCACGAGAGATAGAGAGAGAGAGAGAGAAACCCAAAGAGTGCGTAATAATATCGTAATAATTACGTAATGGGCAACCTGCTAGCATGACATCACAACAGTCAACAACAGACCGATTCGTTAAGCCCCGCCCCCATGGTGTTTTTAACCAATCACAGTCGGTGATCAATGTCCGACATGGGTCAGGAAAGTCCAACACGCGTCCACATGCTGGACGACACGCGCAGCTAGTGTGGCACTGGAGAAGCGCACAATTTGTTTCCTCTCGTGTGTGAAGGGGCGGAGCCTAATGAATCGGTCTATTCTTAATGGCCACTATGTTGCAAAAGGTGGATTATTCTAGGTCTTGAGACTCCATTCAGCGTTCTACAGCCAGCATTTCTAGCGAGGCATCTCGACGTAGTTAGACGGCAGCATGCCAAACTGTCCCGTCCTCTCCACCCTGCCTTCCATCCAGCCGTCATCGATGATGGTCACGTCGATGATGTTGTCACCTTCGTTGAAGGACACCTCGTCTTCATCAGCTGCTGCGTAGTCGTACAAAGCCACGTACTTCGGACCCTGTCAATGGCCAAATGCCCAAAAAAAAGAAGTAAATTGTGACTTTCACTCGGGAGGTAACACACTGAGTATACAGTGTTCAAACGTCGGTGCAGGGCAAAACCTAATTTGATTTATATCACCCCGACGCAAAAATTCATTCTTATAATAGTTTACGCGGTACCCGCTGCTATGTACATCAGATTCGAACCGGCCAACCGATCCCGTTAGCGCGGTGGTCGAGTGGTAAGACATCTGCACTAGAGAGCAGGAGGTCGTGGGTTCGAGTCCCACCCGAGTGATTTTTTCCAACTTTCACTCGGGAGGTAACACACTGAGTATACAGTGTTTAAACGTCGGTGCAGGGCAAAACCTAATTTGATTTATATCACCCCGACGCAAAAATTCATTCTTATAAATTGTGACTATAGTCCTTTATCATGCTGCCACCATTTCAGTCATGTTCCCTGAATCCAATAACGGATCTGACTAATGTTTTGTTGTGCAAAAGGAACCAGACTATTTTTCCTTTCAGCCTCGCTTTGGTTACATTGATTTGAATGGGGAAAAAAAATCAAGACAGCCGCAACATGATAATGGTCTACTGCTGATAATGTGATGAATCAAGCAAAACAGCAGATGCGGGTACTCTATATGACAGTTCAAGAAAAAAAAAGGTTATAAAAAATTGCTTCACGAGTCCAAGTGGACTGGCACGTGTTCTTAAAGTTGAGGTGTGCACATTTTGATTACCCAATAGACTTGAGACATGACGATGTCACGCTTTGTTTAAATGTGTGTTTTCTTATGGGAGCTTGGTGGCTCTCGTCCCCAGCTGGCTCCCATAGGAAAGCCAACAAGTGAACGAAGTGTGACGCCATAGTGTTTCTGACAGAATACTGGTTGAAGGAGTATAAGTGCATGCATACCACCTGCGTTGAGGCGTAATTCCACCTAGTCTGGGGTCACGACCTCGTTGTTGTATACACTGAATACGCAGAAACCCACAGAAAGAGGGCGTTAACAAAACTAACTGAAATCCCCCGCGAACCGCTTTCACAACAACGTCTTGGGAATCTTGTAGCGGTCGTGTCATATGCACGCACCTGTTTTGCCTATAAATTGCATACAACACCACGCATATAATCTCCGAAACAAACTCCGAAATTTCAACAAGTTGCATGCAAGATGCTACCAGACTTTTGTGCAACTTCATGGTAGCTCTTTTGTCGTATGTAGTATGCGTGCCAACGGAAATGACCATATTTACCTGCAGGAGTAGCGCAGGCGCACTATAGCTCGTTACCCCCATTTTTGAGGGGGCGATTTTACAAGATTCCCAAGGCGATGTTGTGATAGTGGTCAGTGGGTGATAGTGATTCGTTGCGATCACGCCCTCATGCGAGCAGGTGATCCTGCATCTTACAACAACGTCTTGACCCAGGACCAGATTTCACAGTCCCTATTGGAGATGAACTTGTCCATAAAGGATATTTCTACTTACAGAAGATGGTGGTGGGGGTGCTGCAACTGGGGCAGCTGGCGGGGGCTGAGTGTGCTGAGGGGGCTCGTAACCGCCGGACTGAACTAAAAATAACAAGAAAACCAAAACAGCCAAAACACGGTTCAATGCAGTTCACAAATATTGCTGAAACAATGCGCACAGTACATGCATGGTCAATCTTGCCGCAGTCACTAGTGTACATGTTAAGATGTGTAAACCTGGAATATAGTTGGAGAGTGCCACCTCAGCTGATAAGACTTGAAGAAAGGGAAAGTGCTCAAATTGAGACTGACCAAACACAGACGCTAAGTAATCACCTCAAGTAAGAAGTGTTCATGCCTCTCACACTCAATCCTGTAAAGTACTTGAAAATCTGGTACATGTAGATTTCAATGGAACTGAGAGGGTTAGATCAACTAATGGAGAAGTACTAGGAACATCAGAAAAGACAGCAGTTCATTAGATGCACTGCAGACTACAAAAACATTCATTCTCTCAATCTACAACGCTACATGTACATTTCTGTAAACATTCAAAATACAATTTAATTGTAAACCAATAAGACATTTTTTTTATATGGTTGTGTTGGATTAATATTTGTGACCTGCTCCACAAACAAGGGTATTACGAATTGCAAAAAAAAAGTGATTTGGAAAGCCTACAATGCAAGCTTTCATTTGGTATATGAAGTAGAGCTCAACACCCTTCTTGTTCTGGAAATATGATGTATTTGCATATATTAATTACTTCCTTGGAGTTCAAATTACACAACTGTTGTAGATTTGGACACAATGTACCAAAAACTGTCGTTTTTCCAACTTGATTCATCGAAAACAACTTTTCTGTGAATGAACCCTGAAACATTTAGGTATTAAAAAGGTCTTTATCATGACAAATAAATTGAAAAACAAATTTTGACGAAATGTTCACCCTCTCAACGTTGAGCGGGCCATTACATTATAATGCACAGCAGCGCAGCGCGACTTAATACCTTTTTTTGCAGAAAAGGTCACATTTTCCCATAGAAAACTTTGATTTTGTGGTTCTACTTTGCATTGCTTTACTTTGATATTTTTGTTAACACTTGGAAATAGGAGTATACCCACTGACTCATTCCTATCATAAACACCAGTCATGTGGCGAATGACATCACAGGTCATGCTTCATCCAACACAGGGTCGCAGGCTAAGGAAATGTCTCGCATGGAATGGAAATGACTAACAGTTATAGAAACTAAACGGTCTGCCTACAACTGTCGTACAGACTCTGGCGCTATGGGACCTGGAGATTTGGAAGTTAAAGCCAGACCTAATTTCAGACAACTCAGAATCAACCTCGCAAAATGACTAATTTGTGACTGAATTCGTGAAAGCTGACAATTCTACAGCTTCAGTTACTCATTTAATTATCATTTGGTTGTTGACCTTCTGCGTTGCAGGTGTCTTAGGGGGTATTCTTGGTTATTTTAATTGATTAACAATGAAGGCATAAAAGGCTTACTCATGCCTATCCTAGCGACGTGGCCCGCCAACTCTGCCTAAAATGTAAAGGTCTCCTTTTAATATAATAGAGTAAAGTTTGCTATCAAATTTCATTTGTACACTGAATTTATACATGCAATATACTGTAGATATGTACAATAAGAACAGGAGAGGCCAACCCTCTTGCCCCTATTACATGTATGTTACAAATAATGTCCCAACTGGAATTTGGGGGATGTTGGATTTTTTTGAGATTCCAAAAGCTCCACAACAATATTTAAGATTCTAGGTTTCTTGACTTATGTTCTACAATATTTATTTTGAAATCACCCACCACTAACATTTCTGCTAGTCCAGCTTGTAAAATGAAAAACAATACACACTACTCTGGAATACATTTATATTATATGTTTTATATTTTCACCCATTTGCCACAATTTAGCACAAGACTATTATGACAACAAAATATTGCCTGTGCTGAATAATTCATGAGTGCTTCAATTATTAAATGTCATGAATAATAATTAGGCCGTGGACAAAGGCACCCTGGGAAGGCGGAATTGGCCGCCATATTTAGCGGGCAGCAATTTGGCCTATTGATATGGGACCATTCCTTGCATTCCTTCAATTATTCCCCTTAGCAATTGCAGGTTCACCAACAGCAAGTTCGCATATTTCTAGTTATCCCATGGCAAATTTTCTCAATTTTTTTAAAAGGGCCTTTTAAAAAATACTTCTTTTTTTTTTTTTAAATCATTTCCATCCTGCTCCTTGAATACACAGGTTAATGTGGCAACAAAAAAGAATAAGTAATATAAAAGTCCAAACTGTATCTACAGTATGCATTACATCTGCAAAAAAAAATCTTGCGGCTTTGATGGAATTATGTCAGATCTACAGTGCTTAAAATTATTTTCTTACGTTTATTGATACAAGAAAATAAATCTTTTTCAAGAATTATTTTCTTGTTATATTTAGGGAGTATGACAAGAAAATATTTCTTGAAACAATTTTCTTATCTTATGTAAAAAAAAAAAATATTTTGAGCAGTGTACATGTACTCGTCAAAGACAAAGTATTAAAAAAATATTGAATGTGTTTGAAGAAGCTGTACTTTGCGGAGAAATATTTCTGCTGAATAACTGTGGTAGGAAATAATATTTTTTTATTTTCAAGTCACAGGACTTTTCGCACATCCATGGTTCCTTAAACAACCGAGTGCAAATTGTACCTGAATGCCATCACGGACCAGGGTCTCGGTCTGTTGATGTTAGGGAAAAACAAAATGCGAGCTTGGAAAAAAATATTTCAAAGCACTGTTTATAAGCTTTTATTTTTAGCTTTGTGTAAGTGTTAGAAGTGGGAACTAACTCTTTGTGATCATTTTGAATCCAGAAAAGGAAAACAGTAAAACTGTACATTAAAATTTATAAAGCTGTTACCGCCGTGTACATGTACATGTACATGTATGTATCTGCAATAATGTGCATCATTACATTAACGTGTAACATACAGTATAAATGTTGCACTTACTTCAATTGCTAATCATCTGTCATGTCTGTCATTATCTCTGACATCAAAGGCAATGTCTGAACTCTACTGATACAACACAAAGATCATTATGAGCTTTAATATGGGTCGCTCTGTCAATTAAGGGTCCAAAGTGCGCCCTTTTTTTCCTGTCCCTGTTACCTGGGTTCTTTGTAATTTGCCATTCAAGTACCATTAAGAGTGAATTAAAATGATTTTTGAAGCGATAATTTGTTTGCAATGACAGAGATACATAAAAATATCAGAACGTTTGATTATTGCCACATGTTTTTATAGACATGCATGGTGGAATGCACGGAGTATTTGACTGCATGTCATCACCTAAAAATATAACCTCAAAGACAAAAATACTACTGTCTTAACGAGCATAGTGACGGCATGTACATGCATAATGTTCATGTACCTGAACCTCATTTGCATATCAGTAAATGGCCCTCAAGAAGATTTGCATAGAAACACCACCACATGTAAAGCCTGTAATTTATGCTAATTTTTCTTAAGGGGCATTCATGCATAAAACATGAGTGACTTGAATTAATGGACTTGAACTGAAGCACAGAATACAGCTGATCCCAAGTACATGTACATCAATATAGAGACTCTGCCTTAATTAACACTTGTTCATACTTGTGATAATACCAGCGAATGCATATTTGCGATAACAGAGTTCAGTGCATATGATAGCATATCAATTCATTGCTTTTTAAGTCTTCATGTTTTTTTTTAAATTCATATTAATTAGTTTATTTTAATGCAGGGCCCTAATGAATACCAGTTGTTTTTGCTGTTTGGGTTTATCCTGATTCCGTGGATTTTCCCTAGAATATTATTTTGGGTTTTTCTCCTACCTCTAAAACTGTAATTCCTTCTAATTGTCTTCTCTCCACAGGTTTCTTTAGGCTTGCGAGCTACAGTGCCAAGGGCGCTTTTGAGGTATCCTTGGTTTCATTACCAGTACTTAATGATTAATAATAATGCTTTCTGATGTCAACTTAGCTTCACATTCACGTGAAGTACATGTACATGCGCGAAGAACTAGCCTTTATGTAAAAAGAGGAGTTATGGTCAAACCCCCATGTTTAAACCTATTCCAAAAATTTGCATGAGAAATTTAGTATCCAACCCACCTATTAGCATTTTTTTTGTCACCATTTATATTTAAAAAGGTAGCCGACAAGTTTCAAGAAATCTAAAGTTCCTGGTTGGCTGGCTAACTGACAAGAAATATGTCAAAGAGGTTGAATAATAATTCTAGTCATTTATTATATCACCAGTACCACCAACTGACATTTTCAGAACTGTAATGTACCGGCATGGGCGTCGCCAGGATTTTTTCTAGAGGGGGGCAAAAAGCAAAATAAATTTTGCCAAACAATGCTTGTATTTCTCAACACATTCTCGTTTTATCAGTTTTAGAGGGGGGCAGTGACATTTTGCCCCCCCCCCCTCATTAAATTTACACCACTTTGTCTTCGCGCCTCTTTTTTTCTTCCTTTTTTTCCCTCTTTTTTTTGCTTTTCCAGGGGGGGGGGGCAAGTGCCCCCTAGACCCCCCCCCCCCCTCGCGACACCCATGTGTACCAGCACATTTCTCAAGATTTCAGGGGTGTTACGTGTAGTTTATGCAGTAATAATATACATGTATGTCTCCTAATTTCATGGGCAATAAATTTGATATTTTATGGCTACCAACCCAAGGCATGTTGTTGTACAATGTACCGGTATGTACAGTACATGTATGTGTACAATCCACCTCATATTGTCCTGCAATAATACAGACTCTTCCTATACCTTCCTGTTGCTCAGCCTACAATCAACATTGACATTCTCACAGTATTTGACCCGCTGATCTCTGCATATTTCAATGCTACACACATTCAGTCACCATTCACAGTACACACAAACATCTCAATCCATCTTCATGCATGCAGCAATGTACATATTGTACATAGATCAATCTAGTGCATTGTGTTTATATCCTGAGACTTTCTGCGCAAAAGTGAACCTAAAACTTCATTTTAAATCAATTTGTAGTACATGTGGTTTTTGACAAATTGGAGGTTTTTGACAAATTGGAGAACATTGACGGAAAAAAATGTATTTTCAATGTACGAAAATGTTATGTATGTACTGTACATGTTTGCAACTTTCATGTATTGGGCTTCCACTTGTATATATTTGTAGAAGAACTGATTTGCAATGAACGTTACCCTTCTATTCTGTTCATGCTGTTTTAGAGGATATTCAGTCTTTATGGTAAGGCACTTTTCAAGAATTTTATGACCAAAGCTGGAGAGGATTACAAGCCGAGTCAAATCAGCAGTAACCCACAATCCAAGGAAAGGGGCATTGGAAAGATTCCCATATCTGGCCATCACTCATTTTTCCCTTCAGTGACCTATCAGCCATCAGCAAGTGATAATGTATGTCCTAAAAAGTCAAATTTAGCAGGGAAAATATTGAATTTACTGAGAAAATACTTAGAAAGTTTCAGACCAGTCTCATAGGGTTTTGTGCACAGGGTGACAAGTGATGGCCAGATATGGGAATCTTTCCAGCCCATTACTGCTGGCAATGGTACTAGTCTGTCATGGCTTTCTGAATCTGAACACACGGATGAACAAGTCTTCAACAAGATAATGAAAGCGCCGCTGTGAGTATTATTTTTTTTTTTCAAATTCTGTGTAATGTTTGTGAAGGGCCATTTCATATTTTACAGACTGTAGCAAACCGAGTGAATATTTTACACAGCAGTGCACAATATGTTTTTATCCAACAGCTAAATATATCCCCGTCATCTGATTGGCGGGTCGTTGATCACATGTCATTGAATTATTTGTCACGAACCACGGCCCGGCCCCACAGGGAAAATAGAAGCTCTATTCCACGTTAAATAGAAGCTCCATTGCATGGTAGCACGACTGTTGGCTCTGACCAAACAGATGACGAGAATTTATTGAGGTGTTGTATAAAACAAATAATGAATGTTCCACAATCGTGCATAATGTCATTCAGTGACAGGTGGAATGGAACGTTCCATCTGTCACCTCATGAAATTAGTCTTAACATTGCACTCATAAGCTTTCATTATTTGTACAATAGCTTCACTGCAGTAGACTCGATGCAATTGTACAATTTGCAAGTTTCAACCATATTTTGATGGCCTGAGGTATCAGTATGTAAACAAGTATGAGCACATATTGGATGCTGCGATCACTTTGTTCCACATGCAACAAGTGAATTTCGATAGTGAGGACATAAACAGTGCTCGAGTACGTCTGCAATGGCGGCTAGCATTCAATCTTTAACATGAATCATGTGAAGTTTCAATCATGGCTACTGTCAACGGTAAAAATCAAAATCTTGGACAAATTTTGAAAGTTGACACTCTTATCTTGAATAACAGTACCATACACTGCTTTTCTTTTGCAAAGGCTACAGGAAGACAGAAAAATTGACCTATCGTCGTTTGCAAGTTAGCCATGCCCCTTAGACAACCCTATGGAATTGTGCACGTTAAGTTTTATTTGTCTCAGATTTTGCGCGTTCTGCATCCATTTGTATATCATGCAATTGGACAATATTTCACAAGCTGCGTTGACGCGATTCTACCGCGATATGTACGTGTACTACAAACGTATACACTGTACATTTCAACAACAAGGGATTTTAAATCAGTCCAGCTCACCACAAGGAGTGTTTGCGCATTTTTTTCTTTCCGTTCCTTTCAATACATTTTTTTTTGTATATTCAATTATCAATAAAATGCAATGGCAGATTTCCTGTTCACGGTCGAGAGGGGAAGTGCTCAATGCGGATATTGGAAAGCACACATCCGTGGTATGGTGTGGTACATGTACAATAATGACCTGATTGCAAGCACGAAGGAATTATTAGGTTGCCGACTTGTGTACTGAATGAAAATATGAATAAAACATCGAAGTACATGTAGGTATGAATAAAATTTTAAAAATAACCTTGATTTTAAGAGCTGCTGGGGGTTTTTTTTGGTGGGGGGAAAATACATACATAAACAACCAGGAAATACATGTATATTGCATTATTTTCCACTATTTTTTGCATTGTATGTGACAACTCAACAGCTAACTTTTGCCAATTTCTGTTTTGGAATGATCGTGCTTCCTGCGTTTGTCTGGAAACCAAACTGGATGAACCATAAAGTAATGCTGCACCAAGTGATAATGATTCCTACATATACATTGTAAATAGACCACTGCTGTGGAAGGCAAGAAAGATACCGTTAAAAAAAAAAAAAAAATCCACCCATGCATGCACAATCATGCACACCAAACGCACAGATGAATTTCACTAACATGAACATACACCTACAATATGCATGCAGAGTCTAAGATTGCAGCTCAGGTGTTGTACATCATATGAAGTGTATGATCAAAGATAAGAAACAACACTAGCGTGTAAATATCAGTGGCGCACGAGGGGAAGGGGGGGAGGGGGAGGGGGCTTGAGCCCCCCCCCCCCAAGAGGTTGTCAATTTTTTTTTATTTTTTTTTTAGTCCCACGATTTGGCCTTGGTGATATGAATGTGGCCTGTTTTCGAGTAGTATAATGGGGTGTAAGTGGCGCCACCAACGACAAAATAGGCCGCCCCTCAAAAAAAACAAATTTTTTTTCTGCGGCAAAAAATTTGGGCCAACATTTTTTGAAAAAAAATCAACTTTTAACAAATTTGTAAAAAAATATTTTTTGAGCCCCCCCCCCCAAAAAAAACCAAATCCTGGGTGCACCACTGATAAATATACATTTTTTTGTAAGCATAATCCTTTAGCAACATCTTGTACCGGTAATTTGAAATTTACCTTTGCTTTGTATTAAAGCCCAACATATTGTCAACAGAATACACATGTATCATCCTCTACGTCTTCAACATGACATGCAAAAATGTACATATGACTATGAGCATGTTTGTATACATTTCGTACAAGAATATTCTTATGGGGTACAAGAATATTCTTATGGGAAACAAAACAAAACAAAACAAAACAAAACATATTACTTATATGCAACTTATATTTGAAAGTCTAACACTATAACAATTTGTCTATTTTTTTGGGGGGGGGAGGGTTCAACTTTTTTGCGATCAACTAAATAGTACAATAATTGCAAATACTACCATGATTTCAGACAATTATTTCCAATACCAAATCAGAACTTCACATTTCAAACAAACTTCAGCATGCATGTAGTACTACGTCACCAGCACTGCACGTTTTGACAATGCATGAGCAATACCTTACACTATTACCTACCTGCTCCCCTCCATACAGAACCAAGTGCTGTGCCAACGCGATTTTAAAAATATAAATTGATAAAAAAAAAGGTTGCAAATTATTTACTGTGAAATAAACTGCAAAGGAGAAAACATAAGAGCTCGTACAAAAATACACTGTAAGTCTACATTTCTCCATGAAATCTGCCAAAGATACCAAAAACAAATTGATGGTGTCAAACCATGTGTTGCAGTCGAGTTCCATGAGCGATGAGCGCAAGTACGAGTATTTTGTCATGAGTACGAGGACAAGTACTTTGCCCCGAGTATAAGTACGTATGTGAACAAGTACAAATCAATGTTTCCACTAGTACAAGTACAAGTAGTTTTGATGAGTACGAGTAAAACAAAACACAGTTGAGTACTCAGTTTTAAGCTGTCCTTTTTTGAAGTATGTTTGAAAACAATTAGCCTTTTTAATTTTGAGATATGGCGAAGACAATATGAGGGCACTATTTGGATTGCGTGAACCCTTTTGTATTTACCCAATTTTAACCCATTCCAAAAAGCGCCCATCTGTTGTGTTTCTAAAAAAAAGGTTAATTTTTATTCTGATTTTTTGTTCCCTTTTCTTGCATCGGAATATCAGGAAAAACTACTGCAGTATTCAAAAATTAGATGTGAAAAGAAAATCGCAATCGACAAAAAACTGCTGAGTGTGTCGACAGAAACGAATGTCAAAGTAGAATGAACACCATTTTTAAATTGTTGTGGCGCATGTGCATGTATGTCTGCCGTGTTTAGTAAGAATGTCATGGAACAAATGGGAAAATAATTACATCTAAACTGGATTAGAAGAACGATGAAATAATGATATGGCAAACATACTTCATAAAATTATACACGTACATGTACTTGTTCAACAAAGCAACAATAACAAATAAATGGTAAAGAAAAAAAATTGCTTTGAAACGCATGTATCAATGCCTGGAAATGTCTATGGTTCCGAGTTCATTTTCCAGGTGCGTGATTCAACAGAAAGCCCTTTTATTGCCAAGACCTTTGACCCCGACTATTGAAATGAGCAGAAAGAAATTGGTATGTGCACGTTCACGTACAGTACTGTACTGCAGACTGCAGCGTGAAAAATTAAATTCACAAGAATGCGTTGAAGCATTATCAAAGAAACTGTGCTATTTTTACATTGGCTTTTTTTTTTTTTGCTTGAGCTAATAAAAGAAACGTTCAAATAATCTACAACGAAAGTGAAATGCGCACAGCAAACTGTTTTCCCATGATCCCAGTTTTAAAACAGATATTATTTCAATCATTTTCAGCGGAAAAGGGTGCAGTCCAGATAAGAAAAGCCGACAAGAAATCCATATGATAAATCTATCTTGCGTCTCTGTCTGACAAAACAATTATGCTTAAGATTCCATGAGTAGAAATTTGTACTTTGTATTTTGTCCGGTCCGTAGACAAACACAGACTTGCAATAAATAAATCTGCATACTTTGCATTCCTAGAGAAATAATTTTATTTTGCAAGATTGTTTTTTTTTAAGCAAGATTTGAACAAGACAACATGAAGAAAAGGTAACCCATTTAAGAAAAAAAGGCTTTGAAAACACAAGAAAAAATGTTTTCAGGAAGAGTACCGCAAAGAATGGAATTCAGTTTTAGATATTATCGATCTGTGTGTCAGATGAAAAATGTGGAAATGCAAAACAAAAAATATTATTCGATTCGTGAGCCAATCTGGAAATAAGAAGAAACAGAAAAAGCTAAAAGTGAGTTAAGTGAAGTATTAGTGATGAGAAATGGTTCCCGTTGGTTGGTTTGTTGGGGTGTTTGTTTGTTTGTTTGTTCTAACCTGTCTCCAATTCGCTTTCTGGGTTGTAGTCCACTGGGTCCATTTCGTCTAAAGAAGGAAATATACAGTCAGAGACAATGCAGAGTACGGTTAATGCAACATGCAAACGGGAGTGCAAATCATACTCTCATCAGCCACCATCAACAAATAGTGAACAAATCATGAGAACGTAAGCCACCCACGGATTGGGGGAGTGTCCAATAATTAAGACTCAAACTCAGGTCACTCAGGATACAACTTGAATGAGTCGGACTGGATCTTATACTCAATACGAGAGAAAACAATTGGGACTCAGGGAAAACGTCTGGGCAAAGTAGAAGCCAAATGAAAACCAAAATATAGAACATGCAGTGTGTCTTGGATGCCTGTAAGTGCCGAAAAAAAGCCACGCAAACGGATCTGCAAGTAGCTTAAATTGACATCATGCAGTGCTGAACACTAAACTCATTCCTATAATTCTTAAACATTGCCTGAATGGATTTCAGAACTGTGAATATACATGTATACATGTAAGATAATAGGCATAGGGAAAATACTTGTATTGCTCATGGTTGTACAAACATTCCTGGAAATAAAAATATACTACTATAAATATCTAGACAAAACTAAACAGTTTATGTATTCGTGTATGTAGAAAGTTTTCATTTCAATTGGCACGTATGAAAACTAAGTACATGTATGTAAATACCACCCTTATATGAACAAGTACCGGTATATGTGCATACATGGAATATACATGTACATGTACATTATAATTAAGACCATGAATTGTTTATAAATCTCTAATACTCACTACAGCAGGAAACGGTTGGGGGTTATTAAAGAGGGATTACATGTAAGTAACACTTTCTCAAGGAATTAGCCAAAAAACAAAAGGTTTTACATGTAAAATATCAAAGACCTTTCATTGCATGTAAGTTATCAAATAAATAATACGTTCTGACTGATTTACAATTTACAAATTAAACCAACATGGGACACTATTCCTCACGTAGCAATAATGTGCTCTACAAATATGTATGTCTCCAAAAAAGTGTCCGTCTGACTATTTTTAAAATAACTACAAAACCATGAGGTCAATTTTGAAAATGTTTGATTGTGCAGATACTCCTAAGCCTTGGCCTCAACCCCTATGAGTTTCATTTAATTTCAGTCACGCATCACTGCACACAATAGTCAATTGATCGCTACAACATTTTTGGACACTGTGACCAAGTTCCTTGCCTTAATGAATTTGAGTGCTGTGTTATACATTTGTATAAGCTGTGTAAAATCCTATATGTTGTGAAAAAAAAGGCTGAATGTAGTTTGGGATTGGAATCATTTGCCCTTGAGCATTAAACTGAGGTCTTGCCATGATGACTGATAGCCAGGCAAATGATTCCAATCCCAACCGCAGCCCTTTTCAAAACATGCAGGATTTTACACAGCTTACATACACAGCACTGATTTTGAGGACATAGTGTATAGGACTTGTACTAAATCTTTAAAAATCATGCAAAACCAAGATTTCAATCAAACTTTATAAGTGGTCATCAAAAATAAAAATAATAATAATACTAAAAATGATAATAAAGGTAATAATAAATATTGAGGGTTTTTTTCCCCGATTCAATTCACATCGATTATTCAATATATATCTTTGATGGTTATGGTTCTTCTCGGTCTCATAAGATCTGTAGGCTACATGAACGTGTTGATGCAAACTGTCATAAATGGGTCATACTATGGGTGCGTTCGTTTAGCTCACCCGGGTCGACACGGATCAGCCTCGTGCCGTTCGATTAGCTCCGACGTCATTCTCGGGGCTCACCCGGGTCAGCCACCACAGACCCTGCTAGTGGAGCAGAGTCAGTGGTGGAAATACGTCACACGCATGCGTTGTTTATTTCAGAAACGGAAAAATGTGGCGGCCGGACAGCGGAAATATCGAGAGAACTTAAAAATTAACATTATTTGAAGTCTAAAGGTAATCATTTCTTGAGTTCATTGCGACTTTTGAGGCTATAATTCCAGCCCAACATTTTTGAGCTTTGCAACTGACTGAAAACCAGTAAATCTCAACCTAAGACCCAGTCCGAAACGGGCGTTTTGTCAGTGGCTACGGCTGCAGCTACGTACATCACGTGAGGAATGTGATGGCCCACAGTTGAGCGTTCGATTAGCCCGGCTGTCGTGGCTAACCCGTCTGCCTTTACCCGAGTCGATCCGGGTGAGCTACTCAAACGCACCCTATAATTGTAGGGTCCAAAGTGTGACGTTGTTACCATGGCACTTTGTAATTGAATGACTTCAAATGATTTTTGATTTGTTGGGCAGGTAGTTTGCTGGTCATAATCTCTCTTGAAAGAAGACTGCATGAAGAAGTGCGTCAGAATTATAAAATAATAGACGTTAGATGTACTAACAGGGACAGGAGGAAAAAGTGGATCCCAAATTTATTTCACAACTGAAAATGCACACAAGGAAACAACTGTACAGTTTACATAATATAAAGCCAAGGAAAAGGTTTCAGTGTACATTTGTGGTCCAATGCTACGAATTGTGGAGATACATTGTGAATGAATTCATCAACATGTGTCAAGGCCTGTGGTTCTGTTGTAGGGCACCGTGGCGGGGGCAAGGGCGGGGGCGGGGGGATCACAATTCTCAGCCACCCACATGAGACAAGGGTTTATGGATGTGTCAACCAAGGAAGGAAATGCACAATTCATGAGTTTTTGTCTTCTCATCCGGAACAGGAAATTACAAACTGGGCCTCGCAAAAAGACAAAAGTATCAGTGTGTGTACATGTATGTATGTGTGCCGCATCAGCATGTACAGGAATTCGTAACATAATCAGAAGCAATTTATTTTATTTCCAGAAAGATTTTGTCGTTACTTTGTGTGCGTCGCCACACAGATTTCGCAAGGAACCTGTCAAGCATTCCTTGATGTAGGTTGAGCATGCCCAAAACGAATCTGTCAAGTTTCTTCTCTTTTTTTTGGATCTGTGTTCAACACAGATTATGCCAACACTGACAACTGTTCATATATGAATAAATAGATTTCAATATCTAAAGATATCTTCAGGATGTGCTGTGTTTAGAAATGTCACGCAATAGATCACACCCTGAAGTTCAAAGTTCACAGTGTTAACAAGTGACACAGTCAGTATTGTCCGTAACAGACACGACAACGCACCAGTAGATTTTCAGGTTTCCTTTCAGGAAACTGTAATGTATTTCAGGAAAACTTTAAAACTGAAAAAAAAAAAAATCTCAACGAGTCTAATCACAAAAGTGGTCAAAAGTTTAGTCCTTTCACCCCCTTCGCCCGAAATAAGTCATCCTCATCAATCCTGTACGGTCATTGGCTGCATTACAATTATCTTAAAATTGTTTAACCAAAGACAAAATAACAACAAATAATATGAAAACAGAATCAACTCTCCAATCATCACAAATTGAACTCAAAAGTAAATATTATTGAGCTTCATATGTAATCAAAACCATCATAAGGTGTCTCCTTCTGATAACTAAACACCATTTCTTAAGGAAATAACTGAAAACCACATACGTTGTGAAAGATACACAGTCGGTAAATCACAACTACCTATTTAAAACTGCCTTTATCTGCAACTGTGGCAATCCGACATCTTTCGTGCCCAATTAACACGACCTGTGACAGGCTTCAAACCAACAAATTTGAAGTCCAGCCCACAATCCGCCCATTTTACCCAACCGCTAGCCACTAGCAGTCAGCACACAAAAACCACATTGGTATTAGTATTATTGTTATTATTTTGTTTGGGGGGGGGAGGGCTCAGAAATGATCTTAGCGTTCTACTTACATTGAGACCCTGGGGGCGGCTGCTGCGGAATTGCAGTCGGGGCCTTGGCGGCATAATTGATTTGGCTGGCGTTCATCTGGTTCCGTTTGGAAGTCTCCATGGCAGGCGTGTCCGCAACTTGAGAGAACTTGGACAGACTTTCCACATGATCCTTGTGGTACACCAGCTACTCCCGTCAAGTGGTCAGAGTTCATTAAAAAATAATAATAATAATCATAATAATAAAAAATATTTATATATATATAAAACAGCTTGATAAGAATGAACTCATTATCACGTGCACTACACTGCATTTATTTCATGATGAACCTGGGCATTCGTCGGCGAATGCCCGCTTCGCCGGCAAATGCCCGCTTCGCTGGCGAGTGAGCGCTTCGCCAGCGAACGCCTGATTTGTTGGTGATCATTTTGTGCACGATCAACTCGTAAACAACTCTTGAACACACACACACATACATGTACACACACACCTTTTTGCGCTTTACATAATATTGATGATGAATCTTGTCAGGCCGTGCATTCTGTTAAACCTTTAAACTACTAGCGACGATTACCAAATGGTGGGGGTAAGGATACGGAAAAAAAACTAGCTGGTTATATCACCATTTTGTGTTGTTATTTCACCAAACCCGAGTGTACATGTATACACGTATCTTCACATATTGAGGTGGAAGGCAAATTTAACAAGCAATTTTTACGAGAGACATACATGTACGTATCCCATACTCGAGAGATATATACGTATCCCATGGTTCCTACTGTCGGACCCCACTGGAAATAAGCCTTCAGCCTGCTATCCAGGCACCAGGCTTCTTTTGTGCCCTGGTTTTTGTGTAGTACACTGTAATGGCACTCTATTTTGTTTTGTTCTTTTTCTTAAAAGTTCAAATGTGGCTATTTGTATTGTGTTTTCCCTTTTCTTTGTACTTGTGTGTGAATGCCAATTAAACCAAACCTAAACCAAATCTTAATACAAATGATGTCCCAAATCTGCCCCTAAAATAAAAGACGATCAGAAATGTGGACAAAGCTGGCGGTCAAATTTGGATGCCATGTTTTTGTAATACCACAACAGGTTTCCGAAGACCTGATAGAAGGCGCCCGCTGAATGGTCAGAATCTCAAGGTCAAGACGCAGTCTTATTTTGCATATTTTGATTGCCGAATCTGCTCCCATATCATAGACCCATGCGGTGCACGGCCATATTCCATAGACTAGCCAAAGCTCAGCCAAAGCAAGGTTAACTTAAACAGATAGCTTACATTGCTCTGATTGGCTGTCTGCTTAGCAAGACGTTTATTTTCCGGGGTGTCTGCAACTGCCGTGAAACGTGTAGTCGGGTAATGCCTGTGCAACGGACACAAAAGTCAATCAGTTTACAAGGTATATACAGGGTAAGAATGGTAGTAAGAAATTAATTATTTGTGAATTAACTCCTGTAGTTAGACCATTCAAAACACCTCAAAATCTGGGTTCTGGCAAATTGGAGGACAAAAAATGCAGGACCTTTTAAAACCCTCCAGAATTTATTGTTACTGCACTACCACACCTTTCAATTCCTTTCGAAAGGTATTGAAAGGCAACTTACTGAATTTGCCCAAAGAGTTGCTTCACCTTCCGAAACCTTTCGAAAAGTTTCAAAGTTCCAGCACTATTTCACCTTTCAAAACCCTTTTAGTCAGGCAAATTTAAAATGTTTTGAAAGGTCTGATAATTCTCTGCCAACTGCACTGGGCATAGCAGGGTTAATTGTCAAAGAAATTACAATGTCTATCCTTATAACTGTGTGGGGGGTTTTTTCGTACTGGTTCGCACACGTGTAGCGCCAAGTACGCACGACTTAGTTCTGAATGTGTACAAAGTCATGGCGTCTTCGCGTAAGCGTCAGGCGTCATCGGCACTGCGTTCAAATGTCACTCAAAACTCTCCCTTTCTTACCGTTGAGGGGGTACTTGTGCACTGAACCCAAACAGTTCTTCCCACAAAATCTATTTTAGAAAAGTTGAACAAGACATTGACTGGAGCGGGGTTTGAACCTGCGACCTCCGGATTACCGTTCCAGTGCTCTACCAACAGAGGTATCCAGCTATATGTTGGGGGTCCCCCAAACTGTCAATATCTTTAGGGATCCTCTCTGAGTGATCCCCGTTTGCTAATTCCCAGGTCTGCATCGTGACCTTGGGCTTGATCCCTGGCTGCATGGCGGGTTTGTGGCTTCTGACTAGCGTCCCTTGAAACAAAGATATTGACGATTTGGGGAACCGCCAACACAGGGCTGGATAGTTCAGTCGGTAGAACACCGAAACGGTAATCCGAAGGTTGCAGGTTCAAACCCTGCTCCCGTCAATTTCTTTGTTCAACTTTCACCTAGTCAATTTCCCTTTGCGGTCATTTAAAAAAAAAAATTTAGACAGTAAAACGGAAATTTGTTTATCAGGTTTCTACACATACAAGCTCTCCATCTTTTACTACAGGATCAATACTCACGTATTGCAGTACGGTAGTTTGTTGTAGCCTTTGTACGTCTTCATTGTCAGCTTTATGTTGCAGGTTTCACATGTGAAACAGCCTTTGTGCCATGTCTACCAACAAACACAGACCTAGGCATTATTGCATTTCCAAAGTTCCGTATATATATACCTGTACATTCATTACCCAAACTCTCCCAGATTCTACAAACTCCAAACATCCATCATCCTCATTTTGGCAGATGTATGGGTTTCTTAATTTAATAATTACTAGTACTACGTGTTCTACTACTAAAGTACTAGGCATATTGAGTTTTGTGCACTGTTTTAGTGAAAGGCAACGATAACCTTCTTAACCAAAGTACACTTCGGAAAAAAATGTTGCAACCTGACGCCACTTCTGCGATTGTAACAGTACAAAGTGTAGCGTTATGGAGAGTCAAGAAGTATTTCTGAACAAAATTGGAAATGTTTTTCAGTTCCAGATTCATGTCTTATCATCATTTTTGCAGTGAATGATCTTAGGGTAAGTGTGGGGTATATTCGACCGGGGGGGGGGGGGGGGGGGGGGGGATTCAACCGCCCGTTACTAATTGCTAAATAAAATGCGCCCGAGGTATCATGTTTACATAATAAACTGTACACATGATGTTCAGTTCCTGCCCTTGATTGTCCATTGTCGAGAAGTCAGAACATCTCCGTGAAATCTTTGTAATTCAGTCCAAAATTGAAGTTGCGTAATCTGTTGCGTGGGGCAGCGGCCATTGGTGGCACTCTTTGAGACTTTACAGGGGTGATGACATCAAATCAAGCCAACCTGTCAGTCATTGTGGGTTAGGTCATCAGGTCAATGCACGATTGGCCGACAACCTTTAGTGGGCAGGGCTGATATAGGGGTGATCAAATTCTGACCAACAGAGGGCGCTGCTGCAGCAGTTTTCGATCACCGCGCTGATTGTATTAGCCTGGCGCGTTGGGGTGCGGGCGGTGAATTCGATCGGGCTTTGAGATTCACTTTGAGATTTTAATTAAGGGTTGATTTGTGTAATTTAGGGGTTTAATTCTTATTTTCCCTAGAAATATTTATCTTTAAGATGTAAATAAATGTAAAAAGTGGTGGGAAAAAACCTGTCCATTAAAAACAAAACAATAACACGCCCTAGGCGTTGGCCCACTCAAAAACTGCCACATCACATGTAGTCCAATTCTCCCACACAGTGACCGCTCATTCACAAGGTCATACATCGTGACCATCAATACTGACCAGGTAAGTTCTGAAATAAAGGTAAGTAAGTGCTGTTATGTTATCCATTTGGAGTTTTGAGTTTCTTCCCCCTGCCCCCCCCCCCCCCCCCCCCCCCCGCCCCCTATTTTAAAATAATTAAAGTGAACCAAATTTCCCTAATCCGGTTGAATTACACCTCTCATCTTGCCATCAGGTTGCAACATTTTTTCCCTTGATTAAAACATGAAGTTGGGAAAACAGATTTCCTCCATGAATTAAGTCGGACAAAACAAATCCACGTTCGGTTCGGGAACTGCAACTACTAACTAGTGCAACTGCAAGTGCAACTAGACACTCCCAACATTTTTGTACACAACTTTCCATTCGTCATTGTGTTCGTCATGTTCGTCCAATTCCATGGACGTTTTACCTTGTCCAGACATGAAAGCTTTTCCACCGGATAAACCGTCTTCTTGCATCTTGCACAAGGTGCATTCATCTTGCTGGTCTGCCCCTTGTTTCGCTCCTGAATCCAAGAAAGTTGGCAAAACTGAGCAATTTCCAAGCAAAACGTAAATCACTACCGATGGCGCAGAAACTGCACACAATTTGTGTAGCAGCTTATGATGGCCACTAAATGCCAAAGGGATTGCGGAGTTAAACTTAAAAACGTGATCGCTTTTCATGCTTAGCCTTTAAAAAAAATTGTATGAATATTAAATTAAAACTTTTGTCAATCGGTAACTATTAAAAATAATATTTGTTGTAAATAATGGGTTCTGAAGTTGATTGTAGAGTTGCTAATCATTATTGTTTTTAAATCACACTATCCTTTCGGGGCCATCATACAAGCGCCCTCTTGCACTCGTCAGGTTTTTCAACCCTTGGCTTTGTTTTCACTTCGGCTTCTAATCATGCTTTACAATCACTTGTAATCCTTTTATGTCTCATACAAGATAAATATAATGAACAAATTGGCAAAAGATTATAAAATGTAATGTCCTAAAAGCAAACAATTGACTTATATTTAGCTGGAGTTCCTATAGAGGGGAACTGAAATCTCGTGAAGCCAAACAGAACACGAAGACCAGGTTTGCTAAAAAGGTTCAACGGGGTACCGCGATTATAAGTTCAGATCACTGGTACTCACGCTCTATTGCCTCTTGACTAAAATGGTATGGGAACCAGCGGAAATCGTTCTGTGCAGTGACCCCACCCTCAACATTTCACTTCCTGATTGGGTTTGGGAATCGAAAACGTGCACGTCATACACGTGACACTTGTCTGAAAGACACGCCCATCTTTACTTCGTAGAAAATTAAAAGGGTGCATCAGTGGCGTAGCCAGGAATTTTTCAGTTGGGGGCAGTGGCGTCACCAGACTTTTCAGTCTGGGGGGGCACAGGGGGGGCACCAGCATTTGATGGGGGGGGGGGCACTTAGGTGGATACGGATCGCCGTCCTGGGGGAGGGGTCTAAGGGGAGGGGGTGCCCCCCTCCCCTTTGGAAAATTTTCGCATACGGAGGATGGGCTAGATGCAAAATGGTGCCACATTTGATGCTAAATTCGATCTGAAGATATCTCCAGAAATTGCTATTTTCGAGGTAATGATTTTAACAACGCGCAGAATTTTTTTTTACCAACCCAAATCTCAGATGGGGGGGCACTCGGGGGGGGGGGGGGCACTAGGTTTTCCAGGGGGGGCACGTGCCCCCCCCCCCCCCCTGGCCCCCCCTTGGCGACGCCACTGGTTGGGGGAAGGGGGGGGGGCTGGAACATTTCATGGGGGGTGTCATGTAGATCAATGATAATTTTTTTAGAAACTCAAAATCTCAGTGTCGCCCCCCCCCCCCCCCCCCCCCCCCCCCCCCGTGGCTACGCCACAGGGCAAGGGCGGACCCCCCCCCCCCAAAAAAAAAAAACACGAAACATATTTTTTTTTTATTTTATGTGACGTCGCAATAAAGGCAGGCAATGAGTACACCACCATCTTTTCCTACAAACACATTGGCTAAAGTGGTCAGAAATTGCCTCAGATCGCACCACAGAGCATCGAGAATCCAAAAAAAAATTGGGGCCCTTAAGCGGGCCCCGAACCCCACGCCGTAATTTTTTGACCCACTTTTTGGGAGACACAAATTTTTTTGTTTGCCCCCCCCCCCCCAAAAATTGTGTTCTGGATCCGCCCTTGCCACAGGGGTGCATGAATTAAACCTAAAACCTAAAGGGGACATCTCATACCCTCTTGAAATATATACAACACTATTGTTCAAAACTTTGGAAGAAAAGTAACTGAAGGGCAGGCGGACTTATGAGGGCGCTATCAAGCATAAAATCATTCCCGGTTTTTCAAGACACATTTTTTTTCACGCCACATTACCGAAGCGCCAGTCCGTTCGTGTTTTAAATCCTTTCATATCCTCAACTTTCCGAAACATTGAAATTATGCACCCCTTTTACTTCCAAATTGTTGCCCCCCCCGCCCCCCCCAAGCCCCCCCCCCCCCCCCCCCCCCACACACACACACACACAGTTTTAGGCCGTATGCGGAGGGAGAGCAAATTTGAAAAAAAATAAAGGATTTTCCGAGTAAAAACACTTTGCACTCAGCAGCTTCTTATTAAAAAAAACCCTCAGTATTGCAACAAAATCTTCACGATCATATGGCTAATTTTAGTGATTTGTCAGGGTATTTCTAGCACATAGTGTTATATCTAGACTTTCCTGGGTTTTGGGTTTTTTTTTCCTTTTTGGAAACCAGTTTAATTAGTGAAAGCAAAATGTTTTGCTGGTTGTGGTAACATCATAAGGAAAACAAGTGTGGGCCTTGGCTTATACTTTAAATGACAAAATCCGTCTAAATGTCTGTATTGTAAAATGTTTTCATCATGACGGCGATTTTTTAATAAAAAACAAAAACCAGAGCACCAAGCAAATAAACTTGAGACCAACGCATTTTTTTTTTTACAAACAACAATACTCTTGAAGTTTTTTATTTTTTCTTATTAGAGAGTTACATTCATACAAACAAGATATCCAGTAAACTCCAGTTTTATCCCTGGACAAAACGGCATTCAATTCCGACAGTTCTGATGCAGTGTGCATAATTTGCCTGACAGTACAACAAAAGTAATGTATAAGATTATTTGTGTGTGTTCATTGACAGACTTTAAATTTAATTGTATAACTTTTTACACAACTTTTTTGTACAAGCCAGAGATAATAGTTAACTTGAAATATAAGTAACCATTTGAAATTTAGCATCCAGGACAGAAGACTGGCGAAAAGTTCCATTGTATAAGACCTGCATAAATACCCTACATAAATTATACTCGGAACAAAAGCTTCTGTTTATTTTCCACCCCCTGTTAGCTCAATAGTCAGATAGTCAATTCAGTGGAATTTCTGGTGGCTGCTGTAAGCAGAAAATACACAATTTGCTTGGCATTTGCAATAAAAAGAAACTTAGATTCAGACATGAGCAACACACATGCCATTTCGGCTGTTAAAATATTTTTGCTCAGCAAGACTTTCTAAAGAATTCTATGCTCTGAATTTGGCAGGGTAGCTTCAGGATGCCAGACTTTTCTTGAGCAGACTATGCTTGCATTCTATTGAATGTGTTCAAAGTTGTAAAATATTTTGTTCCTTGTGTAACACAATACAACCACATTTTATGCAGAAGTAGTGTCACAAAGGCTGCTATTTCATGCATATTAAAATGGTCAAAAACAAAACCACAAAACCACTGATTTCCTGACCTTTCCCTGCTACTGGACCCTAATCTTGTTTTGTTTTTCCCGAGTTATTTAATAAAACATAATTACAAAAGGTGCGAAAGAAATACAGGTGTTTGTAATAACCACAATGTACGAATTGTCTAATGAAATGTAATCAGCCAGATGAATTTCTTTCTTTTTTTAAAATCCAGTCACTGAATCAACAGTGAGATTTGTGTTTTTTAGTTGAATTCAGAGAAAAAAATTGGCATTTCAAAATAATCACTGGGTCATTTAAAGGCAGAATCCAGAGAATGAAGCACCTAAGACTCCAATGCCAAGTGTTGGTCCGGACCTTTCTACAGGCGTGAACGCTGCAACGCACACAGTTTTGTTCTCGAAGCGTAACCCTTTCCATCTTAAAAAAAAATCCCAAAACCTTGATTGTGTTTTGAGGATTTGCTTTAAGGGTCTTAACCAGTTCGCGCCGGGATGATTTTGACATTGATCGAACCCAGGGGCGAGATTGTTTTTCACGAACCTCGATGCCAGACGGGTTCAGGCCGTCATCTGCGGGTAGCACACCTGATATTTCTGGCCTCGCTCGCTGCGAGCGGGTTGCTGACAGATATTTCCGGCCTCGCTTGTTGCGTGTTTATCCGTCATCCATTCCAAATGCCACAAAATGCCGTTATCCGGCACAAACTGGTTAAAAGCTTTTAAACCCTTCCAGAAGAGAAGCTGAACACAAAGATGAGCTCAAAAAGCAATAGGATAAATAGCCTCGGAGGTACACGTGCAAAATAAACAATATTTAAGTTGTAGGCACTGCTCTAATAATGAAACGATCCATAGTATAGTACCAACGTGAAGATTTTGCAATGTAGCCCACAGAATTCATCGTGTGACGTACCGGTACATCTCATTCAAATATCTTTCACTGTTTTGAATCAAATCCACCAGCTAAAACCAAAGTGTAAAATCTCATTTTTCCGGAGCATCAAGGATGCAATATCTTTTGACACTCCAGAAAAATGAAAATTTTATATACAATGATCAGATTGCCAGAATCCAAAGACGTCTTCATATCAAACTGAGAATTTTGAATTTAGAGTGTCAATTTTGAAATGGCTGTTTATGACATTACTGGAGGAGATAAACGCTGGTCGGACAACCTTTTCAGACTGGCATTCAAGAGTCGTTTCGAACAAAATAGTACATGTTGTAGGAGTAACTCTAGTTGACCCAAACAGATGTTGACTTTTTGCATTGACTAGATTTTGTGGAGTCGTTAAGAACGACGACAATCGCATTTTTTGTCAAAGTAGTCACTCCTAACTGATTCATATGTCAAAACCTCTCATGTACTTAAAGGCATACAGGATCTTTCTCTTTCATGCATTCTGTTCGTTTCCAATAAATAACGCCACTGAAAATCCAAAGACGACTGTTCAAAACCTAACCTGTTGACATTTCAGCTCAGTGGATATTAAACTTTTCGCCAGAACAGTGAAAAGCCATGCCAACCTTTTGGTCACAAAACACATTTTCAACAAAAACACTCTTTATCCCAAAAATCAGTCAACTGACTGATCGTTGGAAATCACCTACATTTCTTGATTTCTTCTAAATGACACCACGCCAGACGGAATAATTTCACGGGGTGTTTAGTACCAGTACAAACTTTAACCGTAACTCCCTAGCATGATTTACTAGGAACGATACCCATCCTGGCAAATTCCAACACCATATGGGAAACTGCAAACACGTATTTCTGACTTTGAATCTGGAGGTGTGCCAACCAAATGTAAAAGACTGTCAGATTAGGGGTACTGTACCCATCCTGACAGATTCCAACACAACATGCCGTTGGAGTTTGACAGGTTGAGTTCTGTTAGGGTTAACCCGAGTAAGCTTTTGGATGATAATTCGGTAGGTTACTTAAGGGATAAATACAAATGATCCTATATGCCTTTAATTCAAATCATGGAATAAATTAGTTCAGTTTGAGTCTAGAAGCCAGTCTGAGACGGGTCTGAGAGTTTTGACACTGATAAAACACCTGTGTTTAGCCATCTGTGTGCACCTGTGTTATTTATTTACTTTTTTTTTTACAATAGAGAGAGGGGAGGGGACTATTGGACGAGAGAAGGGGTGGTTAGGATGACCTGTCTAGAAGGCATCTTCGTCTTCGTCTGCCATTTCTTTGGCAAGTTCCAGGTCTTGCTGTTCTCTTTCTCGACGTTCCTGAAAAAATTGAAGAAAACTCAGCATTTAAAGGTTACTCTGCAGGCAAGATAATTGCAACAAAATTGACCAGATAATCTTAAGGCTGATCTCGATTACAGTTTTGTTACGACACTGAAAGCGAAGGAAACATTCAGATTCCTTTGGAGTGTTGCAACTGGCTGTCATTCAGTCACATTGATACAAGTTCATGCCAAATTAGATATTTAGATCTGGATAAAAAATAATTATGCTCAATTTTTTTGAGAGAAAAAAAAGGGCAGACCCATCGTAAAAATCTGTGTAAGAATTTTCTTTTCAATTTATCAAAATATTTGATCAAATATTGAAGGTTCTCTCTTTTCCAAATCTTCTTTTAACAGTCCTGACTGTCTTTAATCAAAATTCTTAATCAGATATTAAAATATCTGTTAGTTAAGAACAATTTTGTCCTCCTTTTAAATAAATACGATTCTTCTAACCTCAAATTTGTTACATGTAATTTTGAAATGAAAGATATTGGCAGTACATTTAACATACCTCCGCTGATTCCAAATCTTTGTTGTATGACTTGGGAGGAAACCGCATTGCCTGTAAGAAAAGAAAATCAAAATAATTGTGATTTAATAAAAGCACTCCCTCTCTGGCTGGCAAAATTCAGCTACGCCATCGCAGCAGTCAAAATCAATCAAGTGATGGTTTTTAACTGTAAAGAATTCCCTTGTTCATCTGATAAAGCCATGCTTTGACTGGAGGTGATTGATATGCCAGCTTTATTACCAGTTACCTCTTTTGTCTGTTGATGGAATTTGACTAGTCACAGTGTCTACACGAATGCAATTAGACTGTTTTTACTAGCCTGTATACAAATGCATGGCAGGGGAAGTGGAAGAAATTTGTTCGACTGTCTGTGACTGATCAAACAATAGGAGGGATTTCTAGTCTGCATAGCAAAGAACGGGCCACACATGTGCTTCACACTTGACTACATCAAATTCAATGTGATAAAAGTCTACAGCTGGATGATAATAGTAATAACAGTTCTTATATAGCATTTTTAACTAAGGTCAAAGCGCTTTACATTATTATTACCCCTGATCATTGGGCCAATGAAACATTCCAAATACCATCTCAGCTCCCTGGGGAGTATACAGCTCAATTCTACCATTTCGGCACAAAGCAGCTAAAATCAATCACAATAACCATCTCTACCCTCACAGGTACCCATTTACTCCTGGGTGGGGAGAAGCAATGAGTGGCAAAGTGCCTTGTCCAAGGGCACACGCACCACAACTCCAGACTGGACTCGAACCCACAACCTGCGGAATTACCCGCAGACCATGACTTCAATGCCCCAGACCACGAGGCCACGGCACTTCACCATGATGGTTTCGACCTTGCAGTGCCGTTTTCCATCATGGGATCACACTTGGGTGTGTATCCTTAGCATGAACAATTAGGGGACTCCGCAATATACCTTGACTGCTTGGTTGTGTATATCCAGACAGAAGCTGATGCGTTGATGGAAGGCAGCCATGGGTTCCCTCGTTGAGTAGATGTCGACCGTCTCTTTGGACCGGACGTAGCCTTTCTCATGCTCAATACTGGCTTCTATCACGCCATCTCGAATAGCCTGATTGAACGGAATATTTCATCCAAACAAAACAAAAATGAGTTGGAAGTTGCAAGAGCAAAATCTAAGTAATAGGCCCTTTTATAAATCTTGCAAAAATGATGATAATAAAACTGCACTTATAAAGCGCACGTATCCACCAGTATTGGTGCTCAAGGCGCTACATCATTATTACCCTGCTCACTGGCTCAATGAAACATTCTAAAGACAATCTCACAAACACCTCACATAAACAGTAAGAGAATACATCCGTTACCTTAGCGACAATGAACTCTGCATCCTCTGGGCTCTCCAGTTGGAGTTTCTTGGCCACATCCGACAGCGAGATGCGGGAGTAGGAGAGACTGATCATGCGCACTCCCGTCTTGATCACGTTATGATGCAGTCGGATGATCAGGGTGTAGGTGCCGTCCGACTGGAACTTGGACGTGAAGTTCTTGGAGGTCTGGTTGAAGAGGTGTAGATCCCCCGTTCTTACAGCTGAGGAAAATGAGACAAAGACATAAGATGTTGCAGGTTAGAGTCATTCCTTGGTTCAACTAAACTCCACATGAGCCACTGGTACCTAGGTTTTGTAGTCCGAGTAGATAAAATTATCAACATCATCATCATCGAACAACTACAACTTGTACTTGCCAGTCATGCAACTGGGAATTTAGAAAAAACGAGGAAACTCCAAAACACACTAGACTTTGTATAGTGTTTTTCAATTTGTAATGGCATTCATGAGAAGTAAAAAACAAGGAAATCAGCGGATCCGAGGAAAAGTTGCATGCCTGTCTTGCGTCAGACACGATGACGAACACGCCACATGTCCACTTGAGTTCATCAGCAGTCGTGGCGCCACTGTCCTCCATCAGCATCTTGACCATGGTTTTGGAAGGACACCCACGGTTCATCCTCCAGTAGGTCAGTTCCCAGATGATGACTCTCCTTATCTTGTTTTATTACCTTACGTCCTTTTATCTTATTGTATTTGATTTTCTAGATGAATATTCTGTTTGTAATATAGTTTTAAGTATTACCATTTTTTAGCAATACATGGGCACATGCACGGTCGTACATGGGCTTTCAATGGTCCTTTCACCAAAAGGGTTGCCAAAGTTATACACAAGTATGGTTCAAAGTTTACAACTGCAAAATTGCAGATTTCAAGATGTTTGCTGACATGGAGTGGAAGGGGAAATCAAATTGCAAACAACACAGACTGGTAATTCTACACTACTCGCGCCAAAATATCAACCATGAAGTATTTGTATTATTTTTCACCCTACTTATTGCATTTTACTTTGGAGTATGTAAAAGGAGTTTGATATTCTTAATTTTCTTACTACATATCAACCATTGTGCTGATTTATTAGGCAATAAATACGTACTTGGCCGGTTTTAAACAAGTACGTTTAGAACCGGCTAGGTGCCTGGACGCTGATAATGGCCCAAGCCGAAGGTGAGGGTCATAATCCAAGGTGAGGGCCATAATCCGAGGCTAGGCCCCTAGCTGGTTCTAAAGGTACATATACTTGCTAAATACCGGCCAAGCACATATTTATTCCCATTTATAAATACCTTTCAGTCAAAACGGGTGAAACATCCACAATTTTCCAACGATATCGTTCAACAAATTTTACGTCATGTTTTGTAAAACACCCCCTCTTGCCATGACTATGGTATTTGTCTCACGCGCATCGCGCTAAAAATCTCCTTTTATGGAAATTGGCATGCCCGTGGCACATATTGTGCAATGTGGCATGGAACGCAGTGGTGCGGAACGCAGTGGTGCATGAATAAAGTGTTTAAAACCAGTTGGTGTTTTATCAACCGTTTAAAACCACCCGCGTGACGGGCTCTCGACCAATAGGAAAACTTTCTTAAGAATTTATGAATAAATATTTAATGAAGCGTAAAACAAGTTGTTATTTAGCCGAGTAAGGCTGCGGCTGAATTACTTGGCTACGGCTCGGCAGTAACGCACGGTCTATGGGAAGTGGCTTCAGCCACCTCCATAGTGCACATGTAATTGTAAGCCGTAGCCATGTCATTCCGACGTGGCCGTGGTATCCGCCTTGGTTTGGAGTGTACCTTGCGTTAGGAGTAGGTAAGGGGCCAGTGCCTTCTTGTAAACCTTCTGTCTGAAGATGGCTCTGTCAGGAATCTCTCCCAGTAAAAGCTGAACAGTTATGGCTAGCTTCTGAACCTACAAGAGAAATATTTTTGGGAAAAAAAACTATTTAAGATGAGGTCTTTAGAAAAATACAGTTAACTTGAGGTAAATCAGCAAGAAAAAATCACATTGCATGCTCATTTAATTTTTTTTTATTTGTCTTTCGTGCATTAAAGGTACAGTCCATCATTTGTAATTTTTCATTTATTTCTTCAAAATGACAGCATGCCAGATAATTATTTCACAGGGAGTTTAGTTCCCTTACTATCTTTCAACTAATTTTTTTCTACAATAATTACGTCAGTTACTTTTTGGATAGCTGCAAATGATGGACTGTAGCTTTAAACCTAACCACCTAAACCCTTCAAAATCCATCTGCATGTTTTGTTGGAATCTGTTGGAGTGAGTACTGCACTAGTATAACTGATTATGCTTTACATGGGGTCAGGCATACCACCATAATCAGAGTCCAACAGTTTGGGTGTTGAGTTACCATATGGTGTTGGACTTTGCAAGAGTGAGGAAGGTTCCTAGTAAATCCCGGTTAGGGTTAAAAGAATGTCAGCTTTCGACAACTTGATGATTTTTTTTCTAACAAGTTTTCAACTTGTGTGGCTTTTAATTAAAGAAACTATAAAAATCTGTTTTTCAACTATTAGGTGTCTCTCAGAGAATGTGTCATTGATTTCACATACACTGGATTATTTCTGAAAACTATTAGCTTGCCTAGCGGAAAAGGCCTCGACAATTAAGTGTTAATTACTGAAACTGGCTTGGTACATTTCAGCTTGATGGCAAAGACGCCATGTAATCTCCGACACCACTTACCGTCTGTTTGAAGCCAATGGCAGTGTATTGTGGGGCCTTGCGTAAGGCTTGCAACAGGTTCTTATGGGCCTCCGAGTACTCCAACTGAATAGCCTTGATACGACCTGCGGACAGGAATACAAAATCACAAAAAGATGGACTCATTAACCCTAAACCCATAGACCCTTTTGGCTAGGATGCATCCTCAATCCCAATCCAACTACCTCCATGTAATATTACCCAAAATTATCCTCCAAAATTACCCATTTTTTCTTCAATTTGTTCATTGCAGGGGTGGCCACCACCACAATCCTGCAGAATCTCCAAAAATCATTGTAAACCCTAACTCCCTAGCGTACTTTACTAGTCCATCAAAATCCATCGATCACTGTGCGTCCAATACAAAACTGTATATACATTTAAATGTGGTATATTAGGCCAAAAAAAAGAATAGTTCTGCTTCCGATTACATGCCTTTCAAAAATAGGGTCAGTCGGTCGGAATTTTTTTTTTTTTGCCAATTTTTTTTATGCAGATTGAATGTGGTATTCAATTATATGCGAAGTTTTAGCCTGAACTATTTCCATTGCACTACAAAAGCTATACACAAAATGGCCACAAAAAGTGAATAAAACCTACCTTAATTATTGTCAATATATTTACGTTCGATAATTCGTAAAAAAAATTGTGGGAAATTCAGGTCGTTCGCACCATAGGCACAACGCTAGTCAAGAAGGGGAGCTGGCCAAAACTCCGAAGTGTGTGATGCACTGTACATGTACATATGTGGCCCGCGGCCAACGGGTCGAACATTTCAGGAAACACGCTGCATTGTATCACTCCAAATACGAGTAGTGCGATCTCAAAATGAACTCTTGAACACGGAAAATACATACACAGACAAGCTAGATCAAATCTGTGAATTAACTTGCAAAAATGTTCTTTCTCCATCGGTGTTTTCTTGGCATTTTTACGATGTCTTTCTCAGCATTTTTACGATGTCGAGTCCGACCAGTTGACAGAGCACGTGCCTGCGCCTGCATAGCCATGCTAGCGCTAACGATCGCATAGCCGTGCACAGACTAGTTACCGCATTTTCATAATTGGCCCCTGCGCGGCGCGGCGGGAACCAGTCGTCGCCGCATTGCGCTTATTACGCACGTGATTATAGACATCGAATTGCGAAGTAGTTGAATCGCGCAGCGAATTTGTAAAAATAACGGAGGTTTCTTTTGAAAAAATAGCGAATGTAAGTAAGAAAACAATAAATACAAGCATTTTTTGATGCAAAAGGGTTGTTGAGAGGTATTTTGTGAAGACAGACAAGACATAAGGTTTTTATTTTTATTTATTCAATCATTTATTTTTTTTTTTTGGAATTGCCGATAAAATTTTTAGGGTCGCAGCCTAAAAATAGGGTCGGTCGGGTAAACGGAAGCAGAACTATTCTTTTTTTTGGCCTTATGTTTCAACCTTCAGTTTATCACCCTGAATTGTTTTCGTGTGATTTTTTTAAAAGATTTTTAATAAACAAAGAAGAAATATATACAAAGTTAACAAAGCATTTTTCACTTCCCCACTTTCCAGATGGCTCACCTAAGTAGTAGAGAAACCTGGCCCATTCGTGGTTGGACGCCTCTTCGGGGAAGGTGGACTTGGCCACGAGCTTGTCGGCTTGGTCGTAGAGGTTGTAATGGAGGTAGTTCCGCAGGAGGAGATTCTGAAGCGTGGCCTGGGCCTCGTTGTTGTGTCTTAGGGTCGCCGTCCGCAACTTGGCGTGCAGGAAACTACACCAAAAACACAAAAATAATTATATTCCATTTTTTTTAAGAACATAATTCCATACAGGTGTCAAGATTCCATTCGAAATTGAATCCAATTCAATTCTTCAAAAAAAAAAGACCTTAAATTTATGGTTAACCCTAACCTTCCCAAATTCTCCAAAATCCTCTTCGATTTCGAAGGATTGAAGCTGTATGGCAAAGGTGACCAGATCAGTTGATTTTGGAGGATGCATTGTGTCAAGGTTTTAGGCTGTGTTGTTTATGAACAAATTCAAGAAATAACGGATGATTTTGGAGGATTGAGGCTGAATCCGAACATGGAGGCAGTGGATGATTTTGAAAGACGAGGATGCATCCTAGCAATAAGACCCAGGGGTTTAGGGTTACTGAACTTGAGCACTGAAGTATTATATGCAGTGCCATTAAAAGATATTATATAATTGAAAAAATTATCATTTGACACAAATATGTTTTGAACTGTCTAGAATCTATTCTTGGGAGAATTGAATTGTGACCACTTGGAATCAATTCCACGAACAGATGGAATGACAATTCTGATTCCAAGTTTGGAAATCGATTCAATTTGCTTCTGACCTGGAATTGCTAGTTTGAACCAGTTCTGGCCGGTTTGATTCTAGGAGATGTTTTTGAAACCTTGGCGTTGTCCAGAGCTTTGGCTTAAACTCCATGACGTTCCTGAAGCAAGACATATACATGTACCCATACTGAGCTGAAGTTCCCCAAGTCAGGACCGAAACCGAGGTTTCACAAACCCTACTCAAGTCTCCGCTCACCTCCTGACTTTCTCCAGTTGACCAGTCAGCTCGTATGCTCTGGAGTGATAGAAGAACGCCTTGGCGGAGAGTTGATCTAAGGAGCGTCTGTTCTGAATGTCGATCTTTGTCATGAGAAGGTCTGAACACGCCACAGCCTAACATGGGAATAATCAATAGTGTGAGTTGTACGAGTAATTGCATGTTCATCTAATGTCTTCAAAATTTGTCGGAGTGCGAATCATGACGTTTGTGCCCATTGGCAAGATCCTTTACAACAATTTTATTAACAGAGTCAAAAATGGGTGTCTGTGAACGAAGAGACAGGTTTTTAACTGCCATAGAACAACAATTATTTGCCAATTGGCTAACAGTAATACATTAACCCTCATATGCAAACATATATTCTGTGCCAAGTAGTCCTTTCAGTCAAAATCAATCAAACAAGTGACTTGTTTCAACAGTCAAAAATTCCCAGCCTACATAAAGTAGTGGGGGAGTGTGGCCTAGTGGTTAGGGTTTGTGACTCATAATCAAAGGGTCATGGGTTCGAATCCAGCTGCTGGCCATACGTTCTGTCCATGGGAAAGCCACTTCACCCCCACTTGCCTCTCTCCACCCAGGAGTTTAAATTGGTACCGGCATTAGCTGGGGAGTAACCTGCGATGGACTAGCATCCCATCCAGGGGAGTAGAAATATTCTCAGTCGTTTCATGCTACTGAAACCGGAGATAAACGCCGGCCACATAAAGCAGGATTGACTGGCCGTGACTGTTTACGTAACTCGATACAGCTGTGCTTTGGCTGTGGGTAATTGATAAGCCAGCTGTGCCCACAACTTGCCTGCTTTGACTGTTCATGGTCTGTTGACTGACTTTGACTAGTCACAGTGCTGGAAAGATTTCCATATAAGAAGCTCACTCAACACCCTGTGTACAAACCCTACATGTATGAGAGTGGACTGAAAAATTCTAAGTGTTTTCTAAGAAAATGCTTGTATTTTCTCACTGCTCAAATGGACTTTGATGACATGAAATTGCTATCTGGGGGCTTGTTAGTCAATACAGAGAAAAACTAGTGAACTTCTTATATGGAAATCTCTCCACAGTGCTTGCTAGACACAGGATCTGACTGCTGGTGACTAGCCTTTCATAAAGGTATAGCGAGGGAGAAGGGGATGGAAATTTTGACTGTCTTTGACTGCTTACATAGCAGAAGGGTTAAAACTTTAATAGTACACTAATAGTATAAACTACAGACTAATTCGGTGACAGCCATTTTCTGCGGTGCCACCAGGCTTGCGCAAGTCACGGGCTCCTTTGACCAATAGGTCTACAAAAATGCGCGCATGCTTCGTCTTTAAGAACGTGTGCGGCATGTGCGCGGGCGTGGCACCACCTCAAAATGGCTTCGAATTTCTCAAGTATAAACTCAGGAATACCTCATCATATCTTTTAGTATCAAGGAGATGCACCACAAGCAGAAGATGGACATACACATCGAGCTCAGGGAGTAGTTGACCGTTTGCTGTCTTGCTACTACGAGGCCGAAAGATGATATTGTTATCCGTTGTATCCATCGGCTGTGTAAAATAAGAAATATTTCACCAGGTAAAAAACACAAAACCTTTCCCTTGTAAAGTTATCTTTGAATAGGAAGTACTTCTAAATTTAGCAAAGAAACCAATTTCTTGTTGATGAAACTTGCATCAGGAACTTCATTCTTATGAATAGTTAATGTGGTAACCGCTGCTATGTACACTTGATTTGAACTAGCCAACCGATCCCATTACCTCAGTGGTCGAGTGGTAAGACGTCTGCACTAGAAAGCAGGAGGTCGTGGGTTTGAGTCCCACCCGAGTGATTTTTTCCAACTTTCACTCGGGAGGTAACACACTGAGTATACAGTGTTTAAACGTCGGTGAAGGGCAAAACCTTATTTGATTGAGGAACTTCATTTATTTATTCATTTGGCAAAAACAAACATACAATGGTTATTGATGAAGAGTTAAAACCCATGAAAAAAATCTTTGTTCATTTTTTTACAGGATTTCAATGATTTCATTTGTGTTAAATTGAAAGTATCAAATAAAAAAAGTAAAAAGACAATTTACCTATTTTGGGAGATTTATTGATCGTATTGCTTAACCAGCATTTCTTATAATTACCTACCCTAAACCCTGCCGGATGCTACACAGTGCAGTAATGGTAAAAGTCTGTTAGACTGCGTGCAGCCATCAACACCAGTGCATAAACGGCCACTTCTGAGACAATGAGACCTAGTCCCATTGAACAATGCCACCGTTGTATCTGGTGCAGTTGCCAACCATGGAGTCGAGGCAATTTGAACTTGGGATAGTTGTCTAGTTGGGCCGTTTGTCACTTTGCTGACTTCTCATTTCGAAAAAGTATTGCATGTTGTTGCTCGCTGGGCAGAGTTTCTGGATGAAATACCCTAAAATATACTACAGGGTTCGGCTTAATGCTTGGTTGAGATGGTTCTTTATAATCAGACAAACAGTTATTGGGATTCCTAGAACAAACAGCATCCAAAAAGATGAAGACCAATTTCAGACCAACCTCATCAAGAAATGTGATAAGATTCTCTCTGGCGACACTGGAAGAGGTGAAGTAACCCATGATGAGTTTACGTAATACTTCATGGTTGAGTTTACGCCGGGATGAGGTCAATGCCCTGACGACCCTTGACATGTAATTCTTCTCCTTGGAGGACACAGCCTTCTCAATGTGCTTGACATGCTCCTTGAAGTCTGTTTACAAATAAAGAGATACGTGTAAATAGCACAAGCTCACACGATACAGGGTGCCCCCCTCCAAAAAAAAAACAATAGCATGACAACAGTAATTTTCTTTTCTCATGAATAAACACTTTTCCCATCAAAACAGCTAAGGCAAAAAAAAAGAGTTTTTCTTCTGGTTTCCCTACCTACCCTATTCTGACAGTCCCTACCCTAATCTTTTTTATGGGACAAATGAAAAAAGAAACTAAAAAAAAATCAATTACTAACTTTTACCCTTGACTACATGCAGACGCCTCCATATGATCGTACACAAAAAAAATTGGGAAGAAATGTTGCAACGTGACCCCACTTCCATGATTGTGTACAAAGTCTATGGACAGTCAAGCAAATTTTTTAAGTATTTCTTAACAAAATTGGAAATGTTTCTCAGTTCCAGATTCATGTCTTATCCTCATTTTTGCAATGAATGACCTTCTTTGAGATGATTATGAAGGAAAAAGTGGCGTCAGGTTGCAACATTTTTTCCAAAAATTGCCCCCTCCCCCAAAAGGTCCATCTACCTACCCTTTTATGCAATCGGAAGCAATTTTTTTTTTTTTGGGCCCAATCATAGTGCACTCACGGCAAAGTAGCATAGGCCTAGCTGGAGTTACCCAGCCCTGAGTTTTATCATTGGGTTGTCTATTAGGGCTGGAGCGCATTTTTCTCGTAACTTGTAGTATTTGCAAAAAAAATTTGGAAAATGTTCAATTTTGTCCCCGTTACACACTAACTGCAACTGCAACTCACCCCAAACTTGCCTGGAATAACCATTACACAGGTCCTTGAAGTAAAAAACGATCCACGATGAAGATTCAGCCTAAAATTGCAGTGAAAACAGGAGGAATAACCGCTAACCTGACAACCTTTCAGGCATGGCCAGGACTGCTATTGGTTTGTGCACAAAAAAAATTGTGTACAATGAATGGCGGTCGATTAACAGGCACAGAGAGCGATCGCTGTCAACTACTCGTTTTTGCCGGCTGCACTGGCGTTGGCGCGTGACGTCACGCGGAAGCGTAACACCCGATGACTGTTTCATGCACTATTGGTTGCGGTTCCAGTACCAAAGCTGTGATGCGAGTGGTAAACCTTATACTAGTGCATGAAACAGTCGTCGGGTGTTACGCTTCCGCGTGACGTCACGCGCCAACGCCAGCACAGCCGGCAAAACCGAGTAGTTGACAGCGATCGCTCTCTCTGCCTGTTAATCGACCGCCATTCATTGTACACAATTTTTTTTGTGCACAAACCAATAGCAGTCCTGGCCATGCCTGAAAGGTTGTCAGGTTAGCGGTTATTCCTCCTGTTTTCACTGCAATTGTAGGCTGAATCTTCATCGTGGATCGTTTTTTACTTCAAGGACCTGTGTAATGGTTATTCCAGGCAAGTTTGGGGTGAGTTGCAGTTGCAATTAGTGTGTAACGGGGACAAAATTGAACATTTTCCAAATTTTTTTTGCAAATACTACAAGTTACGAGAAAAATGCGCTCCAGCCCTAATAGACAACCCAATGATAAAACTCAGGGCTGGGTAACTCCAGCTAGCATAGGCCTATGTATATTGCCGGTCACGGCAAAATATCCACTACATTTTACAACTGTATTTTGTTAACAATGTTCTAAATCATCATAGTAAACAGAAGTACATGTAGTCACTATTAATTAAAATCCTTGTTGACAAGTCGACATACATGTATGGTGGTAAAAGGTAAGCAAAGGACTTCAAAATGTGTTGAAAATATTGGAAAACGAGACTTGAAAATGAAATAACCTCCGTATGGGAAAGATTCCCATATCTGGCTATCAGTAATTTTTCCCTTAAATGACCTATCAGCTATCAGAAAGTGATAATATGTCCTAAAAAGTCAAAATTAGCATGGACAAATTTTGAATTTTTACTGACTTAGAAAGTTTCAGACCAGTCCCATTGGGTTTGTGCACAGGGTGACAAGTGATGGCCAGATATGGGAATCTTTCCTGTCAGAGTACTTAACCATTTCAATAAAATCTCCAATAAATCATGTTCTCCAAATGAGTCTCACAACATCCATGGTGAGCATCGCCAAAGTTTACATGTCGGAATTACACGGTCAACCATAAACAATCGCAATGCTATATCAAGCAATGGCTGCCACCATTTTTATGAGTCAGCGAAATTGAACGATTTAAATCAATCAAAAACAACCTACTGATAACATAATTCGCCTTGAAAATTTACATGTAATGCAAATATAGTACAAATTATCAGAAAATTATAACTTGAAATGTTTTTCGATTTGTATAAGTCTTTTAGAGAAAAACAAAGACGATACCATCGAGAGTTATCAAGTCGGTTTCTTTCTTCGATGGGGCTTCCTCCGTTGCCGTCTCTTTCTCTCCGTTTATTTTCGCCGTAGCGTCCACCATCTCTACGTCTGCTGGTTTCTCCTTCCCCATAATTCCCGAAATCTCGTCTCGGCTGTACTTGTAACACAAATCGTATCAAAATAATACAATAACTGTCTGTTTTCTACATCGATTTCGGAAGAAAATCGGCTTCAACCAGACGAAGGTCGCATGCGTGCGTGCGTATTTTTAGGGCTTACCTCGTACTCCGTGCTTAAATAATGGACGGGCTAGAATAGCCCTGGTGTAAAGGTAGACAGACAGTTTCTGAAAGATGAGAAAAGAGCGCCCTCATTTTTTTGAGGATTCCATTTCGCTTTTATTTTGGGAACGGCCGCTATAACAAACGTCATATTTGTTTTGATGCATTTTACTGAAAATATCTCCTTCAAACGAAAGAAATCTGAAAGAAAAGCATTTTTAAAACAAAATGTACTTAAAGGTACGAAGGAACATGGCTAATTACCAGCTGGAAACGGCGCTACTGATTTAATGAGAAAAACCTTGCTCTGAGTGAAGATACCAAATACCCCTGTTTTATTCCAACCAAAAAAAAAACACCTCCTTTTCCCCCTTGGGAAGTCTACAAACCTCTGAAAAGGGTTTTTGTTTGTTTTGGGGCACACATAGATCCTTTTTGTGAGAAGACTGGCTCCCGGTCCGTACATTTTCGATATTGATTGTGGGGCGGGAACCAGCCTACCCCTCGAGAACGGGAATTATTGTCTGGCAGCCAATAATTCGAAATTTTAAAGTAATAATTCAATAAAGGAACGATTTTGTCCGCCGATGTCTCATTCAAAAGTGAATAACTTATATATTGCTAGAAAAATAGTAATTTAGAAAAGGAATCTATATTTTTCGGCAGGGGCGGATCCAGAACACAATTTTGTTGGGGGGGGGCCCAAAAAATGTTTGGTCCCCCAAAAAGTGGGTCCAAAAATTATGGCGTGGGGTTCGGTGCCCACTTAAGGGCTCCAAAACAAAAAAATTGGATTCTAGATGCTCTGTGGTGCGATCTGAGGCAATTTCTGACCACTTTGACAATTTTTTTTTAAGGAAAAGATGGTGGTGTACGCAGTGCCTGCCTTTCTTGCGACGTCACTTAAAACAAAATAAACTTTGGTTCGTTTGGGGGGGGGCGGGGCATGGCCCCCGTTGGCCCCCTGAATCCGCCCTTGTTTTTCGGTAGGAAACTCGAAAATAAAACAAGGAGTGCATCTTTAAGGAGTTGCTAAGCAGAAAATTAACCACTTTTTCCGGGCTTGAATTCGACAATAGCTCGGACAGTACACCTTTAAGAAAATAATTTATTTCAAGTGCTTGCTACTTTCAAAGTCTGTGAGCTTCACAGTTCTGGATGAGTTGTAAAGACTTGGAATGTCGTCATCAGTCCCTGTGGCCTAATGGAGAAGGCGTCGGTCTCCTAAACCGAAGACTGCGGGTTCGAGTCCCGCCAGGGATAAAATCGTTGTTTTTTGTTTTTTTGGTTTTTTTTTATATTATCCGAAATAAAACTACCCTTTTCGACTCGGTGAAACGTTATACGATGGAAGGCGCGAATTTAAATATGGGCCCCCGCAATCGATGTACTATTAGTCGGCCTATATAAGTAATTCCCCCCCCCCCCTACATATTCTTTTTTTTTAAGAAAACAAAAAATATCTATATTTAAAAAAGGTTATTGGAATAAAGTTTTCTTTTACTTTCAACCCTGTTTTTGTTTGGCCTGTATCTCTCGATTCATTGTATGTATAGACATTATCCTGTCTGTGTGCGATTTTAGTGATGATTTTTCGGGATTTTTTTTTGCCACTTTGTTGTTTGGTAACCTTGTTTGGTGTATTGATCAGATGAAATTATAGACTTCAATTAATTATTTCACTTGATCCTAAAACTATTCATCTCTCTTTATTTAGGTCTACAAAAAGACTCCTCACTAACAATGTTAGCACAATTAGTGCCCCACACGCAACATTACAATTGTGCCCCTCTCAAGATGGAACTAGCTGGCCCCTAAAAACTAATAGTGCTCTTCACGCGAATGTTCACTGAACTGGCAATCAAAAGCAACAGTGTCCCTCTCGCGATTAAAACAAAAAAGGTCTCTCTACAGGTAAAAGAAACGCAAAGAGCAAGATGGACAACGTATTCATAATTTTGTTCCTCGTCATATAGGTTTATTAGCGAAATGAACGGGACCATATTCTTTTCCTCCACTTTCACACCGACGAAAGGTGCCCCTTTTTCTGAGCAAGTGCCCCTTTTGGTGTCCCCCCCCCCCCCAGTTTGAAAAGCGTTCCGCCGCCCCTGGCGCTATTGTACAAAGCTTAAACTACCCCGTGTGCATCTGTTAGCAGACCAGTAAATGAACTTCCATAGACCCCAATGGTAAATGCTCCCACTTCAGAAATTCGGGAAAAAATACTCACAACTCTCCAAGGTGTTCGAGACACACATCAAATTAAAGCTTATTTCATCATCTTTCATTTTCTTTTCAATTTTTGGGGGTCAACTGATGACTTTTAGGAGAAATTTCCATCCGAAGATGATCACCCCTGAAAATAGTCCTGAAGCCCATCGCCATTTTGAAAAACGATGCCTACACTCCATTGCAAAATAGAGCGCTTTTAGGGTCCAAATTACATCCAAATTACACAGAACTACAAGCTACCAGTCCTGTGCACGGCTTCCACCCATATTTTTTACAAACCCTCAAGTTCATGTCCCACAGCATGCTCAAATACTGAAGATTTTGAGGGCATGCACATCGTGATTTGGCCGGCGCAGGCAATTTCGGACCGATTTACTGGTCTGCACCCATCTGAACAATAATTACAAGCACAATGTTTTCGCCATTGAAAGGGGTCTCCGTGATACAAGTGCCCGGATTGGTGTAGACTGTATGCACTCCCATTATTACACGCAAGACGGTAGTAAACCACACGTGTTTAGTCAATCACAGCATTACTTCTTTTTTTTTTTACTACGAGTCTCTTTTGAACCAATACAACCAATTCTAAAATCTCTGAAAATCCTTCCACCAATTGACGAAAATAAATCAAAGTTTCAAGAAATATTACATTCTGAGCTAAAATATAAAAAGTCCGGTTAGATAACTCTAGATATAAACCTGAACAAAATTAGTATTCCACGTTCCTCCTATATAAATAATAAATTGCCCACTTTCGCAGATTCTTCAATGATAATAAATATTAAATAAAATAGTTTCAGTTAACTTATACACAAAATTCGACTTAGTTTAAATAAGAGGCGTTTTAGTTTGTTCTCATATGAGGTAACAATAACTGGAAAATATTCAATTTAACAAAATGTACCGAGATGTGTGATTTTCTTCAGGCGTTGGAGTTATCCTACCTATTATGCAGTGGTTTGTTTTACACAAATTTTCACAAATAATTTTTGTGTTTATACTGTAAAGTTCTTTATATGATTCCTATTGTTACTTTCTCTCTGAAAGAATTTATATGATTCCTATTGTTACTTTCTCTCTGAAAGAATTGACACATCAATGCAATTCGACCACTCATTGGGTTTTTTTCAGTGGTAATTAGATAAACTGAAATGAAATAATGTTTCGGAATAGTACAGAAGTTTCCATAATTACGTAGTAAACATGCTTTTGGTTTTTAACCGTCACGTTTTAATTTTCAGAAAATTAAATCACTATATAGGAAGCTGGTTATGGAATAAAAAAAAGTTGCAAACGGTGGTTTGTTGCTTCTTTCAAAATCAGTAAGTTGTATAATGAGTTAACAAATTAAAGCAATTCTCAACCAATAAACCAATTAAGAAAATGACCAAAAAGGAAGATTTGTGTGTCCCCTACATGTTTGTTTCTTGTTGCTCTGTCATTTGCCTCCGAAGAAGTCCGTGCTATAAGGATGAAATATCAGGCCACTCTAATTTGTTGATCTGTATAATTCAGGTCAATCCAGTCAGTGAGCTTGAGGCAGTTTTATTCATATTCAAAATGGAATATTGAGAGGAAGTAACTCCATTCAGACCTCAGATTGCCACTGGCTCAGTCGGAGATTTGTTGGTTTTTGATAGTGGCAGGTAGTTCTGGGGAGGTTTCGAGTCAATGTCGTCTTCAAGATCTTTCTTGCAGCACAGACGGAGGCCGGGACGCACTGTAAGAAATAGGTGAGACAAAATAGTCATTGAGGAGGAGTTGTGGGATGAAACAGCGTGATTCTAATGTGCAAAAACCCTTTCAGTTATTTTGCTCCGAGTTTCAGAAATATGCTTGTGATAAAGATGAATATTTTCAAGTGATATTCTGTTTTAGCTATGAAAATTCGCAATTTGAGAAAGATCATATTAAGGTAGAAGCATCCGTCCCTCTTACTTTTATTTAATTTAACACTCAAGTCGTTAATTTGTCTTTAACTAAGCAATGTCGAAAGTTACACTATATGTATATCGCTTCTCTTTTTTGTGGTTTGTTGCTTGTTGGGCTTTTTATTTATTTGTTGTTTGATTTTTTAAATGAAGCTTTGGACTTACTCTCGGCTTCCTCTCCATCCTGTATCGTGTCCGGCATGTCACAACCCAAGGTCTCCGGCAGCATCAGAGACAGCATCCCGGCCAGAACGGAGCTGCCTCCGAAGACACAGAGAGGCAGGGGTTGCCAGTACTTGCCTAGGATCAAGATGATGGGGCAAAGAACCCCACTGATGCGGGCTGTCATGGAAGATGCTCCCATACCAATACTCCTATCAACCGTATAAGGTGAAAAAAGATGGTTCCGTATTCCACACTCAAGGATAATCAGATGGCAATCAACGTACGTAGTTGCGCTGTCTGTTTAGTGACTTATTTAATTTACAAATAGGCCTATGTACGAGAAAATAACTTTCGTAATAAATTTGATTATTCCATACTATAATACAAGGGCGGATCTATCTTTCAGGAAACAGGGGTGTTTATGAAGGGGGCGTTCGAGTGAAGGCGTACACCGAAACTAGGGGGTCAGAGGGCATGCCCCGGAAAATTTTGAAATCTGCGATGATTTCTCCTGCATTCTAACGCAATGTGAGAATCAATTTTAGGAACTTCAGCATTGGCCCCATTTTTCCAGTATCACAACATCAGTCAGTGGCTGAAGGGAAGGGGGAGGGGGTTGCAACCCCTCCCCTATACTAGATCCGCTACTGTAATGAGTTGCCAAATAATTGGTCATATAAAAGTGGTATGGTAAACAGCGCCCGCAGGGGCTCACAAAATGGTCTGTTATGTTGCATGTTATAATTTTAGATCGCAGTAAAGTTGCCAAATTGATTCACTAAAACGGTTAGCATTTCTAAATGGCGTCTTATGAAAGTTGATCGACGGTCCTTCATCGGGATCTTACCTGATGACCGTCGGATAGAGCTCACTGCTGTAGATGTAAACGTGATTGAAGGCCGCTGTGCTAGCGAACTTGCCAATCATAGCAACCGCGACCCGGCCAGCACCGAGAGCTGAAAGAAAGTGACGACAATTCAGAATGAAGCCGCTATCGCAGTGACTCTGTTTTCGTTAGTAATGCTTATTCAAAATGTGGAAATTGAAAGAAAGATAGAAACTTACGAACGAAGCTGCTTATCAGGCAGAAGACGCCTCCGGACACAAAGAGAGCTGAGAGGGAGAATCGTCGGCCGAATTTCTCCATGACGAACCAGTTCAAAAGGAGGGCTGGTACCTCTAAGGCACCGGACACGAAGGCGGCCACGTAGTCGTCTATGCCCAGTGAGGAGGTGCTGAGGGATAGCCCATAGTACACCATGTTGACCACAAACCTGTAAATGAAAGAAACAAGACGTCAGACTTACACGTAATATTGACATGCTTATGGAAAAAGTTTTGCCATACACATTACGAGCTTCATATTTCGCTGTCCATTTTATAAATAAGAATGATATACATGTAATAGGCGTACTGTGATGAATAACGCTTCATCTCAAAGTGCTTCGCAAAAATGTATTATTACCTCTGTTTATCAGGCCATGGGACCAGTTTCCTACAGCAGTCTCTTATTAAAACCTCACAGGTACCCATTTATACTCCTAGGTGGAGCGAGGCAATTGTAGTAAAGTGTCTTGCCCAAGAACACAAACACCACGTTTCCCGTCACCCGTACCATTGTATACATGAGCCACACACCGCAACTGGTGCTCAAACAACCAAGTTTCACGGTATATATTAACACTTGTGTGGTTGTTGCTTACCAGTTAAAGAAGATAATCAGTGTCTTCTTGCGGATGTTTGGTGTTCGGAAAAGATCCAAGAAGGTTGTCCGATGAACGGAGCTTGGCTTCGGATCCTAGAAATGGAAGGCAAGTAGATATTTCTCACAGTCTGAGGCAATATGAGGAAAACCGCGGATTCTAAACAAACATCCGCACAATTAAATACAATTCATATTCCATAATTAAAAGGGAGAAAAATTGATACCAAAATTTACAATCGATAAATTTTAAAATTAATTAAAAGAGGAAATCACTGACGATCGTATCAAAATCATTGATGGCAAATAGTGCAAATACGAGGTATGTCAGTCAGACGGAGGAACGAGATAACATGTGATAAGATGAGAACTCTGCTGTAGACTGAAAATAATAATCTACTGTTCAATTTGCTTCCAATTATTAGTTTCTTCAAATACATTTCATAATTTTTTACACAAAATTAATGTGCAGGTTGATTGAATCTCAATATGAAAGTTAAATGGAAATAAAGATTTGTTTGAGCACTTACCCTATCCTATTCCATTCTGTTAATTCCAGAGAAAAAAATGTTCCTGCCTAAAATAAAGCCTAATGTTCACAGACCATTCCGTTTTGGGGAAATTTTGAAAGAATTTAATTTAATTAAGGCGGGAGGGCAAAAGCCGATACTCTGAAAAATTGCCTAGATTAATTTACCCAAGCAAGGGTGAAAACTGCAGCCCAAATTTGGGTTGTCCTTTACACAATTGATTGGGTTATAATTTCTTTTAAATTCAACCAAAAGTTGTGGTCATACAAGACCACATTTTAATAGCATAACCCAATTCTGGGTAGTTGCAGTTTTCACCCTTGCTTGGGTAAAATTAACCCAGGCAATTTTTCAGCGTAGGCCTACAGACAGCTCCTAAACCCCACCAGACTACAAGGTCGTTCCAAATATCGAGTGCCTACCCTTTCATTTTCCTGGAGGTTCTCGAGATTTTCAAACAGGTTGTCCGGGACCTTGGTGCCGTTCACCTTGGCGATCTTTGTGATGATTTTCTCGGCTTCCTTGAAGCGACCCTTGGATATCAGCCAGCGTGGAGATTCAGGCAGAATTCTATACACATTCATATCACAATATCTTTTCAGCATTGTAAAGCACAGTTGGAAGTATATATAATACTTGTTTTCAATACATGTACTTGTTTTCAATACTCGTGCGTCCCCCTTCTTCTCTGTATAAACAATAGCACTTTGCATGAAGCCGCATATTACTGTACAAGATCGATGTTCTTTTATATTTATTCAGGTTTATTCACGGAATTATGAAGACGGAATACTATTAAGACTAAATTTTACATTCCTTCAACGGACAATTCGCGATAGAATGCATAAGAGTTAGAACTTTGATTTCGAAAATAAACTTTAAAAAAAAAACGATACAGAGCAGCGGACGAAATGCAAGGGCGGATCCGGGGGAGGGGACAACGGGGGCCACGCCCCCCCCCCCCAAAAACCCAATTTTTTTTAACGCAGGTACTGCGTTCACCACCATCTTTTCCTCAAAAAGATTTGGTTAAAGTGGTCAGAAATTGCCTGAGATCACACCACAGCTATAGAATCTAGAATCCAAAAATGTTCGGGGCCCAAGCAGGCCCCGAACCCCACGCCGTAATTTTTGGGATCCACTTTTTGTGGGACCAAATTTAATTTTGCCCCCCCCCCCCAAAAAAAAAAGTGTTCAGGATCCTCCCTTGACGTTATAAATTAACTTTTAAAATCGAAGAAAATATCGTCGGCTTTTAAGCACAGCAAACAATATACTCTCTCAGTGGGCAAATTAGGGAGAAGTCCATTTTACTGTGACTTACTTCTTTGAATCTACAAAAATGTACTTACGCGAGTGGGAACAACGCGAGCCACGGAAGCGAAATCGCTAATTGCAGGTAGCGCCAGTCCCGTATAAAGTATGCAAACACGGACAGAATGACGTAGCCAATGGCGAAGTGTATAGCCGCCACAGTTCCCACCAGCACACGCTTGTTAGGTCCAACTATCTCCGTAGCTTAACAAAAAATGAATGAAAGAATGAATAAATGAATGAATTAATAAATGAATAATTATTGTTGACCGTATTTCAGAATATCGCAAATATATTGTAGAACATCACACATAATTATATCGAAAACATTGCACATTTAATGTAAAACATCGCATGCATATAATTGAAAAATCGCACATGTAAAACATCGCACACACTGAAAATCGCACATAAATGTAAAACATCGCACATATATATTGAACATCACACACAATATTGTAAAACATCGTACACATATATTGAACGTCGCACACATATACTGAAATCACACATAAATGTAAAAGATAACACACAAATATTGAACATCGAACATATAATATTGTTAAACATTGAATTTTGCAACGTTTGACACGCCATAAATTGGTTGGCTTTAAACAAGTGGCACACGCGAGGGCTTCCTTGCTCTATGGTGAGAGACTGGGGATATTTTTTGGCAAGAGATGTTTTCTTTTTAAAACTTTACGAATTAATATTTAGTGCAAGGAGTGAAGTATACATATTTAGACTTCTTCTCAAGTTACTCTCAGTCATTTTAATAGTACAAAAGGGTAAAATGTCAAAAATGTCGAATATCCGAGTGTTGTAAATTCGAGCTGGGAGGATTACGGTTGCGCCGAGAGGGATTGAGACCTTTATACGGCCGACAAAGAAAAGAAAAACATTAGGCCTAGGTCTGCAAAATTTCACTAAATCGATAGATGGGTTAAGCATAAAGGACATCCAAACTTCAATTATAAGCGCCCCGAATTGCGAATGATTCGGTCAAGGGCGGATCCAGGGGGGGGGGGGCCAAAGGGGGCCATGGCCCCCCCCCCAAAACGAAATCAATTTTTTTTTTATGTGACATCGCAATAACGGCAGGCAATGAGTACACCACCATCTTTTCCTCAAAAAAAAAACATTGGTTAAAGTGGTCAGAAATTGCCTCAGATCGCACCACAGAGCATCTAGAATCCAAAAAAAATTTCGGGGCCCTTAAGCGGGCCCCGAACCCCACGCCGTAATTTTTTTGACCCACTTTTTGACATCGCAATAAAGGCAGGCAATGAGTACACCACCATCTTTTCCTCAAAAAAAACATTGGTTAAAGTGGTCAGAAATCGCCTCAGATCACACCACAGAGCATCTAGAATCCAAAATTTTTTCGGGGCCCTTAAGCGGGCCCCGAACCCCACGCCGTAATTTTTTTGACCCACTTTTTGGGGGGAACCAAATTTTTTTTTGGCCCCCCCCAAAATTGTGTTCTGGATCCGCCCTTGGATTCGGTATCAAAACAGTCTCAGCCCATCGAGGCTAACGTCCAGGCACATAAGTTGAACATTTTTCATCGCGGATAGAACATATTTCCGGCTTTGGAATGAATTTGGTCCGTCGTTAATTACAGAAATTTTAATTTGTTGTTAAATCATCTTACAAAAAGGGGAATGAAAAACTGAGGATGTATAAGCGCCTTGAAAAAACGGTGCATGGTAAACCCAGCCTAATTAATTTCATAATGAGACGGAGTACCGGCTTTTTTTCAACATTCACTGCCATTGAGTGAAACGAAAACCTGTAATTCAGTCAGACGATTTTGTTCCATCGTACATGTATAATGATTGGAACATATTGAATAAAACCTTCAAATTATTATTCCCTAACAAGACCCGTCGTTATTTCACGATGACTAATTATTTATGCAATGATATAGATGATAATTGCTTCCTTGCACTCAAATATAAATATGTCATTCTTTTACTAATAAATTGCAGTTCGTCCTCTGACATTATGGTCTTTTTCTTTAGTGTGACCGTAAATACACGCATCCATTACATTTCTTGCTTCTGAGAGTAAATGCATCCATTTCAGAATGTATAGATATGGGAAAGAATGTAGTATCCAGACGCCACGTCTTTGGTTGTGTACAAAGTCTATTGAGAGTGGAGTACATTTTCGAAGTATTTTCTAACAAATTTGGAAATGTTTCTCACTCCCAGATTCATGTCTTTTCAACATTTTTGCAATGACTGACATTCACTGAGATAATATATGATAAAAAAAATATGGCGTCAGGACGCAACATTCTTTCCCATATGCAGCTGCAGCGCGTTGAGTTACGTTTGGAAGTGTTAAAATCATACATGAAAATGCAACTTACAAATGACAAAACTCATAAGGAAAGCCCCGTATGCACAGGCAGCCGTAACGAAACGCAGGCCGGTAAAAGCAGCGAAGCTAGGGGCGAAGGTCGTCACAATGGATGAGATGGAGACCAGGGTTAGGCTGAGGATGAGAGTCTTTCTTCTACCCAGCCTGTGAATTACAGATGATGAAGATCTCATTTCGATTAACTTCAATGCAACGGCAGTTCCAGGATTTTTTTCCAGAGGCGTATAGTGTTAAAGATTTTTTTTCGGGAGTGGGAGGGGGGTGTTGGATGAGGTTTTGCAGTCAACGCATAGACCAAAAACGAAAGGCCTGGTGCATTTAATCAAGATTTTTTGTGCGATGACATTATTCATATCATGGAAATTGAGGACATTTTGTACTTTTTCCATTATGTAAAAACATGGGTCAGTTGGAAGGGGGCGGGGCTACCCCATCCGCTCCCATGGATTCACCCTTGCTTCACTTCGTTAATTTATTAAGCAATGGGTGTAAGGTTAAATCAAGAGCTATATTGAATATAAACGAACATAACACATTCATTCATTCATTCATTCATTCGATTCGAAGTTTAACAGGACGATTTTGAAGTCGTCAGAAAATCCTTGCGCTCGGCCCCACTTCTCGTTTTTTGGTAGTTTATCGTCAGTGAACAACAGCCGCTGGCTTGATTTTTTCCCGAGGATAGGGCCAAGTCATTGATAATTTAGTAAGTTCGATCAGGCCAGTTAGGTATTCACGAGAACAGAACAATGATATCAAGAGCCTTGTTAGTCAACCAGTTACATTAAAGCATTTTAAAGTACGGTCGTTTTCGAGCTACCACAGTAGCCTATAGCGAAATGAGCTATGGATACAGAGATCCCAGTTTGCTTCTCTAAATTTATCGTTGAGATAATTTTAATTTAAGGGAAAAAAGAGAACGAGAATCTAAAGTGTCTTGCAATGATTCAAAGGGAAAAAAACTGAATTATACATGACATTACCCCCCCCCCCCAAAAAAAAAAGCCGCCGTGCCATGGAAACATATGGGAAGTGCAGACTAGATCGGGCAAATCATCTTGTGAATTATAGTCTTCCCCTGTACTCACCAATCACCCACCGAACCCCAGACTAAGGACCCCGTCAGTACACCAGCAAACCAGACTGACTGGGCGAGACCCACAAGATATTCTCTGTCGCACACAAGACTAAACTGTAGAAGCAAAAACATTCACATCTTAATCGGAACAGTAACCATGTAGGGACGTATATGGTCATATTAAACTGGGTGTAAACACGGATCTTCACAAAAATGTTTAACAGTCAGTGCAATATATTTTCATTAATTAACGAATGAGTATACAGCACAAACTTTTATAATTATGATACGGGAAACTGCGTATATGTAGATAACTAGACTTTTCCAAAATGCAAAAATATGTTTGTTAAGGCTATTGATCTTGCAGCTGGACTATTTTAAAATCCAGATACCTCTTCATTGATGGTGGATTTGTAGCGCGATCGGTCGAAATCCCAGCCAGCATCACAGGCGACGACATCCGTCGAGTTGGTAGCTTGGTCGCCGTCTTCCTCATCATCGAACACGTACCGCTCACACGAGGAGTAAACTCGGCATCCTTGGGAGTCCAACTCGTACGGGATACTCTGGTTCTTCTGCGCTTCCTGACAGGCAGACACCGAGTCCAGCTGGAGCAGGCTGCAGTTGACGGCCTGACCGGCAGGGATCACGCACCAATGGTCGGTGTTGGCCGCTAGAAAAACCTGAGCTATGAAATGAAATGCCGTTGGGATTTGCACCATGGAAAGGAGCACAATAATCCACTTTTGGTATTTGCCAAATTGGCCAATGTGGTGTAAAATGTCTTCGTAGTGCATCGCAAACTGTAAAAGGTGTGTGCTAGTTGTGCAGTGAAACGCGGTCGGTCGGTCTGTCCAAATGCGCTCATTTGTGACTGTGACAAATCTGCGAACTACACTGCATGCTCCGTTAGACGTAGGGCAGGGGTGCCGTGTAGGTGTTTTCTTGCATCACTAAACGTTTGTTTTTACTTATTGCCTGTGTAATGCCTGTCTATACTCCCACGAAATTGTTGGTTTAGGGGCGTAAATCCTGGGGGGTGTATTATATCCCCCCACTTTTTTTGTGATGAGGGGGACTAAAGTGCGGAGTTTGAGGTATTTTTCGAACATCCCTTAAACCAAAATGCACTTAAAAGCGGAAAAACAAAAACTTTTAAAATGCGCTGTTTTGAAGTAAGCGCGAGCACACATGTTGATATACATCAATCAATAGTAAGGTTGGACATTTTAACTGATGATGTCATCAGTGTAAATAAAAATGTATACTGAAACTAATAAAACCCGAAAGGATGCTTTGTTTTGTTCAAGTTAAAACAAATGGTTCCACTGAAAGTTGATGAATTTCTGTTCATAAAAATATTCACAACTTAACTGGCAAAATAATATAGTTGTAACTCAACAAACACTTTAGCTCTAGTTATATTTGCAGTGTTATTTGTTTGTTTGATACAGGGAATGGCAAATATAAAAGACTAAAAGACCAAATTCATCTTCATGATCGGTAGATGGCACGTTTGGGGCGAGTCGAGGATATTTTCTCAGTCTTGTTTTTATGAGGAAAAACTTAAAAAAAAACAGTTCTGCCTCATTGTTTTTGTCAATAGAAATACCTAAAAAACAATGTGAAAAAAACCTGCTCTGAATTTATTCAGCACTGAATTTATGACAACGGTGGATTTGACTGAGCCTCTAACGTCGTTGGAGTTTATGCAACATATGCTAATCTTATCATAAAATGGCTTTTATGGGCATAATAAAATTCTGCACTAAGTTTACGACAGAGAAGTTTGTGGCTACACGCTGTAGAAATATTAATTTTCAGCATTCAGATATGAGAGGAAAACTGGTGATGCACGATTTCAATCGGTTATGGCGAAAATATTAGAATATTAGAATTGAATTCATGGTCAGAATCAGAATCGGTAGACTGAGGGAGCCTCTATGACGTCACTGGAGCTTATGCAACATATGATTATCTCAATATCAAAAATGGCTTATGTCTTTTGCATGCATGGGCTTCATAAAATTCTGCACGGAGATAACGAAAAAAAAGTTTGGGGTTACACTGTCGAAATATTAAATTTCTGCATGAAGGTACGAATTAAAGAACACTGTTGATATGCGAGTTGCGCTTAAAGAAATCAGAACAAGGACTAGAATATTAGTACTGATCGAATGCTTTGTGTGATTTTGTAAAAAAAACCTGGATCCTCCCCTGGGTTTATTTTTATAAGAGTTGTGATTTTACAAATCCTCAAGTTCATGGCCCACAAAAGGCTCGGCTATAGTAAAAAAAAATATTATTTAGCCAGCGTAGGCAACTTTGGGCCTATATTCAAATGCACGCATGCGCATGTCCCTCAATTTGAAATAACGCGTAGAGCGTTACTTTCCGAGAATTTTCGTTGGCGCGAGGTTTTGTTACTAACTGAAAATTTTACACAAATTTTGGACTTTATTAGATATACAATGCCTGAAATGTAAGACGACAATTTTCAATGTGGCAAAATTCGACGAAAACGTTCGCATATTCTGAAATCACGTTCCCATCGACGGGATTTCTCGTGATTGTATGAGAGTGCATCCTTGTTCACAGATTTAAACTTAATGCTCAATTTAATTGACGCCAAATTTCATTCGACTGTAATAATCTGGATCCTTAAAAATCAAAACATCATTCGGATTACGTCAAATGGAATTCGTACTTCCGATTCGTCCGTAGCCGATTTTTGCGATCATTGTTTACATTTTGACTATTCATAATGATTGTTACAATTTTGGCGCAAAGTTTAGTTAGGACTGAAAATTTCCCACAAGTCTTGGATTTTATTACATATCCAATGCCTGAAAAACAATGTGAAAAAAACCTGCTCTGAATTTATTCTGCACTGAATTTATGACAACGGTGGATTTGACGGAGCCTCTAACGTCGTTGGAGTTTATGCAACATATGCTAATCTTATCATAAAATGGCTTTTATGGGGTTTTTTTTGCATGGGCATAATAAAATTCTGCACTAAGTTTACGACAGAAAAAAACTCGTTCTCGTTTTTAATTCAGAAATTGTGCATTTTGAGTAATGAGACTGTTTCCGCACAGCAATATGGGCACATTGAATTACAACTTTTGCCGTGTTTCACAGCCAAATTTAAAATTGAGGCCAATGTCATATTTATCAGGCCCAATTTTTTATAGTAGTATAAGTCCAGGACAGTGGCCAGCCCATCAGGTCACCAGGGCGGGTTCGAATCAGTAGTGTCGTACTCTTTAGCGATTCTCAGTTGGAAAAGAATAAGGAATTTGGACTTCGAATTGCTGTCCGCCTTCAAATTTATTTTCGGTACATATACAACTATAGGATGCATTAATAAAAAATGAATAAATAAATGAATTTCTGAAAATTAAAAACGATCCGAAGAAAATATCCTCGGATATTCCCGAAATGACGAGTTCGGTCCGGAGAAATTGGCTTTCTAAAAAATAGTTAACAAAACTTCACGGCGTGTTGGTAAAATTATCCGTGTAACAAAACATTTGGTATAGAGGGCATTTGTTTGGAATTTTTAGAGTACGATACGGAGCTATTATTTTGGATGATGATACCTTGCATTTTACCCTATTTCGTGAAGGTGATAAATCCCACCATTGTCGTCTCCAGCCTAACACGTCCAATTAAAGATCTGCAAAGTTGGCAAAAAAAACGGCCAAGAAGATAAGTTGCGGGATCGCACCCCCCCCCCCCCCCCCCACCCGACTAATGTTAAGATATAAATTTGGCCAACATATTAAATAGAATGGTCAAGTTCCTAAATTAAGTTATAAATTGTTAAGAATGCAGGAGAAACCGTCGTTGATTCAGTGGCGTATCTGGGGGGCGGGGAAGGCAGGAGGGTAACTCCCCCCCCCCCCCCCAGTAGATTTTTTTTAAGACCAGACGGTCTCTTTTTGCCAAAAAAAGTTGCGGGGGCACTTTTTATGCAAATAACTCGCGTATAAACGCCCGCTGTCGGTCTAGGGCGCCATCGTTTATCTAGCCGTCTTACACCTAGACGTTTACAGCGCTTATCACGCTACGAAGTATTCACGTAACCAGAGTGTAACGCAAACACGCGCGCCACAAATCGAATCGCGAGCGCAAGGGGGGGGGGGGGGAGGTGGGTATTTTGCGGAACTTACAGACGTGCAGAACTCTGCGGAACTCTGCAGAACTAGGAATATAACACCAAATTAAGATTAAATACCGGCTTTAAAAGTACAGCAAAGGCCCAATCTCATTCTTAAGTCCCAAAATCCTCATAAATCTGCCCTTAAATTAGTTACAATAAAAGATATCCCACCTGTTTGTGCCGTCGGACCGTACGGTATAATAATGTGTAGTATTTGCAGAACAGTGCAGAACACATGCTGTAAAGGGATACATGCCGTTTACAAACCAAGGGTGCAGCTGAGACTCAGTGCTCTGTGAAGCACGTGTATTAAATAGTTGATAGGGGGATGATGTACTGCTGCAGAACGACTTCTGCAGAAGTAACATTTTTGGAATTATCGTAATGTTTTATTTGTAATGTCGACAATTGTCTTATATCCTCGACAAATCCTCTTTTTTTTCTTTGGACAAAAACCAAAAAAAACAAAAAAAAACACGGGACGGCCCTCTGTACTAAGAGTTCCATGTTTCACCCAGGCAGCGCGATCGATATGGGTACAGGCCTCAGAGAGTTCCGCGTTTAAACAGGCAGAATGATGTACGGTATGTACAGTAATGGGTCCGATGCTGTGGGAGGGGGCATCTTCATCGCTACACAGCCAACATTAAAAATGATCACAATGTTTTAATTTTAATGTGGATAAGTGTATTATATCCTCAACAACTCCTGTGATTTTTTTTCTGTGCAAAATTCACACGGGAAGACCTTCAATAATAAGAGTTCCGCGTTTTACCAACTCAGGTTTTTGGGCAAATAGGCCTAATGCACGGTATGTGCAGTATACGTATGATGGGTCCGATGCTGTGGGAGGGGGCGTGTTTATCGCTACAGAACCAACATTAAAAATGATCACAATGTTTTAATTTTAACGTGGATAAGTGTATTATATCCTCAACAACTCGAAGCCCTTACGGCGTGGGGTCTGGGGCCTGCTTTTTTTTAAACCTTCAAGTTCATGGCCCAGAAAATTCTCTTATATAGCAAAGAATTTCAGGGTACACAAATTGTGATTTGTAGGAATTTCTCGAACTATATTTTACACCGGTCTGCACCCATCAGCTGAAGCCGTAGTTGGCATCATATTTTGCCCCCCCCCCCCACACCCAAAAAAAGCCACAAAACACCCCATTACATAAAGAAAAGGCATGTTTAGGAAGTACTTTGTTATTTTGTGCAGTGTGGGAACTTCCAGTTTGGAAACCGTCCACGCGTCATGTTGTAACATTAGGCCTAAAGAATTATCTTACTTCTAATAATGATACAAAAAGTTAAGCATTGATCCAATGTACTTGTATTTAGTATAAATAATATCACGACAAACTTGTATGCGAGCGGGTTTTGTATCGATCTTTTGTAGATTTATCATGACCCTGTTTGAGCGTGCCGTTCTAGTCTTTAAACAAAAGATTCGTAATAATTCGTAAGTAGCGTAGAGTACCCCAAATTTGCGCTTACAATATATTCGCGCAACCAACTTTCTTGGCTCGTATCTTGTTTCCTCGCAACTTTTTACTATTATTGTTTTTGAAAAATCTATGTTGGGGATTCTACGTACACATCCTTACTCGACATGTTATGACTTTATAAGCGACGACTTATTAGTCTGGCAGCTAGGTGGAGTTTCAATACCAATTTGAGCACAAAAGGTTGTGTGGTATGTCGGGGAGTATACTTCTGAAATGGCCATTCTTTAGTTGCCTTAGGTCGGATCAAGTGGGTCAGTGGACTTCGGTAAAAAGTCAAACGTTAAGAGTTTTTGAATTAAAGTGTTGAGACTCACCCCATGAGACCAAAAACGCAGCTCAAGAATGGAAGGAGTCGGATAATTTTTTTTTTAAAATTAGTGTCATCGTCCACAGACGACTGGGTCCGGGTTTCGAAACGGACGTCGTTGCATTTTTTGGTTTCCTATACACGCGCTCATTCAATTAGGGCTAATAAGAAATGAGAATCAAAGAAATGGAGAGGTTCCTATTTTTTAATCCTAATATGAAACACACGCAATTAAAAAGAGCTGTTTCGGGGAACTTCGTTACCAAAACAGCAAATTCTGAGCGGACTACTTTTCGTAAGTTGCGCTCCCAAAACAAACTGCGAGTAGGCTTGACCGTTAAACTTGAATAGCGCCCTCAATCAACTAAAAGTAATCACGCAACCCGATCGTCATTGCACACTCACATTGTACAAGTAATCATTTACCATTCTTTCTAATCACAACAGCAAAGAACCCCTTTATCTATCTTAATCCTAATATGGACACACGTAACTAGCAGGAGCTGTTTCGGCGAGCTACGTCGCCGAAACAGCTAATTTTGCTCGAACTACTTTTCGTACTTTTACCCTAAACCAAACCTGCGTAGGCTTGACCGTAAAACTTGCATAGTGCCCTCAATTGTATTGACTGAGAGTATCACCACAAGTAATCGTCACTCAACAATGTACTCGGTAATAGAGTTCTTTCCAATTGCTACAGTATACCAAGGAATTCCAACACACCTTACTCTTCCAATATCGGGCGTTACACTATTGACAGCGCACTCTGTTCCTTTTTTTTTTGCGCGTTCATTGTTACGCCGAATTGCCTATTCAACTTCACTCTCGATGTAGGAACCACCCCTCTCTCAAACTTTTCTTCTTTTGTTCTTTTCTCGCAATTAACCATTCGTTTCACGTAGCGCGACCGTTCAGTACCGGTACTGGTCTCGCACACATTGTATAAGGCCAAATCCACAACACAGCGGTTGTTTTTTTTTTTTAGGGTGGGCAAAACATTATTTTGTTCCCCGAAAAAGTGGGTCCAAAATGTTCCGCCCAAAATTCGATATGAAAAGCAAGGGGGTACTAGGACTCTTCATGGCATCATTGCATGGTGGCTGAAATTTAATGCTGTACGTAACATGGCTGCCTTTTTTGCGACGTCACACAATGAAAAAAAATTGGTAAAAACCTTGGCTCTGTCAATGAAGATGCCACAGTGAAAAGGGACATACACACGCAACGGCGGATCAGGGCGGGGGCCAACGGGGGCAATGCCCACCCCCCCCCCCTTCTCAAAAAAAGAAACTACCAATTACCCATTTCTTTTCTTTCTTTTTTACTCAGTGAGTAAAATTCCAGCAAGTTCAATATGCATGTTCTCCACTTTATACAACTTGAGTTTGTCAACTCGCTATTACACAAAGCTGCGAAAAACGGGGGAAATTTTGTTTCAAGAAATAAAAAGGTCATCATATCCACGTTTAGGTATATAAAATGTCAGCAATCGTAAAGCGGAAGAAAAAAACCCATGAAGATATGAAAACTATAGTAAGATATTCAGCAAAATAGATTTGTAAAAAATAGAAAATTCTTCAGGGATCAGTGGAGAGTACTATCACTCGGTTCCCTCGTATTTTTGAAGCAAAAGAAGCAGTAAATGACGGATGGAGATGAATAGCTTGCCTAGTAGAGTGATGTACATCGAAATTCCGAGAAACAAACTTAATGGATTGAAGAGTATAAGGTATTGGAATAGACCGATACTTTGCGGGGGAAAATACGGCGAATGTACCGCATATACGAATACATAATTTCAGCCAAAGTGCATGTTCATGAAACAGGTTCGGTTTTTTTTACAAGACATTTAAATCATTTGTTTATGACGGGAGTTTCGAAGTTTAGAGGGTTCTTTTTTTACATGCATGTATGAAGGCAAAGCGCAGACTGGAGCTGACAATCCTCTAAGTGTTTCCAACTATATATTAAGACTCTGAGTATGAAGACTGTATGTACAACAGCCTAGTGGTACGAGTCATCGTCCACAGACCGCGGGGTCCGGGGTTCGAAACGGACCGCGATGCATTTTTTTGGTTTTCAATACACGCGCTCAATCATTTACTTAAGAGTCTTAATTTCCCGTCGTCAAATACCAACCGACCTTAGCTCAATCAGTTAAGTCACCGGCTGGGACTGTCTGCGAAGTCCAGGTTATGCATCTACTCATAGGTACGGGGCTCTTTTGCTGTCTCGGCAGCAAGGCATAGGGTGTCGCCTCGTTTCCTCCCTTAACGGTGCTTGGCCCTCCGGGGTTACATGGATGGATAGGGAAGGAGGTGTGGTGGGCCAGGGAATCCGAGACCCAGGAAGAGTCCTATATGGGAGTTGGTAACCAATCGCGACCCCTGAATGCTTGGTCAACACCACATAACTTTTTGTTTTTCTTTATCCCATTATTATTTTTACCAATGTCGCGGCTTTATAAGGTAAAGTGAAAACGAAATGGTTTTTTAAAAAATAAATTCGCCCTTAACATTTTTTCCAGCCGGGTTACTAAAACAGACCCTTAATTTTTACAAGCCTGCGTGTTTTTTTTTTTATAGAGTGTGGGACGAGTACTAAAGAGTGTCTTATAAACAAGAATGTGCATACATGTAGCCTAAAACATGTATCATGAGGCACTCTTGTCAGTGTTATAATAATTTGACCATAAACAAATATTAAAATTAGACACAAAGTGATACAGGTTTGCTTGTGAATTGAATGATTTATTTCTTCCAGTCCTTTCATCTTTGCCGTAGCCTAATCATTTTTCACTCGCCAACTGGGCTACTTAGGCTAGCGGGCCACCGCTGAAGTCGAACATTTCAAACACAACTAGAGGTCAAGGCGTTTGTGAGTTACAAATGCAGAGTGGACACCGTTGAGGGCTTTGAACTTGATGTTAAAATAAAATGGGTGAAAGCCGTACACAGGAGTGTGAGCTCGTGTTTCTGTGATATTTGCATGAAATTGGGCCGAGAAATTGCTCTATTTTGCAAAGGAGCGCATATGCATTTTGCAAAATGGCGATGGGCCACAGGACTACTTTTTCGGAATGACATCATTTGATGGAATTTTCTCCCAAACGTTATAGGATAAATGCACAAAAATAAAACAAAAAATATAAGATTATGAAATAAGCTTTGATTTGGTGGGTGTCTCAAACGCACGGTTCTGCACCTTGGAGAGTTGTGGGTAACATAGACTGATTGCAGAATCTAATGTATATATATTTTTCATTTGTTACATTACCAAAAATATGGATCTAGAGGTTCTAGTTTTTTCCCCTGGTTGGGAGCCTATAATTAGAGTCGGTTACAAATGAGAATAAAAGAAATGCCTCGGTTGCTAATTTGAATCCCAACACGAAATACACGCAACTAGAACTATTTTGGCGAATGACGTTACCAAAACAGCCAATTATACGCGAACTACTTTTCGTACGTTCAACTCCCAAAACAAACTGCGCGTAGGCTTGACCGTTAAACTTGAATAGCGCCCTCAGTCAGCTAAAGGTAATCGCACAACTGATCGTCACTGCACACTTTACAATTATTATGTAATCACAAACAATTCTTTCTAATCACAGCAGCAAATAATCCCTTTATCTATCTTTAATATCAATATGAACACACGTAATTAAAAGGAGCTGTTTCGGCAAACTACGTCGCCGAAACAGCTAATTATCTGCGAACTACTTTTCGTACGTTTAACTCCAACCAAACCTGCGTAGGCTTGACCGTTAAACTGAAATAGTGCCCTCAATTGGCTGAGAGTATCACCACAAATATTCATCATTGAACAATGTACTCGAATTCCTTCCTAATCACTACAGTACCAAGGAATTCACTACAGTACCAAGGAGTTTCTCTTCCAATATCGGGCGTTTACACTATTGACAGCGCACTCTGTTACGTAATGTTTTTAGCGCGTTCATTGTGACGCCGAATTGCATATTCAACTGCACTCTCGATGGAGGAACCACCCCTCACTCAAACTATTCTTCCTATGTTTCACTTCTTGCAATCAACAATTCATTGCAATCGTGCGACCGTTCAGTCCGGTACTGGTCTCGCACTCACGAATGTATCAGGCCAAATCCAGGACACAGTGGGGGGTTTTATGGCGGGCCAAAACAAAATTTTTGTTCCCCGAAAAAACTGTTGGTTTTTTTTAATGTTGTACGCTGGTGGCTGCCTTTTTGCGACGTCATCTTCAAAAGATATGGTTTTGGTGATTTTTTTGGGGGGAGGCATGGCCCCTGTTGCCCCCCCCCCCCATCCGCCATTGTGTATGTATGTCCCTATTCATCTGTGGCATCTTGACACAGCCGATTGGTTGTAACCGACTTTTTTCTCACTGAGTAAAATTCCAATGCATGTATTGTATTCCACTTCATAAATCTTGAGTTTTCAACTCGTTATCAATTATGCGATCGAAGTCATCGATTCGTGTTTTACAAAATTTTTGATTCAGGAAATAAAAAGGTCATCATATTTTGGTATAAAGAAATAATTCATCAGCTCTTGCGGAAGTTATTAACATATCACATCCCTGTCCAGTTTATGAACTGTAGGTTGTTCGATATAAGGAGGGGCCTGGAAAAGAGTAATTGCTGGGGCGTTTCTGTTTAGTTTCAATACCGTATCTCGCTTCCAATGCAACAGACCCGAATACCGTCTAAATGCAGGTTGATCGGGTAAAGTGGTGTGTGCCCTATTTGCTCTTTGTATCGCGATGTTGGAACAAAAGCGGAGAAACCTGAATTGGCGACTTCGCGTTCACAAAAAATTACGTAACGGGGGGAGAAGTCCGTTGCACCCAAACGTAAAAGAAAGCATGAAGTAACTTTTCCATGGTGAACCATTGTGCATGCATTATGTGGTTTGATCCTTCGGAAACAACGCTTCGAGTCGCTCGCGCGAGACCAAAACCTCTCTGTGCAGTCTCACAACAAACCAAGTATTGTGACGACGCGCTGTGAGCCGGCCCGCCACCCGCCGCCCACCGGTGGGTGCGGCTTTCGAAATTTTCTTTGGACAGACACTTTAAAGACCTTTTCGTATTCCGCAGGCAACCCCCGCGGGTGTGCACGGTTTATGGGGTAAACGACATTAAAGATTAAACCCATGCTGTTTACATGCCTTTTTCATCAAGGTTAACTAGTTGTCGATGTGTTTCTTATATTTTAACGAGAACATTTTCTTTTATTCCAATTTTGGGCGTCTGCAACCCTCTGAAAAAGGAGTTTTCATTTTGCACACAGATGAACCCAACCTGCGTGAGCTGAATTAATATATGACAGCCAATAATTCGAAGAAATAAGTCCGTTTCTAATCATCAATTTTCGAGGTGAAACGCAGCGAGGGGACGCATCTTTAACATTGAACCTGTGATATTTTCGGCTTGTACTCGCTCCCAACAACAAAACATTTCATTGTGAAATCGCTAATTTTCTAGCATTATAAAAGTTCTTCACTTTTGCATATATAAGACATGAGATAGGGTGGTACCCAACACCCTATCACGTTCGAGAATGGATTGGAAACCAGTTCAGTTGCTCGACAGGTCTGTTTGTTATGTACGCAAACGCAACCTGAAATAAAACGCTACTTATTTGGACGCCCCCTCCCATTAAAATAATAATATTAATAAACATACTTTGGGGGAGGGGGGGATTGAGCAGTACTCCAAAGAAAAACAGCGATAAAGAAAGAACTAGAAGATAGGCTTAATTGGGTACATTTAAAGAAAAAAAGGAGAAAAACATTGTCCAAAGAATAATAAAATAATAGCATTTACAGGGAGCGTAAATAACACATTCTTATTGCTTTAATATTTTGAGCTGCAGTATTAATTTCATCAGATTTATATCCAACTTCCGATTCAACTTTGGCTCTCGTAGCAAAGCGCACATGTAAACAAAGCGTGACGCCATTATGTCTTAGGTCTTTTGGGCGACATGCAGACACTTCCAGGTTTCAATACCGTATCATTCTTAACATGCAACAGGCCTACACCGCCCAAACACAGGTAAATAGCCGGTATATGCCCCATTCGCTCTTGTATCACGAGAAGTTGAACATGCGAAGGCTTCCATTCACATTTCAATAACGTTTACGTTTTGAACAAAAAAGTTACGTAACGGAGGACTCGTACGAACAGTGCGCTGCACCCGTCGTGAAACAAAGACCGTATCTTGATCTATGAAAGCAACTCTTCCACGGTGAAACCAATGAATTGATCTCTGCAAAGAAGCTGGTGAACAATAGTATTCGGAAACAAAGCTTGCGCGAGACCGAAACCTCTCCCTCGGTCTTTAAACAGACTATACCAGGAATAGACGACACATCGTGACCAACACTCCACACATGCTCACACTACTCCCGTCCCTCGACTATGTGATAATACGGGCACCCGTACGATGAGCCGGGCCCGCCGCTTTCACAATACCTTCCGAACAAGATACTTTTGCGATACGTGATAAAAAAAACACCGACACAAGGTCAAAGTGAAAGGACTTACCTGCATGTTCAAATGTTTCGTTATAGAAGTCCGTTCAGTTCATTTTATTTCCAGCGTTCACAAATCAGTGTATGGGTGCACAAAAATTGCACCAAAGTCCGTTTCGAACCCCGGACCCCGCGGTCTGTGGACAAGTACCCTAACCACTAGGCTATTGTATATACAGTATTTAAACCACTGAGTCTTAATATTTAGTTGGAAACACTTGGAGGATTGTTAGCTCAATATGCGCTTTGTATTCATACATGCATGTTAGAAAAAACTTCTAAACTCCCGTAATAAACAAACAATTTAAATGACTTGTAAACGAACCTGTTTCATTAAAGCCAAAAAAAAGTCTCCGGTTTCTGGTATGGAGCTTGCCCAAAAAGTGGTGCGGCGACGCGGCTTTTTTTTTTTACCTGATTTTTTTTGCTTCAAATGTCGGCTGATGACTGCAAATGGTGCCCGACTAAACTTGGTGCAAATATATGGGAGTCCAGAGAGGCCACATTAAGCTTATTCTCGACCATAACCCAATCTAAAAACACGTTTAAATTGTGCAGCAGCAGGATTCCAGTCAAACCAGTGAGTTTGGCGGTTTTGAGACATCATCTTTCATCGAAAAAAAAAAAAACGTTTTCATTTTGCCGACGCGCATGGCTACGGTGACGCGCGCGCATACCAGTAAGGCCAAAAAAAAAAGTCTCCGGTTTCTGGTATGGAGCTTGTCCAAAAAGTGGTGCGGCGACGCGGCTTTTTTTTTTTTTTACTCGACTTTTTTGCTTCAAATTTGCTTCAAATGTCGGCTGATGACTGCAAATGGTGCCCGACTAAACTTAGTGCAAATATATGGGAGTCCAGAGAGGCCACATAAAGCTTATTCTCGATCATAACCCCATCTAAAAACACGTTGAAATTGCGCAGCAGCAGAATTCCAGTCAAACCAGTGAGTTTGGCGGTTTTGAGACATCATCTTTCATTGAAAAAAAAACTTTTTCATTTTGCCGACGCGCATGGCTACGGCGACGCGCGCGCATACCAGAAACCGGAGACTTTTTTTTTTTTGGCCTAACCGGAGACTTTTTTTTTTTTGGCCGAAGGCACTTTTTCTGATTTTTTTTTATACGTATACGGTACATTCGCCGTTTACAAAATTTATTCTGCTGAATTTTACTTTGATATGTGGTACTATAGTTATTTATTACTGACATTCTTTTGTTGGCTTATAAAATTATTGATATGTACCCTTGTTTTTCTTTGCATATAAACATTTTGCTTGATTGTCACTTAGTGTCTGACCATTAGGCCTACTGTGTTATAGGGCCCATGCATATATACAAGCTGTGTTTTCTTATGGATTCCTCTACAATTTTTACTTGGACATGTACATGTACACCCTTACATACTGATTTGTGAACACTGGAAATAAATGAACAGAACTGACTTCTATAACGAAACATTTGAACAGGTAAGTCCCAGTATCCACTGACTAATCGATGTCCTTTCCTCTTTCCTTTCACTTTAACCTTGTGTCTGCTTTTAATTTATTTTGTTGTAGAATTTTAAGCTAACATTTTGTAAGACAGGTTCGATTTTCACCGTCGGTTTTTATACCACGTATAAAAAAGTACAAGTATCTTGCTAAGGCACTTTGAAAACTCCTCTGAAAAGGAGTAATTTTGCACACAAATGAACCCACCCCGGGTGAGCTGAATTAATATCTGGCAGCCAATCATTCGAAGAAATAAGTCGGTTTCTAAACGTCGTTGGATTCTAGGAAAATAGCAATTGGACAGTCACTTTTCGAGGTGAAACGCAGCGAGGGGACGCATCCTTAACAACTGAACCTGTGATTTCGGCTATTACACTAGCTCCTCTCCCCAACAACAAAACATTGCATTGTGAAATCGCTTATTTTTTTTACAGTATAAAAGTTCTTCACTTTTGCATATAAAATAAGACGTGATTTAGGTTGGTACCCAACACCCTATCATGTACGATATTAATGGATTAAAAACCAGTTCAGTTGCTCGGCGGATCTGTTTGTGCGCAAAAGCAACCTGAAATTAAAAGCTACTTATTTGGACACCCCACCCCCCCCCCCCCCCCCCAAAAAAAATAATAAACAGGCTTTTGTTTTCGGGGGCGATTGAGCAGTATTCCACACACAAAAAAAAACAGTGATAAAGAAAGAACTAGAAGATAATTGGGTACATTTAAAGAAAAAATACTGCAAGTGAGACTTGCGCAATCCCCCTGGCATGCTGGCAGCTTTTTTTTTTTATAAAGTCAGTGTCCCTAACCAAAATGGGACATTTCTATTGTTTTACCAATAGTGACCTTGACCTTTGACCTGTCGGCCCCAAAATCAACAGGCTTCTTAAGACTACCAAGAAAAGCCCACAAAACAAATTTCAAGTTCTTAAGTAAAGCATTTCTCAAGTTATCGTGCTGACAAGAGCTAATCTTACCAAAACATAACACAACTGCAGACACCCACGTTTGTTTATAGTGGAAATCGATGATGTCCTTTTGTTCCTCTTCCCTTTACCTTTGTTTGTATACTAACTTTTTCGCAACAGCTCTCATTGGTTTTGTACACGTTTTCCAACGGAGGAGTCCTCGATTTGGTTCCTGTCCTCGATTCACCGATGATGTTGCACGTGTGTGTCCTCGATTTACACCATAAACAAACGCAAGCATATATACAGACATACATACATATATAAAGAAATACACACAGAAGGAATACATACTGGAATTTGTTTCCGTGTGGAGTCATTTCTTTGTTGTCGTGTACTAAAGTTTTCGAGTTTAAAAGTATAATTTCAAAATGCTCCTATTTTAACCAGAATGAATTTCCTGAGCAGAAATTTTGACTTAATATCCCTTAGGCCTACACAAAATACTTCAATTTGCAACAGATCAACACACCTCAATTGGAAATTCCTAGTTTTTGAGTAAAATCCATATACATGTAACTTATTCGTGATAACCTTGTGCAGACATATTCACCTATAGAAATTGCTCTTTGGAGACGTGTACAATCTTTTGTTCCCTGTTGTTCACATGTATCCAGAAGGTACCGTGCAACACATCCCTATCGCAATATCCCCCTCCGGCTTACAGCCAGGGGGATAAAAAGGGAGAAACACATTGTCCAAACACGTCCAAAGATGTCTCGTAAATGACGGTTTTTTTAGCTGCTCCCATCGACGGAACTTGCAATATGTGTTTTTAAGACACCCTAAAATAACAGCATTGATAGGGAGCGTAAATAAGACATTCTTATTAATTTTGTTGCTGTAGTATTAATTTCATCAAATTCATATCCTACATCCGATTCAACTTTGGCTCTCATAGCAAAGCGCACATGTAAACAAAGCGTGACGTCATTGTGTCTTATAGGTCTTCAATTCTTTGGGCGACATGCAGACACTGAGTTAACAGGCATACACCGCCCAAGCACAGGTTAATAAAAGCCGGCATATGCCCCATTCGCTCTTGTATCACGATATTGGAACAAAAGCGCAGAAGTTGAACGGGCAAAGGCTTCCATTCACATTGCAATAACTAGACCTTTTGAACAAAAAAGTTACGTAACGGAGGACTCTGCGAACAGTACCTATGTTTCACGACGGGCGCAGCGCATACTGTTCGTAACTCCTCCACGGTGAAATCAATGATTTGATCCTCTGCAAAGAAACTGGTGAACAATCGTATTCGGAAACAAAGCTCAAGAGTCACTCGCGCGATACCGAAACTCGCCCCGCAGTCTTAAAAATAAACTGTACTAGGAATAGACGACACATCGTGACCATACCAACATAACATGCTCCACACAAGTCATGCTCATAGTCAGCTACCGTCCCCAGACTATGTAATAATAATACGGGCACTCGTACGGTGAGCCGGGCCCGCCGCTTTCAAAGTGCCTTAGCAAGATACTTTTACTTTTTATACGTGATAAAAAAACCGACTGTGAAAATCGAACCTGTCTTACAAATGTTAGCTTAAAATTCTACAACAAAATGAATTAAAAGCAGACACAATGTTAAAGTGAAAGGAAAGAGGAAAGGACATCGAGTAGTCAGTGGATACTGCAACATGGACTTACCTGTTCAAATGTTTCGTTATAGAAGTCAGTTCTGTTCATTTATTTCCAGTGTTCACAAATCAGTATGTAAGGGTGTACATGTACATGTCCAAGTAAAAAGTGTAGAGAAATCCATAAGAAAACACAGCTTGTATATAGGCATGGGCCCTATAACACAGTAGGCCTAATGGTCAGACACTAAGTGACAATCAAGCAAAATGTTTACATGCAAAGAAAAACAAGGGTACATATCAATAATTTTATAAGCCAACAAAAGAATGTCAGGAATAAATAACTATAGTACCACATATCAAAGTAAAATTCAGCAGAATAAATTTTGTAAACGGCGAATGTACCGTATACGAATAAAAAAAAATCAGAAAAAGTGCCTTAATGAAACAGGTTCGTATACAAGTCATTTAAATCGTTTGTTTATTACGGGAGTTTAGAGGGTTTTTTTTACATGCATGTATGAATACAAAGCGCAGATTGAGCTAACAATCCTCCAAGTGTTTCCAACTAAATATTGAGACTCAGTGGTTTAAAGACTGTATATACAATAGCCTAGTGGTTAGGGTACTTGTCCACAGACCGCGGGATCCGGGGTTCGAAACGGACTTTGGTGCAATTTTTGTGCACCCATACACTGATTTGTGAACGCTGGAAATAAAATGAACTGAACTGAACTGAACTGACTTCTATAACGAAACATTTGAACATGCAGGTAAGTCCTTTCACTTTGACCTTGTGTCGGTGTTTTTTTTTTATCACGTATCGCAAAAGTATCTTGTTCGGAAGGCATTGTGAAAGCGGCGGGCCCGGCTCATCGTACGGGTGCCCGTATTATCACATAGTCGAGGGACGGGAGTAGTGTGAGCATGTGTGGAGCAGGTTATGTTGGTCACCGTCACGATGTGTCGTCTATTCCTAGTATAGTTTGTTTAAAGACCGAGGGAGAGGTTTCGGTCTCGCGCAAGCGACTCCTGAGCTTTGTTTTCGAATACTATTGTTCACCAGCTTCTTTGCAAAGATCAATTCATTGGTTTCACCGTGGAAGAGTTGCTTTCATAGATCAAGATACGGTCTTTGTTTCACGACGGGTGCAGCGCACTGTTCGTAGAATCCTCCGTTACGTAACTTTTTTGTTCACAACGTAAACGTTATTGAAATGTGAATGGAAGCCTTCGCATGTTCAACTTCTCGTGATACAAGAGCGAATGGGGCATATACCGGCTATTTACCTGTGTTTGGGCGGTGTAGGCCTGTTGCATGTTAAGAATGATACGGTATTGAAACCCGGAAGTGTCTGCATGTCGCCCAAAAGACCTAAGACATAATGACGTCACGCTTTGTTTACATGTGCGCTTTGCTACGAGAGCCAAAGTTGAATCGGAAGTTGGATATAAATCTGATGAAATTAATACTGCAGCTCAAAATTAAAGCAATAAGAATGTGTTATTTACGCTCCCTGTAAATGCTATTATTTTATTATTCTTTGGACAATGTTTTTCTCCTTTTTTTCTTTAAATGTACCCCATTAAGCCTATCTTCTAGTTCTTTCTTTATCGCTGTTTTTCTTTGGAGTACTGCTCAATCCCCCCCCCCCTCCCCCAAAGTATGTTTATTAATATTAAGGGAATAAATGTGTGCTCCGGAGGTTTTTATCACTCTGTTTAATACCACTTAGAGTCTGGGTGCTGATAATTACCCGAGCCGGAGGCGAGGGTAATTATCAGCACCCAGACTCTAAGTGGTATTAAACAGAGTGATAAATACCGACGGAGTACATATTTATTCCCATTCATAAATACCTTTTCGGTAAAAAAAAATCATATAATTCGTTCAAAACATCCCGATTTTGTTCAACAAATTCACTTTATGCTTTTTGAATCATCCCTCCTGCAAAATAATGGAGTGTTCAGCTGGCGAGTAAGATGAAAACAACCCTTTTATGAAGATTGACGCGCGCGTATCGTGTTCTATGCGATGTCGCGCAGAACGCACCTGGCGCGTTGCATTTTGAATTTAGAACTATAAAATTCTAACTCCCTGGTAGTGTTGCGCATGCCTACGTGAGGATTGTGAACGTTCAACCAATGAAACGATAAGAGGCACTGGATTTTTAGGAGTCCACATTTTATTGTGACACTGGAAAAGTGTTTAAGACCAGCTAGCCATGTCTTTATAATCCGTTTAATACCGGCCACGTGACGGGCTCTCGACCAATAGGAATGGCTAAACTGTCTGAGGTATTTATGAATATTATTTTAATGGGAGGGGGCGTCCAAATAAGTAGCGTTTTATTTCAGGTTGCGTTTGCGTACATAACAAACAGACCTGTCGAGCAACTGAACTGGTTTCCAATCCATTCTCGAACATGATAGGGTGTTGGGTACCAACCTTTATCATGTCTTATATATGCAAAAGTGAAGAACTTTTATAATGCTAGAAAATTAGCGATTTCACAATGAAATGTTTAGTTGTTGGGGAGCGAGAACAAGCCGAAAATATCACAGGTTCAATGTTAAAGATGCGTCCCCTCGCTGCGTTTCACCTCGAAAATTGATGATTAGAAACGGACTTATTTCTTCGAATTATTGGCTGTCATATATTAATTCAGCTCACGCAGGTTGGGTTCATTTGTGTGCAAAATGAAAACACCTTTTTCAGAGTGTTGCAGACGCCCAAAATTGGAATAAAAGAAAATGTTCTCGTTAAAATAAAAGAAACACATCGACAACTAGTTAGCCTTGATGAAAAAGGCATGTAAACAGCACGGGTGTCATCTTTAATGTCGTTTACCCCATAAACCGTGAACACCCGCGGGGGTTGCCTGCGGAATACGAGAAAGGTCTTTTAAGTGTCTGTCCAAAGAAATTTCGAAAGCCGCACCCACCGGCGGGCGGCGGGCGGCGGGTGGCGGGTCGGTTCACCGTACGGCGCGTCGTCACAATACCTGGTTTGTTGTGAGACTGCACAGAGAGGTTTTGGTCTCGCGCGAGCGACTCGAAGCGTTGTTTCCGAAGGATCAAACCACATAATGCATGCACAATGGTTCACCATGGAAAAGTTACTTCATGCTTTCTTTTACTTTTGGGTGCAACGGACTTCTCCCCCCGTTACGTAATTTTTTTGTGAACGCGAAGTCGCCAATTCAGGTTTCTCCGCTTTTGTTCCAACATTGCGATACAAAGAGCGAATAGGGCACACACCACTTTACCCGATCAACCTGCATTTAGACGGTATTCGGGTCTGTTGCATTGGAAGCGAGATACGGTATTGAAACTAAACAGAAACGCCCCAGCAATTACTCTTTTCCAAGCCCCTCCTTACATCGAACAACCTACAGTTCATAAACTGGACAGGGATTTGATATGTTAATAACTTCCGCAAGAGTTGATGAATTCTTTCTTTATACCAAAATATGATGACCTTTATATTTCCTCAATCAAACATTTTGTAAAAAACACGAATCGATGACTTGATCGCATAATTGATAACGAGTTGAAAACTCAAGATTTATGAAGTGGAATACATGCATGCATTGGAATTTTACTCCATGAGAAAAAAGTCGGTTACAACCAATCGGCTTTGTCAAGATGCCACAGATGAATAGGGACATACATACACAATGGCGGATGGGGGGGGGGGGGCAACAGGGGCCATGCCCCCCCCCCAAAAAAAATCACCCAAACCATATCTTTTGAAGTTGACGTCGCAAAAAGGCAGCCACCAGCGTACAACATTAAAAAAAACCAACAGTTTTTCGGGGAGCAAAAAAAAAGTTTTGGCCCGCCCTAAAAACCCCCCACTGTGTCCTGGATTTGGCCTGATACATTCGTGAGTGCGAGACCAGTACCGGACTGAACGGTCGCGCGATTGCAATGAATTGTTGATTGCAAGAAGTGAAACAAAGGAAGAATAGTTTGAGTGAGGGGTGGTTCCTCCATCGAGAGTGCAGTTGAATAGGCAATTCGGCGTAACAATGAACGCGCTAAAAACATTACGTAACAGAGTGCGCTGTCAATAGTGTAAACGCCCGATATTGGAAGAGAAAGTAAGGTGCGTTTATCGAATTCCTTGGTACTGTAGTGATTGGAAGGAATTCGAGTACATTGTTCAATGATGAATATTTGTGGCGATACTCTCAGTCAATTGAGGGCACTATTTCAGTTTAACGGTCAAGCCTACGCAGGTTTGGTTGGGGGTTAAACGTACGAAAAGTAGTTCGCAGATAATTAGCTGTTTCGGCGACGTAGTTTGCCGATACAGCTCCTTTTAATTACGTGTGTTAATATTGATATTAAAGATAGATAAAGGGATTATTTGCTGCTGTGATTAGAAAGAATTGTTTGTGATTACATAATAATTGTACAGTGTGCAGTGACGATCAGTTGTGCGATTACATTTAGCTGACTGAGGGCGCTATTCAAGTTTAACGGTCAAGCCTACGCGCAGTTTGTTTTGGGAGTTGAACGTACGAAAAGTAGTTCGCGTATAATTGGCTGTTTTGGTAACGTCATTCGCCAAAACAGTTCCAGTTGCGTGTATTTCGTGTTGGGATTCAAATTAGCAACCGAGGCATTTCTTTTATTCTCATTTGTAACCGACTCTAATTATAGGCTCCCAACCAGGAAAAAAAACTAGAACCTCTAGATCCATATTTTGGTAATGTAACAAATGAAAAATATATATACATTAGATTCTGTAATCAGTCTATGTTACCCACAACTCTCCAAGGTGCAGAATCGTGCGTTTGAGACACCCACCAAATCAAAGCTTATTTCATAATCTTATATTTTCTGTTTTATTTTTGTGCATTTATCCTATAACGTTTGGGAGAAAATTCCATCAAATGATGTCATTCCGAAAAAGTAGTCCTGTGGCCCATCGCCATTTTGCAAAATGCATATACGCTCCTTTGCAAAATAGAGCAATTTTTCGGCCCAATTTCATGCAAATATCACAGAAACACGAGCTCACACTCCTGTGTACGGCTTTCACCCATTTTATTTTAATATCAAGTTCAAAGCCCTCAACGGTGTCCACTCTGCGTTTGTAACTCACAAACGCCTTGACCTCTAGTTGTGTTTGAAATGTTAGTACATGTAGGCCTACAGCTGTTACATAAGTTTAGGGTTCGACCTCAGCGGTGGCCCGCTAGCCTAAGTAGCCCGGTTGGCGAGTGAAAAATTATTAGGCTACGGCAAAGATGAAAGGACTGGAAGAAATAAATCATTCAATTGACAAGCAAACCTGTATCACTTTGTGTCTAATTTTAATATTTGTTTATGGTCAGATTATTAAAACACTGACAAGAGTGCCTCATGATACATGTTTTAGGCTACATGTATGCACATTCTTGTTTATAAGACACTCTTTAGTAACCGTCCCACACTCTATAAAAAAAAAAACCACGCCGGCTTGTAAAAATTAAGGGTCTGTTTTAGTAACCCGGCTGGAAAAAAATGTTAAGGGCGAATTTATTTTAAAAAAAAAACATTTCGTTTTCACTGTACCTTATAAAGCCGCGACACTGGTAAAAATAATAATGGGATAAAGAAAAACAAAAAGTTATGTGGTGTTGACCAAGCATTCAGGGGTCGCGATTGGTTACCAACTCCCATATAGGACTCTTCCTGGGTCTCGGATTCCCTGGCCCACCACACCTCCTTCCCTATCCATCCATGTAACCCCGGAGGGCCAAGCACCGTTAAGGGAGGAAACGAGGCGACACCCTATGCCTTGCTGCCGAGACAGCAAAAGAGCCCCGTACCTATGAGTAGATGCATAACCTGGACTTCGCAGACAGTCCCAGCCGGTGACTTAACTGATTGAGCTAAGGTCGGTTGGTATTTGACGACGGGAAAGAAAGACTCTTAAGTAAATGATTGAGCACGTGTATTGAAAATACAAAAAATGCACCGCGGTCCGTTTCGAACCCCGGACCCCGCGGTCTGTGGACGATGACTCGTACCACTAGGCTGTTGTACATACAGTCTTCATACTCAGAGTCTTAATATATAGTTGGAAACACTTAGAGGATTGTCAGCTCCAGTCTGCGCTTTGCCTTCATACATGCATGTAAAAAAAAGAACCCTCTAAACTTCGAAACTCCCGTCATAAACAAATGATTTAAATGTCTTGTAAAAAAAACCGAACCTGTTTCATAAACATGCACTTTGGCTGAAATTATGTATTCGTATATGCCGTACATTCGCCGTATTTTTCCCCCGCAAAGTATCGGTCTTTTCCCAATACCTTATACTCTTCAATCCATTAATTTTGTTTCTCGGAATTTCGATGTACATCACTCTACTAGGCAAGCTATTCATCTCCATCCGTCACTTACTGCTTCTTTTGCTTCAAAAATACGAGGGATCCGAGTGATAGTCCACTGATCCCTGAAGAATTTTCTTAATTTTTACAAATCTATTTTGCTGCATGTTTAACTTGATATATCTTACTATAGTTTTCATATCTTCTTAGGTTTATTTCTTCCGCATTACGATCGCTGACTTTTTATATACCTAAACGTGGATATGATGACCTTTTTATTTCTTGAAACAAATTTTCCCCCGTTTTTCGCAGCTTTGTGTAATAGCGAGTTGACAAACTCAAGTTTTATAAAGTGGAGAACATGCATATTGAACTTCCTGGAATTTTACTCACTGAGTAAAAAAGAAAGAAAAGAAATGGGTAATTGGTAATTTCTGTTTTTGAGAGAGGGGGGGGGGCATTGCCCCCGTTGGCCCCCGCCCGGATCCGCCGTTGCGTGTGTATGTCCCTTTTCACTGTGGCATCTTCATTGACAGAGCCAAGGTTTTTACCAATTATTTTTTCAGTGTGACGTCGCAAAAAAGGCAGCCATGCTACGTACAGCATAAAATTTCAGCCACCATGCAATGATGCCATGAAGAGTCCTAGTGCCCCCTTGCTTTTCATATCGAATTTGGGGCGGAACATTTTGGACCCACTTTTTCGGGGAACAAAATAATGTTTGGCCCACCCGAAACAACCGCTGTGTTGTGGATTTGGCCTTATACAATGTGTGCGAGACCAGTACCGGTACACGCTGTCAATAGTGTAACGCCCGATATTGGAAGAGAAAGTAAGGTGTGTTCAAATTCCTTGGTATACTGTAGCAATTGGAAAGAACTGTATTACCGAGTACATTGTTGAGTGACGATTACTTGTGGTGATACTCTCAGTCAATACAATTGAGGGCACTATGCAAGTTTAACGGTCAAGCCTACGCAGGTTTGGTTTAGGGTAAAAGTACGAAAAGTAGTTCGAGCAAAATTAGCTGTTTCGGCGACGTAGCTCGCCGAAACAGCTCCTGCTAGTTACATGTGTTCATATTTGGATTAAGATAGATAAAGGGGTTCTTTGCTGTTGTGATTAGAAAGAATGGTAAATGATTACATAATAATTGAACAGTGTGAGTGTGCAATGACGACCGGGTTGCGTGATTACTTTTGGTTGATTGAGGGCGCTATTCAAGTTTAACGCTTAAGCCTACGCGTAGTTTGTTGTGGGAGTGCAACTTACGAAAAGTAGTCCGCTCAGAATTTGCTGTTTTGGTAACGAAGTTCCCGAAAGGTAAAACGCGTTTTTGGTAAAACGCGGAACTGTTATTATTGAAGGTCTTCCCGGGTGAATTTTCCCCAGGTTAAAAATCACAGGAGTTGTTGAGAATATAATACACTTATCCACATTAAAATTAAAACATTGCGATGATTTTTAATGTTGGTTCTGTAACGATAAACATGCCCCCTCCCACAGCATCGGACCCATTACACGTATACTGTACATACCGTGCATTAGGCCTATTTGCACAAATCCTTTTTTTGGTAAAACGCGGAACTGTTATTATTGAAGGTCTTCCCGGTTGAATTTTCCCCAGATTAAAAATCACAGGAGTTGTTGAGAATATATATCACACTGATCCACATTAAAATTAAAACATTGTGATGATTTTTAATGTTGGTTCCGTAGCAATAAACATGCCCCTTCCACAGCATCGGACCCATTACACGTATCCCGTGCAGTAGGCCTATTTGCACAAAAAAACTGAATTGGTAAAACGCGGAACTCTTATTTGAAGGCCTTCCCGGGTGAATTTTCCCCAGAACAAAATCACTGGAGTTGTTGAGGATATAATACACTTATCCACATTAAAATTAAAACATTGTGATCATTTTTAATGTTGGTTCTGTAACGATAAACATCCCCCCCCCCCACTGCATCGGACCCATTACACGTATCCCGTGCAGTAGGCCTATTTGCACAAAAAACCTGAGTTCAAGGTAAAACGCGGAACTCTTATAATTGAAGGCCTTCCCGGGTGAATTTTCCCAGAACAAAATCACAGGAGTTATTGAAAATATAATACACTTGTCCACATTGTGATGATTTTTAATGTTGGCTCTGTAGCCATAAAAATGCCCGCACAGCATCGGACCCATCACACGTATACTATACCGTGCATTAGGCCTATTTGCACAAAAACCCGAGTTGGTAAAACGCGGAACTCTTATTATTGAAGGTCGTCCCGGGTGAATTTTCCCCAGAAAAAAAATCACAGGAGTTATTGAGGATATAATACACTTATCCACATTAAAATCAAACCATTGTGATCATTTTTAATGTGGGTTCTGTAGCGATAAACATGCCCCCTCCCATAGAATCAGACCCATTACACGTAGGCCTATTGTACACCTATATCGTATGTACAAAAGCCTGGGTGGCTAATAACGCGGAACTCTTATTATTGAAGGTCTTCCTGGGTAAATTTTCACTAGAAAAAAAATCACGGGAGTTGTTCAGGATATGATACACTTATCCACATTAAAATTAAAACATTGTGATGATTTTTAATGTTGCAAGGTTATGTAGCGATAAAGATGCCCCCTCTTACAGCATCGGACCCATTATACAAGTGATGGATGCCCGTGCTTGATAATAACACATGGCCGGAACAAACCCCCTGAAAAAAACTTGACTTGGTAAGATATGGGCATCTCATAACATCTCATCTCATGTGTAAATTTCCCCCAAAAATGCTCAAATAAATTTTTGGAGGATATACGACACTTGTCGACATGAAATGTTCGTAGTGATAAACATACCACTTCCCCTTATAGCTAGCTAACAACAGTTGCACGCGCATCTGAACACTGGATTTGTAAACGGTATTTATCTTTTACCGCATGTGTTCTGCGGTCATAGCGTCAACACAGCGTCAACACACGCAGAAGTACGACCCCGCGTAATTTGAAGGGTAATTTTAGGACTAAGTTATGAGATCTGAACGTCAGTCTATTTTCCAATTGAGTATTTTGTCTTTGTTCAGTGTAATCTCCATTTGTTTGCTGAGTTCCGCAGAGTTCCACACGTTCTGCAAGTTCCGCAAAATGCAGTTACTTTATAGACCAACACAACAGGTACAACGTAACTGCTGAGTGCTGGCAGTCCATGCGCTGCATACAGTGTGCAGTCGCATGTTTACCTATATACGTGTCAATGTGAGTAGTGTGACTTTACTGACCAAACTCCAAGAATGGATGCCAGACTCAGTTTCTTACCCAGGCATCTCAGACAAAGTTTAATGCCTTTCCAAAAAGAGGGAGTCCTGTATGCGCTACAAAGAAATGGCAGGTTCGTCATAATATTCATCATGTTCATAATAAAAATTTAAATTAGGCCCCCCCTAATAAAAATTATTAAAAATTAAAAGCAAATTTTCCCCCAAAATTCCTTAACTTTTTCATTATTTTCTCAATTTATCATTTTTCTGAGCGTGAACAGGGGAGCATTTGCCCTGCCCCCCTCCCCCCCAGCATCAACTTAACAGCAATATGGCTTTGCACCTCCTTTTCCTTTTTTTGTTTTTGTTTTTTTGTTTTCCGGGGGGCGGGGGGGGGGGGGGGAACAAGTGCCCCCTTTGCCCCCCCCCCCTCATGACGCCCATGCAAATGACTAATGACGAATGAAAGGGGTCTTATATCATAGAGTGACAATCAGCAATTAGTGACTAGCCTAAATTGGTTTACAACTATGTAATCAGTACATGCATGTTGGTAAACATGGTAAAGTTAATATTTCTCTTTTATTTCTTGTTGCAGATGCCTCTTCGGAGATGAAGTGAGTATGCGTTCTCAATTCAGATTGACAAATAATATGTGAATTGTAAAAAATTCTCAGATGAGGTCATTTGGAAGGATGATCCCTTGCAGACTGAGACCGTGAGTGCATAAAAACGTGCAAAATTACTACTGACGTTTTTTTACTCACCATTAGGCTAATTAATGCCCACACAACACATACATCAAAATGATAAAGTTGCAAGCATGTCACCTGCGAAATTTGAGACCTTAAATCCAATTTTAAGGCAAGTTTTTGGCAGTTCAAAAACCATCCACGTCAATCTCCATGCTCTGGAAATGGGTGTGTGATTCCCAATGTATTCTGGGTAGGTGTAGGAAGAGCCTTGCAGCTTACTTGTTTTTTAATTGATAGCCAAATGAACATAGCGCCCTCTGTTAAAAAATGAAACATTCTACATTCACTCAGATCAACAAGAGGGCGCTGTTTTATCTACAAGATGAAAATGTTCTAGCTAGGGAGTTTTTTTGCACAATGCATTGCAGTACACATCAACGTGATGTCTCACGTTTGGATTTCGATAACTCTCTGCAAAATTAGAATTAAAAGCTGAATTTTTGGTGATGCAATGCTCACAACAGCAACTTTGCGAGGCAGAAGTTTTGGGGATTATTGAGGAAACTGTAGTGAGTAAGAAGCTTGCACATTTGATTCACACTGGTTTTATTATGCAGCACAAACTTTTGCACGATATGGATACCTTAAGTTTTGGGACTCTCATACACAGTATTGAGAGTCCCAAATTTTCGGACTAGATCCCTTGGGTAAAATGACACAATGTCATAGGTGTAAAATGACAAACAATCTGTTAAATCTGTTTTGCCATTTGTCTGATTCATTTGTTTACGTGTAGATGGGGCTTGGTAAGACCATCCAAGCTATCAGTGTGGCCTACTTCTACAGATCAGAGTGGCCCTTGCTCATTGTTGTGCCGTCCTCTATGCGTTATCCGTGGATTGAAGAGTTAGAGAGGTGGTTACCAGACCTCCAGCCAACTGACATGAACTTGATCTCTTCTGGGACCGATGTAAGGTAAAAGGAATGCGTACCATATACATGTGTTACTATTACTGCAATTTGAATGAATATGCTTTGAATATGAACTTTGACCTGTGCTTTGAAAGTGGCCGACTTTACAAAAAGTAACTTTACGAAAAGTCTAATTGTTGTTTACTGTTTACAGGAACATACCAAAATGCAAGGTTTCCTTAGTCGGGTATGGATTGCTGCGTAACGACAGCCAGACCTTGGTGAAAGCACTGACGGACCAGACGTTCGGGGTTGTGATCGTCGACGAGTCTCATTACATGAAGAACAAGAAAGCGGCGCGCACCAAGCTACTGGTTCCCTTGCTTCAAGCGGCTACGAGGGTTATACTGCTGACTGGTACTCCGGCTCTAGCGAGACCAGCCGAGGTAAGGTTCAGATCTATCGTGTTTAAGTCGAGGTACATATGATGGGATATACCGTGCAAGATTTGAGACTCCAGTGTCTGTATACCCAATGGGCACCGTGCGCCAACAAAAGAGGGCATGTTTTTACCACTTTTGATAACCCTATGAACGGGACACACAGCGTGTGTGCACTATGGCGAACTGGTTCACGCTTGAAGTACGCACAACTTCCTGAATGTGCCAAAGCTATTAGCCACAGCGTCTTCGCGTGAGCATCAGGCATCGTCAGCGCGCGAATAGGTTCGAATCTAACTTGCGATGGTCTCCCACTGGCAGACTATTCCCGGCCACCCATAAGCTTGGTTCAATCGAAATACGCAGTGGATGGACCAGGAACCATTCTAGGTCTCCCCCAACTCTCCTTTTCTGGCCGTTGAAGGAGTACTTGTGCCCGGAGCCCATACACACTCCAGACTATTGTTACCTATCACATCCCCCTAGATATCTATCAAAAGAATTCCTGAGATTCCGGGACGCAATGATCAATACAAAAGGGGCGGGAAGGGAGGTTGGAGACTCTTCGTAGCATATCTTGCTTCAAATGGGAGCACAAGACCTCAAAAGTCAATCACAAGTTATCCAGTCCTAAGCCAAGTCACAAGCTGTTCAAAAGACATTCCATTGTTATTATTCGTCCCCTGTTGCTTGTGATGGGACTTGAGATTTGGTGGCTTGTGATTGACTTGTACCTCAACTACCTCAAATTGCATGTCCTTATGAATTCACACTTGATTATAGGCTCTCAGCTTCGGTCCACAAATTGGGCCACCGGTATCAAATGATCGAAAAAGAGCAACGCTCAGAGCGATTTTTGACAAGGTATACACATCTAGAATTGGAAAATGTGTTTAGCTTTGTAGTGTGAGCGGTGGCAGTTTTTGGGTTAATTTTTTTTTCTTCAAAATGGCCGCCAATATGCTTGAACCGGATTAATTATATGTGGTAACAAGCATGTTTTGGCTGCCATTTTTTTAAAAACAGTGATAGCACCCAAAAAGCTGCCACCGCTGCAATGCTATCACTTATCTTCCAACTACAGGGGTGCATACCTTGCCAAAAAATCACAATGACCACTATTCCCCTCGTTTGATACCGACCAAACCCCCAGGCTGATGGCCTGTTAGGATTCTCATTAACTTCTAACGTCAAGTAATCGTGACAAAATAAAATACTTCAAAACATTTCATCGTCGTGTTTGGCTGGTTTTGTTTTTAGCTGTTTACGCAGATTGACAGTTTGCAGAAGGGGCTTGTGGGTAGCTGGTCGCAGTTTGCAAAGCGGTACTGCAACGCTCGCTGGAGACATTTTGGAAAACAGAGAACATGGGATACATCGTAAGTAATATGTTCGGAGCTGAAAAGCGGAACCCAAACCCCCAAAAATATATTTCATATTTAAAATAATATGTAGCACCAAAAATAATAATGACTGGAAAGCCAATTTCTAAGCTACTTTTTGGTGAAAAATTACTGAAATTGCTCAATCCGTTCAAAGAATATCAGTATTTGAACGCAATGACCCAAAAAACCTTTTTCGTCCAATAAAAACCAATTTATTGCGTATGCTGACTACTCTACAACAAACAAAATGACACAAAATACTTGTTTCAACAACTGTCAACAACTGTAGTACACAATATCTTTATTAACAACCCTGGTTAGGCAAACAATATGATTTATGAAATCCATTTTTTTTTTAATAAAAATGTGAAAAAAAATGAAGCAACCAGGTTTCACATTAGATGAGCTAATCATTACAAGTTTACGTTTTGTCCCAGAGGTGCTTCAAATCTCGATGAACTGCACAAGCTTCTAGTCCAATCAGTCATGATACGAAGGCAGAAAAAACAGGTCAGTACACAGGAAAAAGCCAAGGCAAGAGATAAGTCCAGTCAAGTGATTATGCACATTATTTATTTCATTTAAAACAACAAAACATGCTAGTGTCATGATTTAGGGCGTAATTCCTGGCTACATGGGATATATGGGTGTATGGCTTCTGACTAGCAACCCTTGAACAAAGACACTGGCAAAAATGGAGAACCACCAACATTGGGCTGGATAGCTCAGTAGGTAGAGCACTGGAACGGAAATCTGGAGCTCACAGGTTCAAACCCCGCTCCAGTCATTTTTTGTGTTCAACTTTTAAAAAAAAAACATATTATTTTACTTGTGGCAATGAAAATTATAGAAGTGATCAGTTTTAGAGGTGGAAGCTAAATCTCGTTTGACATTTTGCGAGAAAACTCACAGAATTAGGCAGAGACTGAAAATCCACTCCCCATGTCGGCCTGGGAAGGGCTTGAACTTGGGTGACAGTGGTGGAAGGCGAGGACTCCCCACACATGACATCACACTGTCAATCTCATCGCGTTATTAAAACTTGATGGGGCACTTGCATAAACAATTGACCTATCGCCGTTTTCGAGTTAGTCACGCCCCTTAGACAACCCAATGGAATTTTTGTACACTAAGTTGTGTTTCTCAGATTTTCGGTTCCGCGTCCATATGTATATCGTGTAATTGGACAATATTTCACAAGCTGCGTTTACGCGATTTCTACGGTATTGTACCGCGATAGGTCAATTTTGGCATGGTCTATTTAACGTTGGTCTTTATCTATAAACATCTTAACCCTTTGAATGCAGAAATATTTGCCGTAATTAGACTTAAGAAAGTTTTGAAACTTTGCAAGGTGGTAGCGTTATGTAGTGAAGGTTTGGTGATACTATGTGGAAAATCTCTTTTGAGAAGATGTTTGGTTGTGAAACTCGACGTTCCAATGTGTATACTCTGATCGTCTTCAGGAGATCTGAAAGAGAGTACTGAAGATGATCAGAGCAAACTGAATAGAACGTCGAGTCTTTTCAGAACCACGCTTTTTCTCAAACGAGATTTTCCACATGGTGTCACCACAAACCTCCACCAGTAATAAGACTTTATGCCCTGTGCACAGTGAGTTGATGTATCAACATTTGTTACCAAACGCAAATATTTAAGAAACTGACAAATGAAACACATATTTTTAAATTTTATTTTTGTGGTTTTGGTTTCTCCACTTGTGAAAGGTTTTAACCCAACTGCCACCGAAGAGAAGACAGAAAGTGCCATTTGAGTTGGCTGACTCCGTGGAGAAAAAGGTAAAATGAACGTGGGGATAGAAATTTTTAAGAATTGAGATATTTATTTATCTGGATTTTGCAGAGCAAGTGCTTTTCAACGGTATACAACATTAAGGGGTACTGAGTTCTGTAACGGAAATATAGACTGCCAACTTCAATTTAAGTTGTAAAAAGTGATTCTTGCGTGAGAGAATGGAATTAAAAAATCCTGCAACTTATAATAGACAGGATGAAATGGGTTTTAAAGATGTTGGAGGGAACCAAAAAATTGGAGAAAGGGAAAACAGGACTTACAGATTAAGGTGTCCCTAAAAACAAAAACATTGACCACCCCTTCAAATATTGGCTTTGCCCCACTGTACGGCAAAATGGCAATTTAAGCTCATTCCGCGGCAACAGATCACAATTTTAATACTCGGCTCCATGACACCTGTCCCTTATATTCTCTGAAGGGTGTCGATGTAACTCACTTAAAATATTTTGATTAGGAACTGGAAAAATGCTGGACTGAACTGGACAAAGTGATGAACCCCCAGTCAGCAGCTGCTGTGGAAGAACTGAGCAACAGAAGCTTTGAGGTGAAGAAGCTTGCCACACAGATGTATAACTTAACGGGAAAAGCCAAGGTAGAGTGGAAATGAATGTACATTCAGATTTTAACAATGTGCTTCCTTTGCACTTTTTTACCAAAAATCAAAGTATTTGTAATATGTGACCTGTTCTGTCAAAAGCAGACGCTTCTGGGCAGAGGTTGACATTGAGATAGGGCCAAAAAACGCTGTGGGGGTGTTTTTTTTTCCATTTTCTAATTTTTGCATATTTGTAATTCCGAGCATGTCTAAAATATACTATAAAAGTTTGAAACCCTAATTTGATCTCTAATTATAGTATTTTTGATGATTTGTTAAGGTATATCAGTTAAAGAAATGTCTGTTTTGTGACGTTCGTGTCCATTCTCTCTGTTTTCTACTTTTTGACCCAATGAACTTCAAAATAGCATAACTTTGCGCAGGAAAGACCGGTTTCAAAAATTAAACCACCTATTAAAAGGAAACAGAACATATTTTAACAATATGCAAAAATCTCATTTTTGACCTTTTGCCCAGAAAAGTCTGATTTTGACAGAACAGGTCACATATATGCCTGTTCATCAGGCGATGAGACTAGTTTTCTGCAGAGGTTTTGAGATCTGCGCAATCTGGTCTCTACGCTCACAGGTGGAGAGGGGCAGTTGCAGTAAAGTGTCCTGCCCAAGAATAGTGCTGTGCATTTACGGGTTTTACAGGAACCGGGTATCCTGTTGGAAGTAAAAGACGGGTACCCGTAAAAGAAACCCAACCCTAAAATTCAAATCCCGGAAGTTGTCTGAAGGGCTTTATAGCTTTACGGTGTAAACTGCAACTTTCACGAGCGTCATCTGTCATGTGTTAAAATACACATAAACGTGAAAACTGCTTTGGTTTTCCATGTAGCCTGGTTTTCATTTTGACAATTCCCCACAAATGTCATGCAAAGCATTTCTTTTTCATTGTCTGAGAAGTTACTGAGTAATTTGTGAAGTTGGTTTCGGATACTCGATCCCATAATTGGGACCGTTTCCTGACATCAGCGGTCAAGTACTCGGATACCTGGTTCGGATTTACACCCCTATCCAAAAACACGAGCACCATTTGACAATTTTTAACAATCTTTAAAACTCCCTAGGCTATTTTGCTAGGTTGTAGCCTCAATCCTGCAAAATCCTCCAATTGGCCTCATGGAAAAATAGCATATAGCCTCAATCCTGCAAATTCCTCCATTATTTCTTGAATATGGTCCGTGGAGGGGTGACCGCTGCCTGAATCCTGCAAAATCCTGCGGCAGTGACTGTCAATATGTTGAGGCTTGGCCAGTGACATCCTGGAGCAGTACGGATGTTTTCAAGCATAATCCAGGCCTACATTTATGCATGGCTGAGCACAAACAACACAAGGTCTGGCCCAAGATCTTGACAAAGTGCATCCTACGAAATCAGTAATGCACTTTTGCCATGTAACCTCAATCCTCCAAATTTCTCCACTTTGGCAAAGAGGATATTGAAAGATTCAGGGCAATTAGGGTTAATCTCAAGTATGAACTGAGCCCAATATTTATTTATGGACGTTTTCATTAATTTCTTTTTTGCAATGTTTATTGACTTGTTGGTAATCTAGATAGGCGCTGTGTGTGAGTACATCAAGATGCTTCTGGAGAACCAGGACTTGAAGTTTCTCGTCTTTGCTCATCACAAGGAGGTCTTGACCGCCTTGGCACAGACGGTGACTGCCTACGCTAAGGAGCATAAGACACAACTCAAGTATATCAGGATCGATGGCGATGTACCAAGCATCGAAAGAATGGTAAGATGTGCAGAAGAAAGTGTAACTTTTATTGTTATGGCCAAAAAAAAAAGTCTCCGGTTTCTGGTATGGAGCTTGCCCAAAAAGTGGTGCGGCGACGCGGCTTTTTTTTTTTTACCTGTCTTTTTTGCTTCAAATGTCAGCTGATGACTGCAAATGGTGCCCGACTAAACTTAGTGCAAATATATGGGAGTCCAGAGAGGCCACATAAAGCTTATTCTCGACCATAACCCAATCTAAAAACACGTTAAAATCAGCAGCAGGATTCCAGTCAAACCAGTGAGTTTGGCGGTTTTAAGACATCATCTTTTATTGAAAAAAAAACTTTTTCATTTTGCCGACGCGCATGGCTACGGCGACGCGTGCGCATACCAGAAACCGGAGACTTTTTTTTTTTGGCCTATTGAGATCAGCCTTCCAGTGGTAAAAATAAATCAGCGTATTGTACGCTTTCGTAAAACGTACCCGGATGACTGCAATATTATGTCAGTAAAAACACCTCGATGAGGACAATATTATTTTTTATATTGTCCTCATCCGGGTATTTTAACAAATTTCATTAGTTTTCACTCAATCAAGAGTGTAGAAAGTCACAGGTGTTAACCAGTGAACAGAGCGTAGTGCGCTGGCACATGCATTTGGTACTGTTTTGTCAACAAAAATGCCAGTTTCGAGCGGGGCAAGATTCGCTACGGTTAGCGAAAATTCGACGAAATTTGAAAACTTAAAGACACTTTATTATTCCTCAGATTTTATTCAATTCAATTCTATTCATTTCAAACTCACATTTATTTCCGTACCAAAATGAGAAATACAAGCATAGAATACACGAATAAGTAAATAAATTCAAATCAACCCCCTCCGACTTCTGTGACAAATTCATCTATCCACACACGTAGGGGGAAAACTAACGTCAAATGTGGTTTGTGGTTTCCAAGTGGTTTGAAGGACACAGCCCGTCAAGTTAGATTTGCCTCCTGACAGTATGACGCATCTTTGGAATGTGATGGGGGAAAGCCTGATGAGGATGGCATGCCAAACACTCCTTGGTATTTCTTTGAACTGTTCCAGATGACACTTTGTTCAAGATTTTGTTCTGAAATGATGCACAATTACCGTGACATTTTGGACAGTCCAATTTCAAAACTTAATAACTTCACTTTGGAATATCCGATTTCAAAAAACAAAGCGGCTTTTCAAAGAGCAAAGAGCAAATTGATTCTGAAATTTTACTTATTTTGCCAATAACTCAAAATAAACTTCTTGCCCAAAAGTGCCTGATTTTGACATGCCATGTCACATATAGTGATTGAAACTTTATTTCATGTTCCAATACAGCATTTGGTGAAACAATTTCAAAATGACGACGACACGAAGGTAGCCCTACTAAGCATCATGGCAGCTGGAACAGTAAGTTTCGATACAATTTGACCCCTTTTACCCCACAACTTTGAAGTTCACAAAATTGAAGGTTATTGATGGCTACAACATAGTACAACATAAAAAAATGAGTGGAATGAGCCAAACTTTTACGTCTGAAGTAAACAGATCCAGTTTAGGGCTGTGGGGAAAATTGGAATATTCGAATATTCAATCGATTATCGAATATTCGAATATGAATATTCGGAGGTGAAATGCAATGAAATAAAAAGGTGGTAAAAACTTTGTTTTTAATAACAAAAGTGCTTTTTCAAAGTGAAGTTTCAAAGTTGTTGCCAAAAAAACCCCCATAAAAGCAGCTTGTTTATATGCCAAGCAATAGTGCCATTCATATATTACTTCTGCTTTGGGAGTGCTTGCGGTAACCCGGCCAACCCATTTTTTTTACGCCGGACCGCAACCCTGATCGCTGATGCTTCCGACAAGATAAAACAAAGCTTTTTGTCTTTCATGTCTTCACAAAACACTTTGTTATTCAGGGTTTGACCTTGACGGCAGCTGCCCAGGTTGTGTTCGCTGAGCTGCACTGGACGCCGGGCGTCCTGGAACAGTGCGAGGATCGAGCCCATCGCATCGGCCAACACAACGCAATCCATGTCCATTATTTGGTTGCCAGGGGAACCATTGACGAATGGCTGTGGTCTGCCTTATCCAGGAAGGTAAGCGAGTTTTTTGTGTGGATTAAAAACAAAACCAAATCAAGAAGTCCAAATCAACGAAGTGATTGTGCTTACCGTATATGTGATCTGACTGTTGGAGACCAGCTTGTGTGAAATGCATAGGATGGGGTAATGTAGTGAAATTATGATTGCCTATGACTGTTCAAGGCGAAGGAATGTTAATAGACCAGCAGAGATGATTATTGTGGTTGATAGGAGGCGGACATTGCAGAAATTCCTATCTTTCATTTCATTTTCATGTATTTCATTTTTCGGGATACACTTGTTACAACAAACAATGACATTAAAGACACAAAAATACACATGAACATTTTAGACAAAACATTTACTTGCACCAAAAGAAACAAGGTTTCTGTCGAGGGGCTCTCCAACCGATTAAATATGACCCGCTAAAAACAATGTTAACAAATTATAATTATGTAAAACCTTAAAGAAATAAAACAATATTTATACAAGTCTGTAATGAATACAACTATGAATAAAACAAATAATTGCATTGTGTCTTAAATTGCTATACAGTAAATAAGTATACATAATAAAATGATTTGGAAACTTAGGCACAATTTATATGACAAGTTCTAATAGCACTTCACTGTAAACAAATTCTTGCCAGCGAGCTACTTAAAGATTTCATTTTATTAAAATACTTTTGAAAAAGTTGATTAAAACAATTTTGAGAAAGATCAGCATTTAAACTTTACCACTTTTTTGGCCTTTGGAATGAACCAGTTGGCTCTTAGCGCATGATTTCTTGTCTCATTTCAGGTCAATGTCTTGAGCAGTACCCTGAATGGACGGGTCCAACACTTGAGGATGGAGGAAAAAGGAGGCGAGGAGGTGGAGTTCCTCAAACACGCTGCAGCTTGGTTGCCTAGCAACCGAGACCTGGAAGATGATGACAGTTTCTACTTTGACAACAAGGTTTGTTCAAATACATGTGGGTTAGTCTATAAATTTGGCGTCAACTTTTTTTCCCTATCCGTGCTACATCTGACATGAATGATTTTATAATTCTGATGCACTCCTTAATGCAGTTGTCTTCCAAGAGTGATTATGAAGAGCAAACTACTTACCCAACAAATGCAAAATTGTTTGAAGTCATTCTTAACCCTCTCCGCCCTGAATCCTTCAAAATCCTCTTTGCCAAAGTGGAGGAATTTGGAGGATTGAGGTTACATGGCAAAAGTGCGTTACTGATTTCGTAGGATGCACTTTGTCAAGGTCTTGGGCCAGACCTTGTGTTGTTTTTGCTCAGCCATGCATAAATATAGGCCAAGATTGTGCTTGAAATCCTCCGTATTGCTCCAGGATGTCACTGGCCAAGCCTCATTATATTGACAGTCACTGCCGCAGGATTTTGCAGGATTCAGGCAGTGGTCACCCCTCCACGGACCATATTCAAGAACTAACGGAGGAATTTGCAGGATTGAGGCTATATGCTATTTTTCCATGAGGCCAATTGGAGGATTTTGCAGGATAGAGGCTACATCCTAGCAAAAAGGCCTAGGGAGTTAGGGTTAATGATACTTAAATGGCATATTACAAAGTACCAAGGTAACTGGGACAGGAAAAATGCCAGACTTTGGATCCTAAATTTACAGAATGCCCATTTATACGTGACTAGACCCCACAAAAATCTCTCTCCACCCACTGAAAAACAAACGAACATGGTTTGCTCAGTGTTGTGAAATTCACAGCAGTCACATATTTGCATTGCAACATCTACACCTGGAAAGAGGACCAATTACGAAAAACAGTTGACGCTCGTTAACGACAAACATCTGTTACTACAAAGTTCTGATTATAGTGAACATGAGGCCTCAGTCCCATTTTTGCATTTATTATAAAATGAATGGGACTGGCACTCCTTTTAATGCAAAATTTGGATTCAACAAACATTTGGTTAGGTGCATATGATTGTGTGTTAAAGGGAGTCGATCATGTTCAATTTGTTGGTTTCATTTGGCACTTTGCAGAAAACGAGTCACGACATCCGCACGTTCTTCACACCCAGTCAGAGCGATAGCACCAAGCAAAGAAAACGTAAGCGTCCATCATCGAGTAAACCCGCAGAAACACCACCGAATCCTCACAAGACAGAGACCATCTGCATTGATGATGATGATGATGATGACTTCAAAGTTGCCAAGAAACACAAGCCGTCTTGTGACCGGAGCCCTAAAGAGCTGTTTTCCGATGACGCTCAGCCTGTCAATACGACAGTTTGCCCAACACCTGGTGCTGCCACTAGAAAGTCACAGAAAACAACTGCTAAGGATGAAATCACTGCGTCGGCATCCTCGAAGGATGAAGTTGTTGTATCGCATCAATTTATAGACAACTTGCCAGAGATGAAAAGTAACAAGAAACGTCAGCGACGTTCCAAAGACAAGACGGAAAATGCTTGTTCAGATTCTCAGTCAGAGAGACTTCCTGACTTTGATTCGAAGTTAGAAGATCCGAGCGCGTCTCCCCAAAAGAGCAACCAATCAAAAAGAGAACACTGTACACCTAGTTCATCCAGGAAACCGCAAGAGGAGAATGCAGTGAGAAATATGGACACCCCCTCGCCACGTAACTTACCGGCCCAAAAGTTTAACACCAATGAAAGCTGGAGTTGTTGCGCTTGTACATTTGAGAACCATGCCGAATTGCCTTTCTGTGAAATATGCAGTACGCCAAGAAAGACTTCAAGAAGCCGGTCATCAGAGCCGTTAAGAAGAGATCTCTGCTTGGAACAGGGCAAGGTGCAAGACAGCAGTGATGGAAAGGAAAGAATACCCAAAAGTGAGCAGTCATCATCCACAACTCCGCAAACATCTGCATCATCTGTTGCAAACAGCACTGGAAGCAGTTCTGTGAAAGTAACAAAGCTTGAGAAACATGCTGCGTGTTCCAATCACCCAAAGCCCCCCAGCACTGTAGAAAAAACTTCACAAACACGGGAGACATACACTGATGACAACAACTCCCTGAGCTCTGACTCTGAGGCCACAGCATCTTATGACTTGCCTAGGGAGCCTCATGACATCTCACCCAGTCCCACAAGCTCTACCCACGAATGCTCCTCAGAAATTGAGATTCCAACCAAGTGTCCCAAACCAAAGAAAGTTACAGCTAAAAACCAGGATCATTCCAAAGACTTGAAAGCTACTAGTGATTCTGCCATTATGTCTGAAGAAAGCACATCAGAGGAACATTGGACGTGTGATGATCCCTACTGCGGATACCTCAACGCTGATTATGATACTGAATGCGAAGTATGTTGGAGCCCCAGACCAAAGCCGAAGTCCGACAAATCTCCGCGAGATTCACTCAGTCCTGGATTCATCAAAGCGTCGGAGCTAATTCAATCAGACACGTGTAAGAAAGCAAACAGCGCATCACCTGCAGAATCTTTGACATTCCAAGATGCTGAAGACTTGACTGCCGATGACTCGAGTCAGACAGAATCTGAGCAGGAACCAGTAGTCTATGACTCCTTCCTGTACTGTCCCAGCAAACATACGGACAGGATCTATCTGTATGACCAGGTTAGTCAAATATCTGATATGAAGACTCGTCATAACCAGAAGTGGACGAGTAGTGAATTTGTTCAACAAGAGCACTTGTGGCAGAATTGCTTACGAGTAGTCGAGTACTCTATGAGATTTTGACCGAAATTTATAATAGTGAAGCAAGGCAGTTGGCAAGAGTTGCGTTAGATATACATTTTGTAAAGCAATTTGGATAATTGGGTTCTTTATTTAATCATTATGTGAGCAACTATTGAAATACAATGGAGGAAACTTCCTTCTCAACGATGTTATGTGTAACTTTTAAGTGTCGCAGTCAAATCTTTTTCCCGAGTCTGACAAGTTTACCAAAAGAAACTTGGCATGTATAGTTGGAATTTAATCCGAAGAAACGAGGCAGTGTAGTCTGATTAGCTGAGCTTTTGATTATGGTAGGTAGGTGAATATTTGGACAAAAGCGCATGAAGAAATTGGACAAGTATTTAACCCGCGGTCCCTTTACCGCCCTGCCTGTTACTCCCTACTACCCAAAACCACCTCAGCCGCATGGTTTCATGGATCCATCAGGGAATAAATGCAACGTAACGCAATGTAATACGGTAACACAGTGTAATACAATGTTATACAACATAGGACAGGTGTTAATGCATGTAATCTATTTGTCCGTGTTTGTTTCATTCCATGTTCAGGATGGGACTGCTCTCAATTGCAGCTTCCAAGCCATCGATCTTCAGCATCGTGACTTGGAGTCGCTACCCAAAGCCCTTTGTCATGAACACAACATGCGTATAGCACTACGCTTCCTCAGAGAGTGGAATAGGTTATCATTAATTCTTGAGTTTCAATTAATATAATTGACAGATCCAGTGTTGAAAATGTTGACATCTGAGAAATACATTGGTATAAGGGAGACAAAGTTGCACGGTTTATTTCAGGAGAATTCAAAGACTGAATTTGAAATATTTTCGATAAATCGCTGGTAACTTTATCCCATGCTATACTGCATCTTGTCTGTTGACTTGCATATCTGTGGTGGCATCCATCACAAGTCAATCACAAGTCCTTCAGCCCTTAAAGTCAAGTCACAAGCTGTGAAAATGGTATCTTTTCGTTACTGCTCTGTTACTACAGGGTGAGTTAAAAAAAACGAAAACTTAGGCCAAAAAAAAAAAGTCTCTGGTTTCTGGTATGCGCGCGCGTCGCCGTAGCCATGCACAACGGCAAAATGAAAAGGATTTTTTTTCAATGAAAGATGATGTCTAAAAACCGCCAAACTCACTGGTTTGACTGGAATCCTGCTGCTGCACAATTTTAACGTGTTTTTAGATTGGGTTATGGTCGAGAATAAGCTTTATGTGGCCTCTCTGGACTCCCATATATTTGCACTAAGTTTAGTCGGGCACCATTTGCAGTCATCAGCCGACATTTGAAGCAAAAAAAAATCAGGTAAAAAAAAAAAAGAAAAGCCGCGTCGCCGCACCACTTTTTGGGCAAGCTCCATACCAGAAACCGGAGACTTTTTTTTTTTGGCCTTAATGTCGGGACTATTGTTTTATTGAAGTTCTTCATGTAGCACTTTGAAATCTAGGACATTAAAGCCCAATTCAAAGCTTTCCTTTTAGTACAAGAATCATTCAAATCACTTATGTACTTTTCAAGTTACGGAATTTTAAACACAACCTCTGTTTTAAAGTTCTGTCCACGGATCACAAAAAAAAAGATGTGCGTTCTTTCAGCAAAACATAAACGATTCACACACATCCCTATGTGGTTTGTTTTTGTTTTGCTGAAAGAACACTTACCTTTTTGCGATCCGTGGACAGAACCTTAAAAGGGTGGTTGTGTTTAAAATTCTGTAACTTGAAAAGTACATGAGTGATTTGAATGATTCTTGTACTAAAAGAAAGCTAATGAATTGGGCTTTCATGTCCTAGATTCTGAAAGTGCTACATGCAGAACTTCACTAAAACAATGGTCCCAACATTTGGGTTACGTTTTTTTTACTCACCCTGTAGACTTGTGATTTAAATTTGTGCTATGCTTGTGTTGGACTCCGCTACAACGCTGTTGACTTGTACATATTGATGAATGTACTGTTTGTAATACCCATCTTGAATTAATTTTGTTTTGCTTTTTAGTTTGAATGAAGTAAAGAGAAAACAGCTGAGGAAGACGGGTGAGGTGTTTGATAGTCCTGTGGCAGCACTGGAAGCATTGAAACAAGGACAGCATTACCAGCCATGCACTAAGAGATACATCACTAAGGTAAAGTCCCCATGGGCTGCGTGCACAAATACCCCCTCAACGGTTAGACAGGGGGAGTTAGGGGAGACCTCTGGGAGAGACATTCAAATGCATTGCTGACGACTACAGACGCTCACGCTATAACCTCTTTGCTATGGTTTTGTGGACATTCAGAATAAACTAAGTCGTGTGTACTTCAGGCTATACGCATGAACCATTTCGCTGACACTGCGTGTCCTGGGGCACGTTTTGGCGCTGTGACCGTAAACATGTTTCTGGTTCGCTGTCGTTTTGGCGCTTCGATTACACTGAAATGACGTCATTGTTTCGACCAAAGTTAAACCGAAGTTTCCGGTCGGTTCACTTATGTTTCAAGATGGCGGAAAGGTAAACAAGCTTAGCAGACGACGTTACTTTTTACCATAAATGGGGTTTAAATAATGGGTTTTTACCTTCAATTGGTACGAAAGTTGATACACAATATCAGGCCTACTCTTTTTAGAACTTTAGGGAAACGCTATAAAAAAAACTCCCACTTTTGCTTTGAATGTTATTGTTAATCATGTCCGGTCGCCGCGTGATTTTTTTTGGGGTTGTGTGCAGTCACGTAGGCAGTAACATGACGTCATGAACAATTTTCTGGTCAGTCGTTTTCGCGGTGCACAGGAAACATGTTTCAGGTCACGGCTGTGACGTCAGAAACATGTTCCAGTTCAAGGGCCGCCAAAACGTGCTCCTGTCCACTTGGCTCTCGAAATTGGTAAGAAAGCGCCCTCTCTTGTTCGCGCATGGAGCCCATACTGTACAGAATGACATCCTTGTTATATCTCTTTCAGTTGTAAATTCAGTTAAAAGTTTACCTCTAGATTCTGCATACAGGAAGTACAAATTTCAAGCAGAGTAGAACGCTGCTATAATGAACACCACTACGACGAACATTCGGTTTTACCGAATGTCCCCTTTTGCTCCAGATTTAGTTCTGAACGTTTCTGAATTTTTTGGAAAAGTTGTTCCACTCGTCCATTTGTCTCCACGTGAGTGCTTCTGAACGGCATTCGGACGTCAAAAATGCTAATTTGCCAAATGAAATCCAACGACTCAAATTCAGTCAATGGAAAAATAATACATAAAGTTCTCCTGTCTGAAACCACTTGGACAGCCTGACTTGCTCCAAAGTTGCTTTGGTGTGGCTTAGGTCATGTCCTAATTACATGTACTTGGCTACAGTTGGCAATTACACACGCGGCTATGGATGTGGCTACAGCCACTTCCCATAGACTCGTGTGTTATCTTCAGCCGTAGCCCAGTAATTCGAAAGCGGCCTTAGAATGTCAGTCTTAAAAACAGGTGTTACATAAATAAATAGTACCACTGTATCTCTCTGTTAACCACATCTTTGCATTGTTGCTTGATGGAATTGTCGGACATTTAGGTGGACTTGGCAGAAGCGGCGAGACAGAAGGCGGAATCGCTCGGTGGAAGCCTGAGGGTCATATCCAAAGCAAAGCCAACCGCTAAAACAGCCAAGCGAAGATTACATCACCGTCCTGGCGATCCAGGTCCGTCAAACCAAGGTAATCACTCTGGTCCAGAATAAATATCTCCACTGCTGTTGTAATTCTGACCTCTGTATTGAGGTTTATTGAGAGTTGTACACCAACATAGCATTGTTGTCGAGACCTTTTCTGAGACCCCAAACAAGTACTCATGTAATGGGACATCAGATTGGATTTAAACAATAGTACTCATTCTAAGCTTATTATACATGTATGACGTATTTTGTCACCAAAAATATTAATAACTGATCAAACAGAAAAAGGTCTTGACAATCATACTGACAAATGGTGCTCCAAGGAAAATTGTGCTGCTGACTTTCTTGGTTATGTTGTAGATCTCAAACGAAAACTGTCACACTGAAAATGGTTTGATTTTTCTCATTATGGGTACTGTAGAACAAGCATCATCGTGCCAAACCAGTGTAAAGTCTCCGACTACAAGACATACCGGCAACAAACCCAGGGAGAAAGCTGGTCATGTCAGCCATGCCACCAGCACACACACTGCTGATACTCAAGCAGGTCAGTGTCTAACAGTGTCAAAGTCATGTCCATCACAAGCCCAGTCACAAGCCCAGTCACAAGTCAATCACAAGTCCAGTCACAAGTCAATCACAGGTCCATCACAAGTCCATCACACGCCAATCACAAGTCAATCTTAAGTCAATCACAAGTCCATCACAAGTCCATCACAAGTCCATCACAAGTCTAGTCACAAGTTCATCACAAGTCAATCACAAGTCCATCACAAGTTACAAACGTCCATCACAAGTCAATCACAAGTCCATCACACGTCAATCACAAGTCAATCACAAGTCAATCACAAGTCAGTCACGAGTCAATCACAAGTCCATCGCAAGTCAATCGCAAGTCCATCACAAGTCAATCACAAGTCAATCGCAAGTCAATCGCAAGTCAATCACAAGTCAATCACAAGTCAGTCACGAGTCAATCACAAGTCCATCGCAAGTCCATCGCAAGTCCATCACAAGTCAATCACAAGTCAATCACAAGTCAATCGCAAGTCAATCGCAAGTCAATCACAAGTCAATCACAAGTCAATCACGAGTCAATCACGAGCCAATCACAAGTCAATCACAAGTCAATCACAAGTTCAGTCACAAGTCTAGTCATAAATCCAGTCACAAGTCAGTCACAAGTCCATCACATGTCAATCATAAATCCAGTCATAAGTCCAGCACAAGTCCATCACAAGTCAATCACAAGTCCATCACAAGTCAATCACAAGCCAATCACAAGTCCATCACAAGTCTGGTCACAAGGAACAGGTGGAGGACAATAACAAAGAAATGTGTTTTGTTTCCACTGCTAATTTGAATAGTTCATAAGTTGACTTGGGCCAGGATAACTTGATCGACTTATGGTGATGTTGTTTGGGTCTTGTGATGGACTTGTCTACAATACTGGTGTCTATCCGGTTCGTTAGTGTCACGTCATCTCAATTCAACCATGCCTGCTTCACACAGTGTAGCATAGCACGAATGGAACTGGAAGTTAACGCATCTTGAGCATTTATCCAATGGGCGCTAGTTATCAGTGGCGCGCGCGCGTGTATGACGTTTTTACTAACGAACCGGATACAATCTTACATTTCCCTTTTTATCTGGTTCTTACTTCACGTCACAAGTCCGCGTAAAAATAACCAATGACAAGCTGTTGATAACTTCTCATCAAAACTTCCAAGGATTTAACCTTCCTGCTGCCTCCCCATGAAAATAGTACTACAACAATGTTACTGAAATTCCCCATTTTCTCTTGCTCTGAAGGTTTGAGTTCTTCAACTTTGAAACAAATACCAAGACCATGCTCTGATGATAACGTAGCATCTGTGGAGAGAGGAACCTATGTTCAGGTACTTAAGAGTAATTCTTGAGTGTTTTCCAAGCCACAAAGGATAAGTTGCAGTTTACCGACCAACAAATCAAAGGCGTAAACTTCATCATTTCAGATTTGAAGCTAAGAATCTTATGTAATTTTAAATATAATGTAACGTACGTGACACTTTTTTTTTTAATCGCAGTCAGATTTTTCATTCATGGAATGTTTTCACTTGAACATTTCTGCGCTCATTTGTTCAGGCTGTTGATAGTGAAGGGCGCCCTCTATGTGTGTTCTGCGGTAAGGCGACAGCATCGAGCACTGAGGCAGAGACGCATCAGAGTGCAGCGTGGGATATGCGATACTGCTCGGAGAAATGTAAAGACGAACACAACGTGAGTGTGGTTTCCTGATCATTCACTTCAATGACAGAGGAGTATGTGTTAACAGAATCTGTGATGTGTCGGGGAGATGAAAATTCAAAAGTGGGTTTTGCCCTTCGCCAACAAACTTTCGTGAAGACTGTGCTTGAATTTATTCGGATGGGATTCGAACCCATGACCTCCTGCTTTCTAGTGCAGACGTCCTACCACTCGACTACCAAGCTTGCCGGGGTCGGCTGGCTGGTTCGAATCTGATGTATGATCAGAGTCAAATCTGGATCATGATTTTGTCATCTTGTGATTGCTGCTACATCAGATATATGTTTAGTAAATGATTGTCATTTAAGTTCATGGTTTTTTTTTATTCGTAAGCTTCGATGGAAGAACACCAAGTACATACGGCAGCAGTTATTGGAGGCAGAGCGTGGCGTCTGTCAGATATGTGGTTTAGAAGCCCAGCAGCTCTGCAATATTATCAGGTGAGTTAAAGGGAATGTACATGTACATCATTGGCTTTTGCTGTAATTTTCAGAAATGAAGTATTTGGGGGTTTAGTATAATAGATCCAAATATTGTTACACTGACATGTTTGAAGTACGGTGTTCTAGAATGCTGGAAAAACCAAGAAAAACACAAATGTTCAAGTAGTCTGGTTCCTTGACTCCACTAAAGATGAAATGGATCAAAAATGCCGGAAAATTGTAATGTAAGGGAACCAGTCTAGCTGGCCTGCACCCGTTCATGAACATGGAACCAAAAGCAAACAAAATTTGGACTGAAAAAAAAAAACCAAATGGTAAATTTGGAGCAGTAGTTGAGAAATAGTTCGGTTTTTCCAACGGTGGTCGGCCGACCACCGTTGGAAATGCATACAAAAGTACCATTCTTCTTGAAAATGACTTCACATTAGGTGCCATAATTTTACAGGATGCTTTAGACTGCCAGTTACCAACATCCTAGTAAAGTATTTTGTTACAACTTAGTAGTTTTATTTTTCGATGTGTGCCAATGTTGTATTTTCCCTTTAAGCAGTGTTTAGGCGTGGTATTATGTTGAGGTATGATGGACCACAAGTCCATCACAAGTCCAACACAAGTCATACATTCTCAAGTCAACTCACAATAGGCTTTATTCACAAGTCGGCGATATTAAATTGAAAGCAAAGTAAAGTCTTCATTTTTGGAACGTGCGAATAGAAATGAAAGCAATGACATAAAGTTAGTTACAAATTAATACCAGTCTGCTCTGAGGAATAATGTAAATTTTGTGATTAAACATGCCCTAATGTTTTAAGCCACATTAAAAAAAGATTGAAAGCGAGGCTTGGTACGCATAAATAGTCTGGCACCATCCCATTCAACAGTTTACGATGTACAAAATACATTCAGGGAACACGACCAAAAATGGCTACCTTGTGACTAAGGTCTACATGTCTCAGTGTTGCTATAAGACTATAAGACAAATCTGTGTACTTATAAATAACATTTATGCTTTTTTTTGTTTTATTTTTTTTCCGCAGAGATGCAGCTAAGAGCGAGAGGAAGGATTTGTTGGAGCGTAGTACGTTCTCCAAGATGTCAACCCAGCGGTTGAATGAGATTATTCGTAACCCCTCCTCTGGCCAGGTAAAGAGGTAGTGATTAAACTGGAATTTGTGGTCAAAAAAAAAAAAAAAAAAATCAATGAAAAATAATCTTCAGTCAAAAGCAGCCAGGCAAGGGCGATCAAGCTGAGGGCCCAGAATTTTGGGGCATCATTCATTGAGTGAGATATGCTCGTAATTTTGAGTGCAGAAGCTCCCAAGAGTTTGAGTCCTCTTGCTGATAGTGCCCCACCACCACGGCAGCTTACCCGCACCGATGCCATGGATCAGAGCGAGCTGCATTAGCAGAACAAAGTCCTGATCCAATCTTGGACCCACACTAGGGAAAGCAGAGGGCGTAGCACTTATAATATTATGTCAGTGAGAGGCAAAGTAATAAACCTTACATCAACATGCATAAAGTTCCTTCGAATGTTTTGATTTGTTCTTCTTCCAGTTTTGGCATGCGGACCACATTGTCGCTGTGCATGAAGGCGGCGGTCTGTGCTCGCTGGACAACTACCGCACACTGTGTGTCCTGTGTCACGATGAGGTCACGGCCGCACAGAATCGGAGACGAGTAAATCGCAATCGGGCTGTAGGCATTCCGGATATCCGCTCCTTTTTTAATTCTTAAAAAAATCTGAATAATCTTATACCCGTTTTTAATAACACAGATTTTTCCAGAGTCAAGATTGGTTCATACTTGACGCAAAGCAGATGCAAATTTGTGGACGCAAATTTGTGAATGCGAATTTGTGAATACGAATTTGTGAATGCAAATTTGTGAATGCGAATTTGTGAATGCGAATTTGTGGACGCAAATTTGTGAATGCGAATTTGTGAATACGAATTTGTGAATGCGAATTTGTGACATCAGGGCAAGTATTCGCTGTGCGAATTTGCAGAAGTTGAACACATATCCGGTTTATTTTGAACATTTTAACTCCGGCGAATTTCGCAGCGAACATGTCCTGATGCTATTTTCACTTTTCTCATTTGCATAAAGTATGTACCGGACTCCACATCATTTATAAACCATTAGGAGCTACTCAGATTGACCAAAACAGATTTTGGTTTCAGATAAGCACGTTTTTTGCTCCATTCCCCAAGTTATGTCTATTTTAATAAACAGATCACAAAATTCAGCTGTCCACCACTGATCATTTACCGGTTTACGAACTGATGACTACCAATGAAACATTTCCAACCTCCATCGATGAATGACAACTTGCAAAGAAAAATATACAAAAATCGGCATTAACACTTCCGAAAAAAAAATAGAGTTGACTTGTTCCTTATATTCAAAACACAAAATCTGAAAGTAAAAATAATGCTTCAGTCTTGATTTCAATCATTAAAATCTCATTTGTGTTTGAGTGCTTGTGTGTAATCTGTACTTCTAACTAAGCTCAATAGCTTCCAATGGCATTCCGTGGACAGCTATAAAAATGGGTTCGTTCAGTAAAACATGGTTAACTTCTGATAGCATGGATCAATTTCAGTAATTCTTTGTTTCAGATGAATGGAAGAATTTGCTCTATTAAGACACAGTTCATTTGTGTATCAAATTTAATTGCTTTTAAGGGGAAAAAAATAATCCGGGTCACTTCTTTTTGACTCGCCCCTGTAGAATGCCGGTATAAAAGGTGTATTAGAATAACAGCGATGGAGTCTAGGGAATGTTTCCGAGACAGTGCAGATGAAAAGTTGCCATAATACTTGCCCAAGCTTACCAACTCCATAACTCTTGCGTCATTGACATGTACGATATTCCCGCATAGCTGCCGAATATTGCCAAAAACATTTGTAATTATAACAGATTAATGTGAAAAAAATGCAAAAATCATTCATGAACGTTTTATGATGGTGTTTGGAATTCATACAAGAATGACCCCCAGTGTACTCGTCTTGTTTTGAATTCAAATTAATCCTGAAACACACAATCAGTAGTTTACCTACCTATAGCCATTTATTGCTGCTTCAAACTCCATGCATATTTATACACATTATTATTCATGTTATGTGTGCTTGTACCATGATATTGTATGCTGAAGTACACTCCTATTAAATTGAAAATCACCATATGGCTTGATTGCAAATTGCATTTTTTTTAAGGGCTCATACAATGTAATTTTTTTTAATGCAATCCTTGAAATGCACCTTGGTGTCCCATTTAACTTTATTTTCAATTTTCGTTTTGCCATTTTGAAGGTATTTTGGTGTCTTTTTTTTGGGGGGGGGTATGCTGATGCAAATTTTCATTTTCATGGTAAAACTGTGATGTCATTCCAATTTTAGAAACCTCCATGTTACAGTTATTTAAGCACAAAAAGTTGCTAGAATTTTGGATATTTTGCTGTCATAAATTTTCTTTTCTTCTGTGATTTGTTGTCAGTACATGTCAGTAAGCCAATGAGCAGGCCTTTCTCACAAATGTTTCAATTAGCAAATTTTGGGTACGTAGTTTGAATAGAAAACCCTTAAACTGAACAGTGTCTTCATGAAATGCCATCACAGCAACAGCGCCCTCAGCTGTCCGGGAATGCATGGAAATTGTTTTAAATGTTTAAAGGTAGAGTCCATCATTTGCAGCCATCCGAAAAGTAACTGGCGTAATTATTGTTGAAAAACTAACTTGGTTGAAAGATAGTAAGGAGACTAAACTCCCTGTGAAATTATTCTTTCTGGGAAGCTGTCATTTTGAAGTAATCAACGAAAGAAGGCATTTCCAACGGTGATTCTTAAGAAGCACCGTAGGAAAATTTAAATTAGTAGTTCGTTTTGTTATTCAGCGCAGCGCGCACAAGTATTCGAACGACGCACACGCGCGCGCGGTTGTTATAATTCGTCGGATCAGTGCGCGACGTCGCGTATAGTTGCAATTCAAAACAATTCAAAACATGATTCAGCAACTCTTGATTTGAAATTGAGATCTTAGAATGCTGTTTTTCTCGGAATGTACAGCTGAAGCTTAGCTGAAACTTCATCAGGTTAGTTGCTCAGTATCCTTCATTACATTTTGAACTCTTTTGTTGCTTCAAACGAACAAAATGCACAAATTACAAATGATGGACTCTACCTTTAAAGAAGTGCACTTTTCAATAAAATTAACCAAAAGGGGATGTCAAATAATTTTCATAAATTTAAGGAAGTTGCACAGAGTGTGTTCAGAAAAAAATTCATCGCAACCCTTCAAATGTTGGCAGCGATGTTCCTGTGATTTCACTTAGCGGACTCGCATTACTTCTGCCAAGTGCCTCATACTTGTTTGTTCATTCTGTACATCATTTGCATTGCCCTCATAACCACCTCAAACCCAACCCACATGAGCCCTCAGAACCATTTCTTAAGACAATTTTTACAAGTTTTAATTGTGAACCACAGTATTTTTCAAATAAAGAGTTTGATAAAACAACATGTTCGTTTCAGCTTTTTTTGGTTGCATTGTTGTTGGAGAACTTGTACTTCAGTTTCTCTATAAATTTCTTGTTTATTGGTATAGTCCTTCATTTGTAATTTGTGCATTTTGTTCATTTGAAGCAACAAAAGTGCTCAAGATCTAAAGAAGGGTGCTGAACAAGTAACCTGATGAAGTTTCAGCTCAGCATTAGCTGTATATTTCGAGAAAAACAACATTCTAGGATCTCGATTCAAATCAAAAGTTGCTGAATCATGTTTTGAATTGGGCCTGAATTCAGCGTCCGAGACACGTTCTCACTGATGTCACGCACTGATCCGATGAATTATAGCAACTGCACGCGCATGTGCGTCCTGCCAATGCATTGAGCGCGCTTCGCCGAATAACAAAACAAACTACTAATTTGAATTTCCTACGGTGCTTCTTATAGTCCAGCGGATATGTGACAAAATATCGATGAATTGTGCACTTTTGCATAAAAGCGTGAAACTTGGCACAGATGTTTATATTCATGCGAGAAAATAATTTAGATGTGGAGCCATCGCAAATTTACCCTTTTAGGGGCGTGGCATCCATTTAAAAAGGGAGGGGGGCTGGACTTGTTGTGCCCGCAGTGAAAATGGTTTTTCCCACTTGTAACAAAAGCAGGAAACTTCACAAAGACATAATTATATAGATTATTAGGGTTTTCCAGATTCGGAGCCACCACAAAGTACCTTTTTGGGGGCGTGGCAGCCATTAAAAGAAAAGGGGGGTTTAATTATTATGCCCACTTTGGAAAACATTGTGCCCATATTTCATGAACGAATAAAACGTCACACAGACGTTTATATTCATGAGAAAAAAAATTCCAGATGTGGAGCCATATCGAACACACTTTTAGGGGCGTGGCAATCATATAAGAAAAAAGGGGGCAGGGGTTTTCATTATGCCCACCCTGGAAATATTGTTCCCACATTCATAGAGAAATGGGACCTTCCACAAACATTAACATTCATGAGAAAAAAAAAATCCAGATGTGGAGCCATATCGAACACACCCTTTTAGGGGCGTGGCAACCATATAAGAAAAAAAAGGGGGGCGGGGTTTTCATTATGCCCACCCTGGAAATATTGTTCCCACATTCATAGAGAAATGGAACTTTCCACAGACATTGACATTCATGAGAAAACAATTCCAGATGTGGAGCCATCGCGAACACACCCTTTAGGGACGTGGCAGCCATATTGAAAAAAAGAGGGGGCGGGGTTCTCCTTATGCCCAACATGGGATAAATGTGCCCACATCTCATAAACGAATGAAGCTAATTCCCACAGACATTAATATTCACGAGGAAAAAAGTCACACGTGAAGCCATCGTAAACACACTTTAAGGGGCGTGGCAGCCATATTAAAAGGGGGGGGGTAGTCATGATGCCCCTATAAAAGAAAGTCATGCCTACCTTTCATTAATGTCGATTGGCCCATAACCTATATTATTTGGTAATACAATGACTTACACCGAAGAGCATGGGTAAGTACCGGTAGGCTAACTCGTATAGGGTTCAATGTGTGTACTTGCACCTATATTATCATGCACATCTAAATTCCAGAGTGTTTTCATAATTACAAATACACAGCACACAATGGCAGCCCTAAACTCTAACATTTAATATTTAAGGGCCATGGAAATCCTTTTTTTTGGGGGGGGGTGTAAAATCCCCCTACCCCCTACCCGTTGCGCCGCATTGACAGCAGATTGGGTAACAACACGATGTACTCGCCTCACAAAGTGGTGATCACGTCCACTATGACTTCACATTCAATGAATCTGTGTACCCCCACCACACAACATCTCTTCTCTTAAAAATGGTATATCAAGCTCTGATGAGTGTTTTTTTTTCCCCGACCAAATCCATTAACAATTTTTATACTTTATACAGGCGCGAGACTGCATACGCCTTTTGGCCTAATTGTCAGAAAAAAGGCAGGGGAAACAATGTATTTGAAGAAGTAACACTAGTCTTTCCAGGACTAACTGAGGTACCCCAGTTTATACCCCATTTCAGATATTGCTGCAGTTGAAAGGTTAACAATAATTCTACAGACGACAGAACCAGTAACTGGGTTAATATGGATGAGGCAAGAATGCACAGTATAAAAAAAGGTTTGCCAACAGTAACTTCAAACTATAAAGGCGGCCCTACTCCAACACATTAAACAGCTATCTGAGGTGGATTTTATTATATGAAACGCGGTCAAAATTTTCCACGTTGTGCATATTGAGTACCCCCCCCCCCCATTTTAAAAATGGATGCCGCGCCTCTAAAAGGGTTTTTATGAATATATTGTCCGAGTGGAATTTAATCCATTAATGAAAGGTAGGCATGACTTTCTTTTATAGGGGCATCATAACTACCCCCCCCCCAATTTAATATGGCTGCCACGCCCCTAAAAGGGTGTGTTTACGATGGCTTCACGTGTGGCTTTTTTTTTTCTCGTGAATGTCAATGTCTGTGGGAATTAGCTTCATTCGTTTATGAGATGTGGGCACATTTTTCCCATGTTGGGCATAATGAGAACCCCGCCCCCTTTTTTCAATATGGTTGCCACGCCCCCAAAAAAGGGTGTGTTTGAGACGGCTCCACATCTGGAATTGTTTTTATCATGAATGTCAATGTCTGTGAAAAGTTCCATTTCTCTATTAATGTGGGAACAATATTTCCAGGGTGGACATAATGAAAACCCCGCCCCCCCCCCCTTTTTCTGATATGGTTGCCACGCCCCTAAAAGGGTGTGTTCGAGATGGCTCCACATCTGGAATTGTTTTTCTCATGAATGTCAATGTCTGTGGAAAGTTCCATTTCTCTATGAATCTGGGAACAATATTTCCAGGGTGGGCCTAATGAAAACCCCGCCCCCTTTTTTTCTTATATGGTTGCCACGCCCCTAAAATGGTGTGTTCGATATGGCTCCACATCTGGAAAATTTTTTCTCATGGATATAAACGTCCGTGTGACGTTTTATTCGTTCATGAAATATGGGCACAATGTTTTCCAAAGTGGGCATAATAATTAAACCCCCCTTTTCTTTTAATGGCTGCCACGCCCCCAAAAAGGTATTTTTGTGGTGGCTCCGAATCTGGAAAACACTAATAATCTATATAATTATGTCTTTGTGAAGTTTCCTGCTTTTGTAACAAGTGGGAAAAACCATTTTCACTGCGGGCACTAAAAGGGTAAATTTGCGATGGCTCCACATCTAAAACATTTTCTCGCATGAATATAAACATCTGTGCCAAGTTTCACGCTTTTATGCAAAAGTGCACAATTTTTGCACATATCCGCTGGACTATTAAGAAGCACCTTTGGAAAGGCCTCCTTTTGTTGATTTCTTCAAAATGAAAGCTTGCAAGAAAGAATAATTTCGCAGGGAGTTTAGTCCGCCTACTATCTTTCAACCAAGTATATTTTTCAACAATAATTACGCCAGTAACTTTTTGGATAGCTGCAAATGGTGGACTCTTGCTTTAAAAATATATATATTTCACGTTCCTGTTTTCAGCCTCATTTAAAAGCTTTGTTGTATTTTTTAGGGGTTGTAAATGTGACAAACGTGTAATTTTTGCCGACATCAAGTGCGACATATTGGGCATAAATTTGCCGTTATCAACTGATGAAAAGGTTGAACTTTCATTTATTTTGAAGCCATGATAAATGATAACACAAAACCAGTCCGTCATTTCTTTTTTTGAGGAATGAACCAAAATTTATTTCCAATTATAAACCGAAGAAACACTTATTTAAATAATCATATTAATCTGTAAATACAAGTAATCACCGGGAAAATCAAAATTGAAATCATGGGTATCCGTAACATATTTAGGCAATTGCACATTTTCATTGGCAGCTTGACTTGAGTTGTCAATTCTTATTCTTTGTGATGTTTAGTTGACAATACTTTTTCTTGTCCTAAATCTAACTTTTAAAATGATGTGATTATTGCCTGTAAGTGTACAGCACACCGCAATAAAACAACGCATGCTGCCATTTTAAATCCTGCCAAACTAACAAGCTATCTTGTGAGACTGAAACACCTGGATATGGGTCATTCTAGAAATTTGGGGTCCACTTTGTTTTCCTGGCCCTGTTGCATCTAAAAGCTATGATTTTATAATTCTGACGCACTCCTTAATGCACTCGTCCTCCAAGAGTGAGTCTGAATAGTAAACTACCTACCCAACAAATAAAACATTGTTTGAAGTCATTCTTAATGGTAGTTGAGTGGCAAATTACACGGTGACTGCTCTATGTTCCAACACCCCTATGTTCCGATAGCCCGCACATCAGATTGTGTTACTCCCGGTTAGGATTAGGAATATGTGCAGTCGGAACATAGGGGTGTCGGAACACAGAGGTGTAACCCAAAGTAACAAGGTAACGGAGTCGCACTTCAGACCCAAAATTATAGAATGACCCAAATGTTTGCCGTAAAACAGAACACAATTCACACACAGTGCTTCTTCCGAGATACATGTACTCGACTAACGATTCACCTACAATGGTTAAAATTCAATCTAAATCAACAATATCTATTATGATAAAAATTTTTAAATAATCTCATGAACAATTTGGCTATAGCGATACAATTAATACAGGGACACATTAAGAAACTAATGTAAACTGAACTGTAGATAAGATATATAAATACGAATAGTTAAAACATTAATTCTGTGTAATCATATAGGATTCATAAATATTAAATGTCGGACAACTTTTCTTTGGCTTAGGAATAGTACTAGATATATCTGCGTAACACAAAGACATATAAAACAAATATAAACTGAATATAAAGTTAAAATGTGGTTTCTAAAATTGGAACAATTTGAACAGATGTGCCAGCGAGTATTGTACAACTCTCGACACGTTGTACAAACTGTTTTCCTGTTTTAAGGTTTTTCAGCACAAAAAGTTGCTAGAATTTTGGATATTTTGCTGTCATAAATTTTCTTCTCTTCTGTGATTTGTTGTCAGTACATTAATGCCAATGAGCAGGCCTTTCTCACAATGCTTTCAATGGTAATATATGGCGACCAATCACCCATTTTCGCACGAATTTGAATGGGCGTTGAGATCAACATTCAATTACTTAAAAACACCAATCAATTTCACACTAGAAGCATGCGACTTCACATTTTAATCATGCAATTTCAAAAACAGGGCATTCAAATTAAAATTGCACGAACGAGCATCCAAATTCGCCGGAGCTTCCAGCTGTGTAAGTTTGGTCATTCGAATTCACCAGTAAGCAAGCATGTGAAAAGTGTATAAGCAAAGTAATTCGAAATAGGTCCATGTCTTCCGTCGTTTGTTAGTGCTTTTTTTTCCAAGTTTGATAAAATAACACGCTCGTTTCAGCTTTTTTTTCGCATTGTTGTTGAACTTGTTACTTTTCTCTGTAAATTTGTTAAAAATATATATACTTTACGTTCCTGTTTCCAGCCTTATTTAAAAGTTTTGTTGTATTCTTTTAGGGGTTGTAAGAGATCCTGTGAGACAAACATGTTATTTTTGCCGACATCAAGTGCGACATATTGGGCATAAATTTGCCGGTATCAACTGATGAAAAAGTTGAACTTTCATTTATTTTGAAGCCATGATAAATGATAATACAAAACCAGTCCGTCATTTTTTTTTGAGGAATGAACCAAAATTTATTTCCAATAATAAACCGAAGAAACAATGATTTAAATAATTGTATTAATCTGTAAATACAAGTAATCACCGGGAAAATCAAAATTGAAATCATGGGTATCCGTAACATTTTTAGGCAATTGCACATTTTCATTGGCAGCTTGACTTGAGTTTTCAATTCATATCTGTGATGTTCAGTTGACAATATTTTTTTCTTGTCCTAAATCTAACTTTTAAAATGATGTGATTATTGCCTGTAAGTGTAAAGCACACCGCAATAAAGCAACGCATGCTGCCATTTTAAATCCTGCCAAACTAACAAGGTTTCTTGTGAGACTGAAATACCTGGATATGGGCCATTCTAGAAATTTGGGGTCCACTTTGTTTTCCTAGCCCTGTTGCATCTAAAATCTATGATTTTATAATTCTGACGCACTCCTTAATGCAGCCTTCCTCCAAGAGTGAGTCTGAATAGCAAACTACCTACCCAACAAATAAAACATTGTTTGAAGTCATTCTTAATGGTACTTGAATGGCAAATTACACGGTGACTGCTCTATGTTCCGACACCCCTATGTTCCGACAGCCCGCACATAAGATTGTGTTACTCCCGGTTAGGGTTAGGGTTGGGAATATGTGCAGTCGGAACATAGGGGTGTTGGAACATAGGGGTGTCGGAACATAGGGGTGTCGGAACATAGGGGTGTCGGAACATAGGGGTGTCGGAACATAGGGGTGTCGGAACATAGGGGTGTCGGAACATAGGGGTGTCGGAACATAGGGGTGTCGGAACATAGGGGTGTCGGAACATAGGGGTGTCGGAACATAGGGGTGTCGGAACATAGAGGTGTTGGAACATAGGGGTGTCGGAACATAGAGGTGTTGGAACATAGGGGTGTTGGAACATAGGGGTGTCGGAACATAGGGGTGTTGGAACATAGGGGTGTCGGAACATAGGGGTGTTGGAACATAGGGGTGTTGGAACATAGGGGTGTCGGAACATAGGGGTGTTGGAACATAGGGGTGTCGGAACATAGGGGTGTTGGAACATAGGGGTGTCGGAACATAGGGGTGTCGGAACATAGGGGTGTTGGAACATAGGGGTGTCGGAACATAGGGGTGTCGGAACATAGAGGTGTTGGAACATAGGGGTGTTGGAACATAGAGGTGTTGGAACATATGGGTGTTGGAACATAGGGGTGTCGGAACATAGGGGTGTTGGAACATAGGGGTGTTGGAACATGGGGGTGTCGGAACATAGGGGTGTCGGAACATAGAGGTGTCGGAACATAGGGGTGTTGGAACATAGGGGTGTCGCAACATTGGGGTGTCGGAACATAGGGGTGTCGGAACATAGGGGCGTCGGAACATAGGGGCGTCGGAACATGGGGGTGTCGGAACATAGAGGCGTAACCCAAAGTACCAAGGTCAAGGTAACGGGGTCACACTGCAGACCCAAAATTGTAGAATGACCCACATGTTTGCCATAAAACAGAACACAATTCACACACAGTGCTTCTTCCGAGATACATGTACTCGACTAACGATTCACCTACAATGGTTAAAATTCGATCTAAATCAAGAATATCTATTATGATAAAATTTTTGAAATAATCTCATGAACAATTTGGCTATAGCGATACAATTAATACAGGGACACATTAAGAAACTAATGTAAACTGAGCTGTAGATAAGATATATAAATACGAATAGTTAAAACATTAATTCTGTGTAATCATATAGGATTCATAAATATTAAATGTCGGACAACTTTTCTTTGGCTTAGGAATAGTACTAGGTATATCTGCGTAACACAAAGACATATAAAACAAATATAAACTGAATATAAAGTTAAAAAGTGGTTTCTAAAAATGAAACTGAACAGATGGGCCAGCGAGTGTTGTACAACACTCGACACGGTGTACAAACTGTTTTCCTGTTTTAAAGTTGGCTGAAAATGTCAAAGTTAGTTTTTACAAAATTTAGTGAGAACACTGGTTTTTACGTAATCAGCACAGAGTTGTTATTTTTAATAAATGGAATTGGATGCCAAGTGAGGTTCTGTTGCTTGCTCTGATTAAAAAAAAAAAAAACCAAGAACGTGATAGCAATCCACACAAACCCTGTAGTTGGCCACTTTGTTGGTCAAATGTTAGTTGATTGTCAAAATTTATATATAATTTAAACATATACAGTTATATTTTTTTAATGAATTAAATAACAGACAATACATCAGCGGTTAACATCTGAACATAAACACATTAACATAAGGCCAAGTGAAATAATAAACCAGTTTTTCGTCCACGCCGGCTTCCTTTTTTCCCAAGCCGCCTCTCATTTGCAATATATTTTGCACTTATTTTGTCAATACATCGTTTTTAAATTTGTTTCCAACAAAATTGTAGCTATGTAGAAAGGGTGACGACTCCTTCGGACACAAAGAGTCGAGAAAATTAAACAATTTTTTTTGTGAAAAGGCCAGACGAGAAACTAGTTATTTTTTTTACTCGGCCAAAATAAAACAGGTCAATTTCATGGCGCTGCCCAGCGGTTATGTACAGAAGCCCCTCCCACTTTTGGCTACTGTGGTCACCTGATCCAAACTCATGATCTAATTGGTCAATGTGCATTCTTTGATTGACAGGCAGGGAGGGTTCGATCAGCACTTTAGTTTTTGGGGCTGAAAAATTAAACTTCGCCCTCTGCAAATTTGCCACTACACAGCACCTGAAACTGGACCCGAAAGCCCATCGCCAAAACTCAACTGCACATGTACATTATATCACATTATATTACACGCAGAATTAAAAGCAGTTGTGGAAAAAATCAGAGTTTTCAAAATCCGGTTATCCTATTTTTTTCAAACCGAATAATGGTTATCTGATATCTTCCGGAAGTTCCCATCCAGCTCACATTCATGCCAACCAAAAGTGACGAGTAAGGTCAAAGTTTCATTTTGTCAAAACCATAAAGATTTTTGGTAAACAGGTTCCAAAAAGAGGTTTGACAGATTTTCTCCTAATTTTTTAAGATCAGTACCTTTGAAATCGCTATTTTTTTTCTTTCACAACTTTCTGTCAATTGGAACTATAAGTGATCTTCATAGTTTTCTTTTAATATTGCACAATATGAATAAATTAAAATCGTACTGACTATTCTACCTCGACAAAGATTCAATGTTTTTAGTTGGCTGAATTTGATGGTTGAAAGGAAGATGGGTTGAAAAAAAGCACAATGGAAAACTGCCTTAATTCACTTTTAATCAATAAGTAAAAGTTGAACAAGGCGATGTACCGGTACATGTACATAAAAAAAAATACTGTTCAGGACAATCCACAACGTGAAGATTAGTGTGTACAATGGGAAGAAAGACTACGTTTGAGCGCATTGTTAACCAAAACACTGGATCATGCAGGATGTGGTTAACACTTTAAAACAACTACTGAGCAATAGTTATTACCACATTGTGTTACCGCAACTCAAAACGATACTTTAAAACAGGTTAAGTTTTGAGATGAAAGGAAAGCGAAAAATGTGTATCTATCGGTGAGGTTTTCCTTGAAACACGCAAAATTTACATACAAGCTTGACACGTGAATGAGTTAGCAGTGCAATTGATGGCAGTGTTAATCACTCTGACCCCATGCATAATAAGTTTTGTTATCAGTAAATACATTTGACGAAAGGTGGACCAAATCTGAGGTAGTAAGACAAGGCGTAAATAAGTGGAAAGACAGCAAAAAAGCCCGCAAGACCAAACACAAAATCAAGTCTTTACAAACAGCCTTTACGAACAGCACACACCACATAACCACCTTGATAATGAAGATGGGTCATTCTAGACATTTGGGGTCCACTTTTTTTTTCCTGTCCCTGTTACATCTGACATGTATGATTTTATAATTCTGATGCACTCCTTCACGCATTCGTCCTCCAAAAGTGATTATGAATAGCAAACTACCTACCCAACAAATGCAAAAATCATTTGAAGTCATTCTTAATGATACTTGAGTGGCAAATTACAAAGTACCAAGGTAACAGGGACAGGAAAAATTTCAGACTCGGGACCCTAAATTTACAAAATGACCCTGATGACACTTAGACTCAACAGTAACACCATTTGGCTTCTTTCTTCTTGATTTTCTCCAGCATGTTACCATGGATGACTTTGTCGGTACTCTGAAGACGATTTATCTGTGGGGAAAAATTAATAACCCAGTGTGTCACGATCAATCCGTCACAGTTCATTTGAGGAGGTTGTTAACATGTTTTAATATGAATAGCTTCGGGATATCAACCCCCAAAAATGGAAATTACTTTTGGCATGGACGAATCTGGAAATGTGATCACTTGTACATGCATGAGGTCCTTTTTAATGGAGAAATGATTGTGCACGCTTTTGTACAGGACAACTTTTCTCCTTTTTTAAAAAAATCTCTGTAGGGTTTAGATTTTTAATTTTTTAAATCTCTGTAGGGTTTAGAAAAACTCTTTCATTCAATTACCAAAATCAAATTCAATTAACAATTCCACTTTTTTTTTGAAAAAAAAAATGCAGCTTTATGTTTGTTTTAACAACTATCAGTCTTGGAAAACTGAGTCCATCTCATAATGTCGCAAATATTTCAAATTTCCAAACTTAGCATTGCAATTTTTTTTTTTGGTTTTATCGGTCTTCTTTACAATTCAAACAATGTTTCATTAAATTATTGTGCAACACTCAACACTATCTTTAAGCTAATGAATCCATACTACGAAAAACTATCAGCGAATGGGCTTCGCGTACAAATACCCCCTCAATGGTAAGAAAGGGAAAGTCGGGGGAGACATCCGAATGCATTGCCGAAATTTGCGTGCCGATGACGCCGGACACGTAAAGAGACTATGAGTTTGCCCACACTCAGAATAAAAAAAGTCGTGTGTACATGCGCGGACCAGTCCGTGCACGTAATGTGTCCCATCCCCTGGGCTCTCGAAAGTGGTCAAAGAGCGCCCTCTTTTGTCCACGCACGGAGCCCATACTAAGGCGGGAAGTGAACCTATCGTGCGTTTTGTTCATATGCACTCACTCTGTGTTGTTGCTTGGTCAGCATTTGTTTGACCAGTGCCATGAACGCAGGCTCAACGTTGACGGAGTTCTTGGCGCTGGTCTCGTAGAACAGAAGATCAAAGGCACTGGCAAGCTGTCAACAAAAAGAAAGAACGAGTGGTGTTTAATTCACGTTGATCAACAGACAATTTCACGGTACTGCAAAACACAGTATTTTGTTTTCTCACATAGGCTGAATCCGTTTTATTTTAATGCAAGAAGCAAAGCAGCCAGGGAGCCAATTTCAGAAACTGAACTGTCTCAAAGTAGTGACACGGCAATAGAAATTTACAAGCACCCAAGCATTAGCATCTCTATGCTGTGAATTATGCTAAAGGTTAGCACATATTTTTTTCTGTTGTAGGTCTATATTTATAAGGCCAAAAAAAAAGGTCTCCGGTTTCTGGTATGGAGCTTGCCCAAAAAAGTGGTGCGGTGACACGGCTTTTTTTTTTTTTAACCCGATTTTTTTGCTTCAAATGTCGGCTGATGACTGCAAATGGTGCCCGACTAAACTTAGTGCAAATATATGGGAGTCCAGAGAGGCCACATAAAGCTTATTCTTGACCATAACCCAATCTAAAAACACGTTAAAATTGTGCAGCAGCAGGATTCCAGTCAAACCAGTGAGTTTGGCGGTTTTGAGACATCATCTTTCACTGAAAATTTTTTTTTTTCATTTTGCCGACGCGCATGGCTACGGCGACGCGCGCGCATACCAGAAACTGGAGACTTTTTTTTTTTTGGCCTAAGCTTGGTTTGGACAAAAAAAAATTAATTGAAGTCTGATTTTTGTTAAAATGTAGGTTTTTGGGAGGTAACCGAGTGACACTTGGTTACTTTTTCTTGTTTTGGCACAGGCACAGTCACCATATCTCACAGGCTACGTTCTCATATTTGAATCAAAGCACTTTTTGAAAATATTTGTCGTGTAAAAAGAGGATTATGAATGGTAGTATCACTATTATTACGAGCATTTCTTACATTGATGGCCCTCATAGTTGGGACTTTTCTTCTGTCCTCCTCATCACACTTGTTGCCGACGAGCACTTTGCAGACGTCTGCTGAGGCGTTCTGTTCAACAAAAAGAATCGCTCAAAAGCGTAAGGTCTATGGGGTCAGTGTGCATGTAACCCACAACGGTAACAATGAAAAGCAAGTGCCGATACTGAAGGAACTCTATCTTGCTTCATGTCCAACACACACTCTTACAAAGTTGCGGAATGCCCTGTTTTATTCATGTCATCAGTCTAGGGATTAATTTACCCTAACCCCTAGGCCGTTTTGCAAGGATGTACCCTCAATTCTTTGAATTCATCCCACTGCCTACGTGTAAAATTTGATACAGCCTCAATCCTCTAAAATTATCAGTTATTTCTTAAATTTATTCATTGGAGGGGTGACCACTGCCTCAATCCTGCAAAATCCTCCAACAATCACTGTTGATATGTTATGGCAGTGCCGATGATAACCAGAGGCAGTGTGGATGATTTCAAGTATAATCTAGCCCTAAATTTATGCATGGTTCAGCATAAACAACACAAGGTACAGTATAGACCTTGACACAATGCATCCTCCAAAATCAACTGACACATTTTCGCCATGCAGTCTCAATCCTTTGAAATCCTCCACTTGGGTGAAGAGGATTTTAAAAGATTTTGAAAGGCTAGGGTTAACTGACAGTCAAATATTTCAAACACAACTCTGAATTGAAATCTTACATGTAAATCAATGTTACTTCCCCTTTGGTAAAATTCACTGCCCTACATACACAGTTGACTTGGACCAATTACATGGCGCTACTTAAAAAAAATAGCTGAGCTAAAATTAGCGGGGAACCAGTCACAAACAGCATTATCACATTGCATATTGGCTGGTAACCTTTAGTTGCTAAGGACAAACTCTATTCCGCTTAGCAAGTTTGTGCGTTACGCACATGGCTCCGTGGGATTGGACCCTAGTCTGTATACAATGACAGCCTTTCTCACCTGGGAGATGTTTTCCAACCAGCTGGTTATGTGATTGAAGCTTGTCTCGTTTGTGATGTCAAACAATACAAGAATTCCCTGTAAGAAATAGAAAATCCAAAATCCTAATATTGACGAATACAAAATGTATTTCACACCCCCCCCCCCCCCAAAAAAAAAGGAATTGCCACAAATGCTTTTCTGTTCTGCAATAAAAAGCAAAAGGTGGAAAGCAAATGAAATTTTTATGCCTGTCAATTCTAAAATATTGAAAAGGAATTTACCAATTTTGTCATGTCCCAGCATGCAAAAAAATATTATCTAATAACTAATGCATTTTCATATTGTTATCACAATTCCGAAAAAACACCGATTCTTAATGTGAGATACTGATGACATCAAATGCAAAATTAAAAAAATCATGAATATTTCCTTTCAAGCCCTTGCCTATAATTAACTTACATGGCACCAGGCTTGAGCAAACGGCACTCAAGTAGTACGCACGCATTCCGGGCTCCTTCATCCAATTGTGTTACCAAAATGAGTGCGTGCCTAGTCTTTAAGAACACGTGTGGCGTGCGCACAAGCATGGCACCACTGTAAAAATGGCTTCTAATTCTATTCGCCGGATTGTACACAGTCATGCACGACAATATGTGGAAATTAATTACTTTTCTTGTTTCTCAGACCAAGATGAATGCACTTACCATAGCACCTCTATAATATGCGGTAGTGAGTGTGCGATATCTCTCCTGCCCTGCAGTGTCCCTGTAGGTGAATGGAACATATGGTAGAAAAAAAAAGAATAAATCAAGTTCTGTTGGATTCCTTAAAGGTAATATACAACATTCATAAATACCTCAGACAGTTTAGCTATTCCTATTGGTCGAGAGCCCGTCACGTGGCTGGTCTTAAACGGATGATAAAGACATGGCTAGCTGGTCTTAAACACTTTTCATAATGTGGACTCCTAAAAATCCAGTGCCTCTTACCGTTTCATTGGTTGAACGTTCACAATCCTCACATAGGCATGCGCAACACTACAAGTGAGTCAGAATTTTATAGTTCTAAATTCAAAACGCAACGCCCCAGGTGCGTTCTGCGTGACATCGCGCAGAACATGCTACGCGCGCGTCAATCTCCATAAAAGGGTTGTTTACATCTTACTCGCCAGCTGAACACTCCATTATTTTGCTAGAGGGATGTTTCAAAAAGCATGAAGTGAACTTGTTGAACAAAATCAGGATTTTTTAAACGAATTATTTGATATTTTTTTACGGATAAGGTATTTATGAATGGGAATAAATATGTGCTCGGTGGGTATTTATCACTCTGTTTAATACCGCTTAGAGTCTGGGTGCTGATAATTACCCGAGCCGGACCCAGACTCTAAGCGGTATTAAACAGAGTGATAAAAACCTCCGGAGCACACATTTATTCCCTTATTTGCAAACATCAAAAACAAAACTACCAAATTATTATGAAATACCTTACTTGACTGTGCGTGAATAACAGTCTCAAGCATCCTGTGAAATCATAGCACATGGTGTGCTGTCATTTGCAAGAAAAGTGGAATTTTTGTATCAATTTCCAACGATGGTAGTCCGACCATCGATGGAAAAAAACTGATTTTTTTTTTCTTCAAATATTGCCCCCAAATTACCAAATTCAGTAAGTCCACAATTTGTTTGCAATTGGTTACACATCCGTGAACAAGTGCAAGCCAGCTAGTCTGGTTCCCTTTGTGACCTGACAATTTCCAGACATCTATAAATGTCTCAGTTATGTCTGCAGTAGGGTCAGGGAACAAGAATACAAGAACAGCATTTGTTTTCTTGGTTTTTTTTCTAGCATCTATGAACACAAAACGTTAAAAAAGTCAGTGTAACAATATTTGCTGTGAAATAGTAACCCCCAAATCCATCAATTTCTGAAAATGATTACCTATACCTTTATAATCTTATTATAACCCTAACCCTCCTCATTCCTCCAAAATCAACCAGGCGGCCAGGGAGGATTTTGGAGGATTGAGGCTAAATGCCAAAATGTGTCAGCTAAGTTTGTATGATGCGTTGTGTCAAGGCTGTACCCTGCATTGTTTATGTTCAGCCATGCATAACCGAGGCTTACATGTACAGTATAATGAATATCATCTGCACTGCTTCGGGATATGATCAGCATCATGCTGCCTCAATGTACTACAGTGATTGTTGGAGGATTCTTGAGGAATAGGGTCCGTATTCAATTTTAGCATGACAGCAATTGGAAGATTTTGCAGGATTGAGGATGGATCCTAGCCAAAAGAGCCTAGGCGGTTAGGGTTAGTGCTAAGTTGGCATGCATTCAAGAATTTTCAGTTAAAGTACAAGGTTGAATGGGTTCGAATCAAATTCTATGCACAATACCTGTACGTACAACTACAACCAGTAACTTTTGACAAAATGTTATTGTCAATCTACTGTCTTTTTATTTGTTTCTAACAAAACTGTAACAATGTAGAAAGACTACTGGCTCCTTTGGACATAGTTTTGTATCGGCAAAATAGTTGAGAAAATTTAAGAATCCAATCGCCATCTTGGAAAGTCCCCCATCTTGGGGCGAAAAGGAAGGACATAAAAGGGCTCCTTGCCTCCTCCATGAGCTTGAATTTGTAACTTCAGTCAACTTCAAACACGAATCAAATCCACAACAGTTTTAGTCAATGGCTTACCATATTTGTAGTTGTATTCTCGTTCCGTCAAGTGTGACAACGCGCTGTCTGAAGTCAAGACCTGCAGAAAAATATTTGTTTTTAAGAAAACAGTACATTAAGATCACAGATGCAGAAAGGGTAACAATTACATGATAATTTACTAACATCCTGGACTTTAGGTTATGCTAAAACATGGACAGCTACATACATACATATTGGAAGATAGTTTATCTCAATTCACATCTGGGACACGAAGTCATTATCACAGCAACACATCGTGTCCTGCCAAGATTAGACTTCCTTAGTAGTGGTTAGCGCTTCTTGCAACTCGATGTACCGTAGGAGCAAAGGATGCTTTTTATTAAGTATTTCTCATGTCAAATTTAAATCATTCAAACTCTAAATAATACTAGCAAAATATTGGGAACTACTTTGCAGCAGGTTTATATTTTATGTTTGTTGTGATAGCAAAACCCATTTTCAAACAACTGATGAACAATAAACATTACATTTTAATGTATGTGTGAGTTGACTGCATGCAGAAGTTTACTTTGGGAACGTTTTTGTACTTTTTGGGGTACTTACATTTACTTTTGAAGTGTTAGAGGCACCTTAACGGAAAGGTGCTTTCTGGCACCTTAACAGAAAGATGCTTTCTAGAAGTAACTTACATTAACTCTCAGACAACTCACATGAAGAACAAAAATGGACTCTGTTGTGATGTCTGGAACAGCTTAACAACTGCGTTTATTACATGTCGTCGATAAAACGTTAGGCCAATGGCCCTAAAACTTAGCAGTTTGTAGAAGTCAACATTGTTTGATGATTGCGAATTCTGAGATTGAAAACAATGGTTACCCATTGATCTCCCTATGTCCCACGCCAAGTTGGCACGCTTGCCACACATAGATTTGGACACGCTTGTCCTGAATACTTGGCACGCTTGCCACACATAACATTTCGGGCACGCTTGCCCTCCAAAACTTGGCACGCTTGCCCTCCAAAACTTGGCACGCTTGCCACACACATTTGGGCACATTCACCCTTAAACCAATTGGCAGAATGAGTGAAAATGTATAAGTATTGGAAAGATTTCCATATAAGAAGTTCACTGATTTTCCTCTGTATTGACTAACAAGCCCCCAGATAGCAATTTCATGTCATCACTTGAAGTCAATTTGAGCAGTGAGAAAATACAAGCATTTTCTTAGAAAACACTTAGAATTTTTCAGTCCAATCTCATAGGGTTTGTACACAGGGTGTTGAGTGAACTTCGTATATATGGAATCTTTCCTAAGTGGAAATAGTTCCAATCTGAATATAACCTTAATCTATATTTCCACCGTTTGTACGAACAGTTGGAGTAATGCAGTAGTAAACCCCCTTCATTAATTTTGCATAGGAATGATTAATCTCACAAATTTGCTGGTAAAGGGCACCTCAATTATTCCTTGCAGATTTTTTTTTTCACTTCATATTGAAGATTAGGTTTAGTTCTATTGTATTCAATCATTTACAGTCGACAACTTGGGATCAGGACCTCAGATAAATTCCTGAACTTTGGATCTTGGGAATCCCTAGGCTCAATTCGGAGAATTTCATTTTATTTCCACTGAATGTTAAGGCTGGGGTTTCCCCATAGAGCTGTATACAGCTCTATGTGTTTCCCTAGAAATCGAAGTTAACAGAATGCGAGTATTAATTAAATTTACGTTAGTTTTTTTTTTTTAAAGAATGTTGCATCCTGACGCCACTTTTTCATCCTACATTTCTCAATGAAGGTCTAAAGACATCCATCTCAGTCCTGATTTAAGGCGTGCGATCACACCCCACACCATCACCAGAGTTGCTGACTCGAGTCATGTGACTTGGACTCGAGTCGGACTCGAGTCGCTATTTTTGTGACTTGTGACTTGACTTGTAAATACCAGCTTTGACTTGTGACTTGACTTGGACTTGCAAAAAATGACTTGTTACCAACCCAAGTTAGATGCTAAATCAAGTAAAATGAATAGTTCCCACTACTTTCAAAAGTTTTCAATAAGACTGTCACAACAAACTACACAGTTTTCAATGACCAAGTCTCTTGCTTAATGTAATGGTTGAACAAACTTTGAAAGGAACCTTTCATGAAAAGAAAGCAGGCCTTTGTCAATTGCATGTAAAATACCGGATAGCCTAACCCATTGGTTGGCGTTTAGTATACATGAAAATTGAACAATAAAGTGTTAGTATACTACATGTAATCGAGTGAGTGAAGTTTTTTTTTCATGTCATCGCAACATTTATTTCTACAATGTAAAGTAAATTTATTAAAGTATACAAAGGGCTAATATCCGACAGATATGTGATAAACTATAAGAATAGTAATAGCAACACATTGAAAAAGGGGAATTAAGGAGGCATGTTCAAAATAACTTGTAAGTTGACGCCAGGTTCTTTTAGCTTATATCAGCTGGACAAAATAATGTGCAACTTGACATGTTCTTGGACAAAGATACTTGTGACTTGACTTGTGTTTAGACCGAATGACTTGTGACTTGACTTGTGACTGGACCTAATGACTTGTGACTTGACTTGTGACTGGACCTAATGACTTGTGACTTGACTTGTGACTGGACCTAATGACTTGTGACTTGACTTGGACTTGCAAACAATGACTTGTGACTTGACTTGGACTTGCAAAAAATGACTTGCTGCCACCTCTGACCATCACACACCAAAAAGCTTCCCGAGAAGTGTGATTAATTGCACGCCTAAATTTCCCTGGACCACAGATCACACACCTAGAAAACCACACACCTAGAAAAAAACACACACCTAGAAAAATCCATGTGTGCCTTTTTCCGCACACCTGTGATTTTCAAATCAGAAGGACTGCCACCTGTTGGGACTGAGAAACATTTCCAATTTTGTTAGAAATTTAGGGGCCTACCTAGAAAATTTTCTTGACTCTCCATAGACTCCACTGAAGTGGCGTCTGGATACGTTACAACCATATTGGGGCAACAAAAATCATTTGGAAAATCTGTAGGCATAAGCCACTTCGGAGTTACGAAAATGGGAGTAATTGCAGAATACCCCGCCATGCGAAAATTACCCCCTAAAAATAAATGGCTACGCAGTCGGAAAATGTTGCAGAAATGTCCAAAGTACATGTCATGCATGTAGATGTCGGGAAGTGGATACGCGGATACTGCGGCCAGCAGGGACAACGTGAATTGAATGGGGAGCAGGGGTTAAATAAATCTAAGTCCAAAGTAGGTGCCAGGAAGTGGATACCTGGATACGGGGAGGACTTTATTTTTAGCGGAGGAAAATATTTTTGACATGTTTGAGAACGAAACATCCATATCCATGTTAGGGGAAAAACGGGGATACGGGATGGACTTTACCAGACGCACACGCGTGTGGTTTTGGGGAAAAAGGTCTAAGTCCAAAGTAGGTGCCGGGAAGTGGATACGCGGATACGGGGATACGGGGTGGCACACGCGTGTGGTTATACTAAGTTGAGAGTATCCACTATCCAAGCGTGACTCCGTATCCGCGTATCCGGATACGAGGTGGGATACGAGAGTGGCGGGGTATTCTGCAATTGTGCCCGAAAATGTACTACTGCGCGTGCGCACATCAGATTTAACGATTTAGTGTCCGAAGATAAACAAAGCAGATAAATGCACACGATTCCATGCACACAAGTCTATGGTGGACGTGGTAATTGAATCCACATTGTGCAATTTTGTTCTATTGGAAACTTTTGTTCACACAAAAGTTGGAGCATACAATTACAAAACATCTTAAACCATGGTGCCGTTGAAAACAATCAACATTTTGCATCTACTTCAAAACAAGAACTTTTCTTTGATTTCGTTGGCACCCCGCTATAATTGTGCGCGTGTGTGGCAAACTATTTAACCCCCCCCCCCCCGACCCCAATCGTTGTCCTGGGATGTGCGCATGTGCAGTAGTACATTTTTGTAACTCTGAAGTGGCTTATAAAGTCATTTTTAAACGGAATTAGTAATGTCATGTTAGTATTTTATTAATTTAATATTAAAAAAGGGAGGTGTCCTTCATTTTCATGTCCATATAGGCCGATATAATAATTTTGCCTTTTTCCAAAAAAAATTGTAGCTATGTAGAAAAGTTTGTGCCTCCTTTGTACATGTTGTGCCCATTCTTGAAAATCACGCATTCTCGAGAATGGGCATGCACATTCTCGAGAATGGGCGCGCAATCTTAAGAATGAGCGCCCATTCTTAAGAACGAGCACGCGTTCTTAAGAATGAGCGCTCATTCTTAAGATTGGGTGGGAATATCACGTGCACAATTTATGAATTTTGCCCAATCTTAACAAACATTGCACGACATAATTATGTTAAATGAATTGTATAGCGGTTAAAAGGGAAACAATTCATATAAAGAGGAAAGAAAATGTGCTATGCTTCTGTACTCGTATAACTACGATAATTTGAATCAAATTAAACCTGTTATTATTGCTTTTTTCTGCCCACTATGGGAAGTTTTGTAATAACGGAGGACTGGGAACTAGTCTGGGAAGTGCTTTATTTAGGCTAGACAAGTTACAAGTCCCTGCATGTATCATATGCGTGCCACGAAAAAAAACGATGTCCAGAAGCTGCCAAAATTGCTCTTTTGACTAGATAGAATCCAGCTCTGCGACGTTATGGTGGGATGTGAACAATAAATTGGTGGCAATTTAAATGGGAAATAGCATTAGCACTATGGGATGTCGCAGTATTCATTTTCATTCTTCACATTCTTCATTCTTACGTCCCCCCCCCCCCCCCCCCCCCCCCCCTTTTATTATCCCAAAAATCAGAATTCTTTGCACTAGTATTAGTATGTCTCTTATATTTTCCCGGTGTCCCCCCCCCCCCCCCCCAATATCAATACGCCTATACTTATCATATCCACTCTACTTTTCAGCACCTTGCGTTGCAATAGTATAATTATTGAGAATCAGTGAACGAGGATTCAGCTAAACTTGCCAAGCGCAGCCGGTGCTCGGCATCGACAAGACCGTTATCTTGTCGCGCATTCTCGAGAATGTGCGCTCAATCTGGAAGAGTTATTTTTTGCCAAGATTGAGCAAGGATCCAGTTGCACATTCTCAAGAATGTGCATGCCCATTCTCGAGAATGCGTGATTTTCAAGAATGGGCACAACATACACATAGAACTGAGACATCATCTTTTGTTTCACAATGTCAATGACACAATGCTCACCTAAGGTCGGTACCGAAGCTCGCGACGATCCTCCACCGACGAAATTATTTTCACAAAATCTACAGGCCAAACATGTTTTCCCGACATTGCTGTCTCCCAAAACCAAGATCTTAAACGTCAGATCTGCTTGCACGTCCTCTTCCAGGTTATCGGTTCCATTTCTGCTCGCCATGGTCTCATCATTGTTTGGGTCATAACAAAGCAAAAACGTTTATCGCTTCAGCTGCCGGCCCTGGCCAGCTGCCTTTTTGCGAATGTACGTTTGTTTACGCAGCGATGATAGTAATGACATTTCGCCCCACAAACTGCTGTCTCAGAATTATGCACTGAAGAATGGACATTCGATTGGATTTTCAACACAGCTGGGGCGATTTGGCATTGAGAGAAAAATGCACCAAAATTCCGTCTAGTTCCCAGACCAGTACTGACCATGTAACATGCAACTCGCAATGGTTATAAAACGGGTAACAGACTATCCAGCTGATTTTCATCTCCGGTGTCGTGCCAAAAACCGTCCGGTGCTAAATAGTGTCCGCTGAGCATGCGCAGTAGGCACCAGACTTTTGGCATGTAATACATGCCAAATAATAGTGTCCGGTGCCAAATAGTGTCCGGAATCCCGGGACAATCCCGGGACATACCGTTATTTCGTTTTACTGTTTTGGATTTCCTCAAAAACAAAAACAGTAAACGAACCATTGACCGTTTTGTCGTTTTACAGTTTTGTTAAACGGTCAAAAGGTATTAAGTCACACCCAAAAAAATACTTTTTGTCGTTGTTTTTAATTGTAGAAAGCGTTAAACGGTTAGTTGCTTTATTTTTAGAGTGTTGTTTTACAAAATCATGACAATGACAAACTTGCCGACCATTTTTTGATTTAGGTTCGGCAATTAAGCAATGCACCTAGGAATGTTAATGCGTCCTTGGGATCGAGTCATTGCCTGGGCCCTCCTTACATTTCGTTCTCATAACAGAATTTGCGAATTGGCTATTGAAGAGCCGCGTCGACTTGAACTCCGGCCTAAGACGTAATGACGTCACACTTTGTTTACATGTGCGCTTTCCTATGTAATAGACGGACCTGCCCCACTTTATCTGGCGTCCCGACTTCTAGCTCCCATAGGAAAGCGTATATGTAAACAAAGCCATTACGTCATTACGTCTCAGGTCTATTTCCTTCAAAATATCTGCAACTTATAAAAACGTCTTACCATCCTGTATCCATTGTGAAATTTAATGTCCTCCCTTGAAGTTTTCCAGCGCCATTTTTGCTTGCAACTCTTTAAGCCCCACCAACTGAATCGCGTGAGAAGGGGGTCAGGGTCACCCCAGGAATCACACCACGCATTAATTACGCCGAGCCAACACTTCTTCGTGTAAAGCATGGTCCCCCTCCACCCCCTTCCCCACCGCCACAAAATGCACCACGGACTGTTAACTATGGCACTAAAAAAAAACAGTCTGTATTCAATACTGACCGTTTTGCTAATTTTCAAAGTTATTTGTGTAAAACTGTAAAACAAAAATCATTGATCGTTATGCTATGATAAATTTTACTAAACGTATAAAACGGAGAAACCGTATTTATCTATATAACGCTTGTCGTTTTATAAAACTGTAAAACGACAAAACGGTCGATGGTTCGTTTACTGTTTTTGTTTTGAAGGAAATCCTAAACGGTAAAACGAAATAACGGTATGTCCCAGGATTGTCCGGGCGCCGTCGATCGAGCGAGAACAAGGGCGCAAGTACGGTCCTGCCGGACGGTATTAATTAGCTGGAAAAATCGGACAGTATTTTGCAAGGGGAAATCGGACAATATTTGGCAGGGCGGGGAATCGGACAGTATTTGTTGGCAGGAAAAATCGGACAGCGTTTGGCAGGAATATCGGACACAATTTGGCCGGGGGGGGGCCGGGGATCGGACAGTATTTGGCAGGAAAAATCGGACAGTAATTTGCAGGAAAAATCGGACAGTTGCAGGAAAATCGGACAATATTCAGTGGCAGGGGAATCAGACAATATCGGCAGGGGGAATTGGACAGTATTTAGCAGGAAAAATCGGACAGTATTTGGCAGGAAAATCGGTCAATATTTGGCAGGGGGGATCGGACAGTATTTGGCAGGAAAAATCGGACAGTGTTTTGCAGGAAAAATGGGACAGTATTTTGCAGGAAAATCGGACAGTGGCGGGGGCCGGGGAATCAGACAATATTTGGCAGGGGGATCGGACAGTATATAGCAGGAAAAATCGGACATTTTTTTCGCAGGGAAATCGGACACTATTTGGCAGGGGGAATCAGACACTGTTTAGCAGGAAAAATCGGACAGTATTTGGCAGGAAAAATCGGACAATATTTGGCAGGGGGAATCGGACAATATTTGGCAGGAGGAATCGGACAGTTTGGCAGGACAAATCGGACAATATTTGGCAGGAAAAATCGGACAGTATTGGGTGGGAGAAACCGTAAAATATAACGTTGGTTATATAATGCTACACACAGCACAGTACTAGAGTTACGCCCCAACTATCGCATCGGTCCCAACTATAGTTGGGCCTGTCCCAACTATAGTTGGGCCTGTCCCAACTGTAGTTCCACAGTTGGGCTGGCCCAACTATAGTTGGGCCTGTCCCAACTATAGTTGGGACGGTCCCAACTGTAAGTTCCACTGTTGGGCTGGCCCATCTATAGTTGGGCCACTCCGATCTTTTTATTTTGCGGTGTCCCAACTATAGTTTACATTGATGTACAACTATAAAACGTTCCCTACAGCTCTGATACACGTCTGACTTTACTGGGGACCACTGAAATTAGCTATTGATGGGGCGAATCTATAGTTGGGCCATCCCAATCTTTTTATTTTGCGGTCCCAACTATAGTGTACATTGTTGTACGATAAAACATTCCCTACAACTGTAATACACATCTGACTTTACTAGGGACCAATGAAATTATCTATGGGTGGGGACCATCTGTAGTTGGGCCACCGCAATATTTTTATTTGGCGGTTCCAACTATAGTTTACATTGATGTACGACCATAAAACATTCCCTACAGCTCTGTTACATGTCCGACTTTACTTGGGACCTTTGACATTAGCTATATGGGTGGGGCCATCTATAGTTGGCCGGCTATGATCGCAGAACACATGCTGTAAAAGGATAAATACCGTTTACAAATCCAGTGTTCAGATGCGCGTGCAACTGTCGTTAGGCCAAAAAAAGTCTCCGGTTTCTGGTATGGAGCTTGCCCAAAAAGTGGTGCAGCGACGCGGCTTTTTTTTTCTTTTTTCCCCTTTTTTTTGGCTTCAAATGTCGGCTGATGACTGCAAATGGTGCCCGACTAAACTTAGTGCAAATATATGGGAGTCCAGAGAGGCCACATAAAGCTTATTCTCGATCATAACCCCATCTAAAAACACGTTAAAATTGTGCAGCAGCAGGATTCCAGTCAAACCAGTGAGTTTGGCGGTTTTTAGACATCATCTTTTATTGAAAAAAAAACTTTTTCATTTTGCCGACGCGCATGGCTACGGCGACGCGCGCGCATACCAGAAACCGGAGACTTTTTTTTTTTTGGCCTTAGCTATAAGGGGAAGTGGTATGTTTACCACTACAAACATTTCATGTCGACAAGTGTCGTATATCCTCCAACAATTTATTTGAGCATTTTTGGGGGAAAATTCACACATGAGATGAGATGTTATGAGATGTCCATATCTTACCAAGTCAGGTTTTTTTCAGGGGTTTGTTCCGGCCATGTGTTATTATCAAGCACGGGCATCCATCACCGTCGTGTATAATGGGTCCGATTCTGTGGGAGGGGGCATGTTTATCGCTACATAACCAACATCAAAAATGATCACAATGTTTTATTTTTAATGTGGATAAATGTATTATATCCTCAACAACTCCTCTGATTTTTTTTTTCTGGGGAAAATTCACCCGGGAAGACCTTACAAAAAAAGGCATGTTTAATAGGAAGTACTTTGTTATTTTTTGCAGTGTTGGAACTTCCAGTTTGGAAACCGTCCACGCGTCATGTTGTAACATTAGGCCTAAAGAATTATCTTACTTCTAATAATGATACAAAAAGTTAAGCATTGATCCAATGTACTTGTATTTAGTATAAATAATATCACGGCAAACTTGTATGCGAGCGGGTTTTGCATCGATCTTTTGTAAATTTATCATGACCCTGTTTGAGCGTGCCGTTCTATTCTTTAAACAAAAGATTCGAAATAACGGTAAGTATCGTAGAGTACCCCAAATTTGCGCTTACAAATATTCGCGCAACCAACTTTCTTGGCTCGTATCTTGTTTCCACGCAACACCGTCGTCAATATGTTATTCCCATATTCTGGTATTTTTATAACTTTTTACTATTATTGTTTTTGAAAAATCTATGTTTGGGATTCTACGTACACATCCTTACTCAACATTTTATGACTTTATAAGCAACGACTTATTAGTCTGGCAGCTAGGTGGAGTTTCAACAAGAGCTGTTTCGGGGAACTTCGTTACCCAAAACAGCAAATTCTGAGCGGACTACTTTTCGTAAGTTGCACTCCCAAAACAAACTGCGCGTAGGCTTGACCGTTAAACTTGAATAGCGCCCTCAATCAACAAAAAGTAATCACGCAACCCGATCGTCATTGCACACTGTACAATTATTATGTAATCATTTACCATTCTTTCTAATCACAACAGCAAAGAACCTCTTTATCTATCTTAATCCAAATTTGAACACACGTAACTAGCAGGAGCTGTTTCGGCGAGCTACGTCGCCGAAACAGCTAATTTTGCTCGAACTACTTTTCGTACTTTTTACCCTAAACCAAACCTGCGTAGGCTTGACCGTTAAACTTGCATAGTGCCCTCAATTGTATTGACTGAGAGTATCCCCACGAGTAATCGTCACTGAACAATGTACTCGGTAATAGAGTTCTTTCCAATTGCTACAGTATACCAAGGAATTCGAACACACTTTACTTTTTCTTTCAGTATCGGGCGTTTACACTATTGACAGCGCACTCTGTTCCTTATTTTTTTTAGCGCGTTCATTGTTACGCCGAATTGCCTATTCAACTTCACTCTCGATGTACGAACCACCCCTCTCTCAAACTATTCTCCTTTTGTTTCTTTTCTCGCAATTAACCATTCGTTTCACGTAGCGCGACCGTTCAGTATCGGTACCGGTCTCGCACACATTGTATAAGGCCAAATCCACAACACAGCGGTTGTTTTTTAAGGGGTGGGCCAAACATTAGGCCTATTTTGTTCCCCGAAAAAGTGGGTCCAAAATGTTCCGCTCCAAATTTGATATGATATGAAAAGCACTAGGACTCTTTATGGCATCATTGCATGGTGGCTGAATTTTAATGCTGTACGCAACATGGCTGCCTTTTTTGCGACGTCACACTGAAAAAAAATGGTCAATACATTGGCTCTATCAATGAAGATGCCACAGTGAAAAGGGACATACATACGCAATGGCGGATCCGGGCGGGGGCCAACGGGGGCAATCCCCCCCCTTTCAAAAAGAAAGCAAGAAATTACCAACTACCCTTTTCTTTTCTTTCTTTTTTACTCAGTCAGTAAAATTCCAGCAAGTTCAACATGCATGTTCTCCACTTTATAAAACTTGAGTTTGTCAACTCGCTATTACACAAAGCTGCGAAAAACGGGGGAAATTTTGTTTCAAGAAATAAAAAGGTCATCATATCCAATCGTAAAGCGGAAAAAAAACCTATGAAGATATGAAAACTATAGTAAGATATATCAAGTTAAACATTCAGCAAAATAAAGAAAATTCTTCAGGGTTCAGTGGAGAGTACTATCACTTGGTTCTCTCGTATTTTTGAAGCAAAAGAGTGATCAATATCGAAATTCCGAGAAACAAAATTAATTGATTGAAGAGTATTGGAGATAGACCGATACTTTGCGGGGGGGAATACGGCGAATGCACCGCGTATACGAATACATAATTTCAGCCAAAGTGCATGTTCATGAAACAGGTTCGTTTTTTTACAAGACATTTAAATCATTTGTTTATGACGGGAGTTTCGAAGTTTAGAGGGTTCTTTTTTACATGCATATGAAGGCAAAGCGCAGACTGGAGCAATCCTCTAAGTATTTCCAACTATATATTAAGACTCTGAGCATGAAGACTGTATGTACAATAGCCTAGTGGTACGAGTCATCGTCCACAGACCGCGGGGTCCGGGGTTCGAAACGGACCGCGGTGCATTTTTTGGTTTTCAATACACGCGCTCAGTCATTTACTTTAAGAGTCTTAATTTCCCGTCGTCAAATACCAACCGACCTTAGCTCAATCAGTTAAGTCACCGGCTGGGACTGTCTGCGAAGTCCAGGTTATGCATCTACTCATAGGTACGGGGCTCTTTTGCTGTCTCGGCAGCAAGGCATAGGGTGTCGCCTCGTTTCCTCCCTTAACGGTGCTTGGCCCTCCGGGGTTACATGGATGGATAGGGAAGGAGGTGTGGTGGGCCGGGGAATCCGAGACCCAGGAAGAGCCCTATATGGGAGTTGGTAACCAATCGCGACCCCTGAATGCTTGGTCAACACCACATAACTTTTTGTTTTTCTTTATCCCATTATTATTTTTCTTACCGTCATTGTCGAGGCTTTATAAGGTACAGTGAAAACAAAATGTTTTTTTTTTTCAAAAATAAATTCGCCCTTAACATTTTTTTCCAGCCGGGTTGATAAACAGACCCTGAATTTTTACAACCTGTGTGTTTTTTTTCATAGAGTGTGGGTTACTAAAGAATGTCTTATAAGAAGAATGTGCACACATATAGCCTAAAATATGTATCCTGAGGCAATCTTGTCAGTGTTTAAATAATTTGACCCTAAACAAATATTAAAATTAGACACAAATTGATACAGGTTTGCTTGTGAATTGAATGATTTATTTCTTCCAGTCCTTTCATCTTTGCCGTAGCCTAATAATTTTTCACTCGTCAGCCGGGCTACTTAGGCTAGCGGGCCACTGCTTAAGTCGAACCCTGAACTTATGTAACAGCTGTAGGCCTACATGTACTAACATTTCAGTTTCAACAGTAAAATTGAAACACAACTAGAGGTCAAGGCGTTTGTGAGTTGCAAACACAGAGTGGACACCGTTGAGGACTTTGAACTTGATGTTCAAAAAATGGGTGGAAGCCGTACACAGGAGTGTGAGCTCGTGTTTCTGTGATATTTGCATGAAATTGGGCCCAAAAATCGCTCTATTTTGCAATGGAGCGCATACGCATCATTTTGCAAAATGGCGATGGGCCACAGGACTACTTTTTCGGAATGACATGCTTTGATGGAATTTTCGCCCAAAAGTCATGGGATAAATGAACAAAAATAAAATAGAAAATATAAGATTATGAAATAAGCTTTGATTTGGTGGGTGTCTCAAACGCACGGTACTGCACCTTGGAGAGTTGTGGGTAACATAGACTGATTACCAGAATCTAATATATATAACTTTTTTCATTTGTTACATTACGTAGAATATGCATCTAGAGGTTCTAGGTTTTTCCCCTGATTGGGAGCCTAAAATTAGAGTCGGTAACAAATGAGAATACAAGAAATGCCTCGGTTGCTAATTTGAATCCTAACACGAAATACACGCAACTAGAACTGTTTTGGCGAACTTGTACGTTACCAAAACAGCCAATTATACGCGAACTACTTTTCGTACGTTCAACTCCCAAAACAAACTGCGCGTAGGCTTGACCGTTAAACTTGAATAGCGCCCTCAGTCAACTAAAAGTAATCGCACAACTGATCGTCACTGCACACTGTACAATTATTATGAAATCACAAACAATTCTTTCTAATCACAACAGCAAAGAATCCCTTTATCTTTCTTTAATATCCATATGAACACACGTAATAAAAAGGAGCTGCTTCGGCAAACTACGTCGCCGAAACAGCTAATTATCTGCGAACTACTTTTCGTACGTTTAACCCCCAACCAAACCTGCGTAGGCTTGACCATTAAACTGAAATAGTGCCCTCAATTGACTGAGAGTATCCCGCAAATATTCATCATTGAACAATGTACTCGAATTCCTTCCAATCACTACAGTACATGTACCAAGGAATTCGAAACGCACCTTACTTTCTCTTCCAATATCGGGCGTTTACACTATTGACAGTGCACTCTGTTACGTAATGTTTTTAGCGCGTTCATTGTTACGCCGAATGGCCTATTCAACTTCACTCTCGATGGAGGAACCACCCCTCTCTCAAACTATTCTTCTTTTGTTTCACTTCTTGCAATCAACAATTCGTTGTATGTCGAGCGACCGTTCAGTCCGGTACTGGTCTCGAATGTATCAGGCCAAATCCAGGACACAGTGGGGTTTTTTTAGGGTGGGCCAAACCTTCTTTTTTTTTGGTTCCCCGAAAAAAAATGTGTTTTTTTAAATGCTGTACGCTGGTTGCTGCCTTTTTGCGACGTCATCTTCAAAAGATATGGGTTTGGTGATTTGTTGCCCCCCCCCCCCCCCCCCCCCATCCGCCAATGTGTATGTACGTCCCTATTCACCTGTGGCATCTTGACAAAGCAAATTGGTTTTAACCAACTTTTTTTCTCATTGAGTAAAATTCCAGCAAGTTTCTAATGCATGTATTCCACTTCATAAATCTTGAGTTTTCAACTCGCTAACAATTATGCGATCGAAGTCATTGATTCGTGTTTTACAAAATTTTTGTTTCAGGAAATAAAAAGGTCATCATATTTTGGTATAAAAAAAGAATTCATCAAGTCTTGCGGAAGTTATTAACATATCGCATCCCTGTCCAGTTTATGAACTGTAGGTTGTTCGATATAAGGAGGGGCTTGGAAAAGAGTAATTGCTGGGGCGTTTCTGTTTAGTTTCAATACCGTATTTCGCTTCCAATGCAACAGACCCGAATACCGTCTAAACACAGGTTGATCAGGTAAAGCGGTGTGTGCCCTATTCGCTCTTTGTATCGCGATGTTGGAACAAAAGCGGAGAAGCCTGAATTGGCGATTTCGCGTTCACAAAAAAATTACGTAACGGCGGGAGAAGTCCGTTGCACCCAAAAGTAAAAGAAAGCATGAAGTAACGTTTCCATGGTGAACCATTGTGCATGCATTATGTGGTTTGATCCTTCGGAAACAACGCTTCGAGTCGCTCGCGCGAGACCAAAACCTCTCTGTGCAGTCTTACAACAAACCATTGGGACGACGCGCCGTACGGTGAACCGGCCCGCCGCCCGCCGCCCGCCGCCCGCCGCCCGCCGCCCGCCGCCCGCCGCCCGCCGCCCGCCGCCCGCCGCCCGCCGCCCGCCGCCCGCCGCCCGCCGCCCGCCGCCCGCCGCCCGCCGCCCGCCGCCCGCCGCCCGCCGCCCGCCGCCCGCCGCCCGCCGCCCGCCGCCCGCCGCCCGCCGCCCGCCGCCCGCCGCCCGCCGCCCGCCGCCCGCCGCCCGCCGCCCGCCGCCCGCCGGTGGGTGCGGCTTTCGAAATTTCTTTGGACAGACACTTAAAAGACTTTTTCGTATTCCGCAGGCAATTAAACCCCGCGGTCGTGCACGGTTTATGGGGTAAACGACATTAAAGATGACACCCGTGCTGTTTACATGCCTTTTTCATCAAGGCTAACTAGTTGTCGATGTGTATCTTTTGTTTTAACGAGAAAAAATTCTTTTATTCCAATTTTGGGCGTCTGCAACCCTCTGAAAAAGGAGTTTTCATTTTGCACACAAACGAACCCGACCTGCGTGAGCTGAATTAATATATGACAGCTAATAATTCGAAGAAGTAAGTTTCTAAACGTCAATTTTCGAGGTGAAACGCAGCGAGGGGACGCATCTTTTACAATTGAACCTGCGATATTTTCGGCTTGTACTCGCTCCCCTCCCAACAACAAAACATTTAATTGTGAAATCGCTAATTTTCTAGCATTATAAAAGTTCTTCACTTTTGCATTTATAAGACATGATATAGGTTGGTACCCAACACCCTATCATGTTCGGGAATGGATTGGAAACCAGTTCAGTTGCTCGACAGGTCTGTTTGTTATATGCGCAAACGCAACCTGAAATAAAACGCTATTATTTGGACGCCCCCCCCCCCATTAAAATAATAATATTAATAAACATACTTTGGGGGGGGGATTGAGCAATATTCTAAAGAAAAACAGCGATAAAGAAAGAAGTAGAAGATAGGCCTAATTGGGTACATTTAAAGAAAAAAAGGAGAAAAACATTGTCCAAACAATAATAAAATAATAGCATATACAGGGAGCATAAATAGCACATTCTTATTGCTTTAATTTTGAGCTGTAGTATTAATTTCATCAGATTTATATCCAACTTCCGATTCAACTTTGGCTTTCGTAGCAAAGCGCACACGTAAACAAAGCGTGACGTCATTATGTCTTAGGTCTTTTGGGCGACATGCAGACACTACTGGGTTTCAGTACCGTATCTTTCTTAGCATGCAACAGGCCTACACCGCCCAAACACAGGTAAATAGCCGGTATATGCCCCATTCGCTCTTGTATCACGAGAAGTTGAACATGCGAAGGCTTCCATTCACATTTCAATAACGTTTACGTTTTGAACAAAAAAGTTACGTAACGGAGGACTCGTACGAACAGTGCGCTGCACCCGTCGTGAAACAAAGACCGTATCTTGATCTATGAAAGCTACTCTTCCACGGTGAAACCAATGAATTGATCTCTACAAAGAAGCTGGTGAACAATAGTATTCGGAAACAAAGCTCAAGAGTCGCTCGCGCGAGACCGAAACCTCTCCCTCGGTCTTTAAACAAACTATACTAGGAATAGACGACACATCGTGACCAACATAACCTGCTCCATACATGCTCACACTACTCCCGTCCCTCGACTATGTGATAATACGGGCACCCGTACGATGAGCCGGGAACCCCGCCGCTTTCACCATGCCTTCCGACCAAGATACTTTTGCGATACGTGATAAAGAAAAAAACAGACACAAGGTCAAAGTGAAAGGACTTACCTGCATGTTCAAACGTTTCGTTATAGAAGTCAGTTCAGTTCAGTTCATTTTATTTCCAGTGTTCACAAATCAGTGTTTGGGTGCACAAAAAATTGCACCAAAGTCCGTTTCGAACCCCGGACCCCGCGGTCTGTGGACAAGTACCCTAACCACTAGGCTATTGTATAATTTATACAGTCTTTGAACCACTGAGTCTTAATATAGTTGGAAACACTTGGAGGATTGTTAGCTCAAACTGCGCTTTGTATTCATACATGCATGTAAGAAAAAACTTCTAAACCTGTAATAAACAAACGATTTAAATGACTTGTAAACGAACCTGTTTCATTAAGGCACTTTTTCTGATTTTTTGTATTCGTATACGGTACATTCGCCGTTTACAAAATTTATTCTGCTGAATTTTACTTTATATGTGATACTACAGTTATTTATTCCTGACATTCTTTTGTTGGCTTATCAAATTATTGATATATAATTATATAATATTCCCTTGTTTTTATTTGCATGTAAATATTTTTCTCTGAACACAGCATTTTGCTTGATTGTCACTTGGTGTCTGAACATTAGGCCTACTGTGTTATAGGGCCCATGCCTCTATACAAGCTGTGTTTTCTTATGGATTCCTCTACAATTTTCACTTGGACATGTACATGTACACCCTTACATACTGATTTGTGAACACTGGAAATAAACGAACAGAACTGACTTCTATAACGCAACGTTTGAACAGGTAAGTCCATGTTGCAGTATCCACTGACTACTTGATGTCCTTTCCTCTCTCCTTTCACTTTAACATTGTGTCTGCTTTTAATTCATTTTGTCGTAGAATTTTAAGCTAACATTTGTAAGACAGGTTCGATTTTCACTGTCGGTTTTTTTTATCACGTATGAAAAGTAAAAGTATCTCGCTAAGGCACTTTGAAAGCGGCGGGCCCGGCTCACCGTACGAGTGCCCGTATTATTATTACATAGTCGAGGGACGGTAGCTGACTAGTATGAGCATGACTTGTGTGGAGCATGTTATGTTGGTCACAATGTGTCGTCTATTCGTTGTTTTTAAGACTGCGGGTCGAGGTTTCGGCCTCGCGCGAGTGACTCTTGAGCTTTGTTTCCGAATACGATTGTTCACCAGTTTCTTTGCAGATGATCAAATCATTGGTTTCACCGTGGAGGAGTTGCTTTCAAGATACGGTCTTTGTTTCACGACGGGTGCAGCGCATATACTGTTCGCAGAGTCCTCCGTTACGTAACTTTTTTGTTCAGAAGGTATACGTTATTGCAATGTGAATGGGAAGCCTTTGTCCGTTTTACTTCTCCGCTTTTGTTCCAATATTGTGATACAAGAGCGAATGGGGCATATACCGGCTTTTATTAACCTGTGCTTGGGCGGTGTAGGCCTATTGCATGGAAAGAAAGATACATGTATAAGGTATTGAAACTCAGTGTCTGCATGTCGCCCAAAAGACATACATGTATAAGACATAATGACGTCACGCTTTGTTTACATGTGCGCTTTGCTATGAGAGCCAAAGTTGAATCGGATGTAGGATATGAATCTGATAAAATTAATACTACAGCAACAAAATTAATTGGAATGTGTTATTTACGCTCCCTATCAATGCTATTATTTTATGGTGTCTTAAAAACACATATTGCAAGTTTGATGGGAGCAGCTAAAAAAACCCCGTCATTTACAAGACATCTTTGGACGTGTTTGGACAATGTTTTTCTCCCTTTTTATCCCCCTGGCTGTAAGCCGGAGGGGGATATTGCGATAGGGATGTGTTACACGGTACCCTCTGGAGACATGTGAACAACAGGGAACAAAAGATTGTGCACGTCTCCAAAGAGCAATTTCCACAAGGTTATCACGAAATAGTTATATGGATTTTACTCAAAAACTAGGAATTTCCAAGGTGTGTTGATCTGTTGCAAATTGAAGTATTTTATGTAGGCCTAAGGGATATTAAGTCAAAATTTCTGCTCAGGAAATTCTTTCTGGTTAAAATAGGAGCATTTTGAAAGTATACTTTTAAATTCGAAAACTTTAGTACACGAGAACAAAGAAATGACTCCACACGGATACAAATTCCAGTATGTATTCCTTCTGTGTGTATTTCTTTATGTATGTATGTATGTATGTATATATGCTTGCGTTTGTTTATGGTGTAAATCGAAGACACACACATGCAACATCATCGGTGAATCGAGGATAGGAACCAAATCGAGGACTCCTCCGTTGGAAAACGTGTACAAAACCAATGAGAGCGAAAAAGTTAGTATACAAACCAAGGTAAAGGGAAGAGGAACAAAAGTAAATCATCGATTTCCACCATAAACAAACGTGGGTGTCTGCAGTTGTGTTATGTTTTGGTTAGATTAACTCTTGTCAGCACGATAACTTGAGAAATGCTTTACTTAGGAACTTGAATTTGGTTTGTGGGTTTTTCTTGGTAGTCTTAAGAAGCATATTGCTTTTGAAAATGACAGGTCAAAGGTCAAGGTCACTATTGCTAAAACAGTCGAAATCTTGTCAACTCGATAACTTGAGATATACTTTACTGAGGAACGTCAAATTTAGTTTGTGGGTTGTTCTTGGTAGTCTTATCAAGCCTGTTGATTTGGGGGCCGACAGGTCAAATGTCAAGGTCACTATTGCTAAAACAATAGAAATCTTCCCTTTCGGTTAGGGACAGTGGGACACTGACTTTATAAAAATTTAAAAAAAGCTGCCAGCATGCCAGGGGATTGCGCAAGTCTCACTTGCAGTATTTTTTTCTTTAAATGTACCCAATTATCTTCTAGTTCTTTCTTTATCACTGTTTTTTTGTTGGAATACTGCTCAATTCCCCCCAAACAAAAACCTGTTTATTATTTTTTTTTTGGGAGGGGGGGGTTTGGGCGTCCAAATAAGTAGCTTTTTATTTCAGGTTGCGTTTGTGCACAAACAGATCCGCCGAGCAACTGAACTAGTTTGCAATCCATTAATATCGAACATGATAGGGTGTTGGGTACCAACCTATATCATGTCTTATTTTATATGCAAAAGTGAAGAACTTTTATACTGTAAGAAAATTAGCGATTTCCCAATGAAATGTTTTGTTGTTGGGGGGCTAGAGGAGCGAGTGTAATAGCCGAAAATATCACAGGTTCGGTTGTTAAAGATGCGTCCCCTCGCTGCGTTTCACCTCGAAAATTGACTGTCCAATTGCTGTTTTCCTAGAATCCAACGACGTTTAGAAACTGACTTATTTCTTCGAATGATTGGCTGCCAGTTATTAATTCAGCTCACCCAGAATGGGTTCATTTGTGTGCAAAATTAAACTCCTTTTCAAAGGGTTTAAAACAAAAGATGCACATCGAAAACTAGTTAGCCTAGAAGAAAAAGTTATGTAAACAGCACGGGATGTCTTTAATGTCGACCCCCCACAAACCCCCCACAAACCGAGCGCACCCGCGGGGGTTGCCTGCGGAATACGAAAATGTCTTCAAAGTGTCTGTCTTAAACCAAAAAAAATTCGAAAGCCGCACCAGCGGGCGGCGGGCGGCGGGCGGCGGGCGGCGGGCGGCGGGCGGCGGGCGGCGGGCGGCGGGCGGCGGGCGGCGGGCGGCGGGCGGCGGGCGGCGGGCGGTGGGTGGCAAGCAAAGGATCAAATCACAAATGCATGCACACACACGCATTATAGAAGTGGGGGTTTCCTTTGTTCTCGTTGAAATTTTTCCAACCCACCTTGGAAATTTTTTCCAACCCACCTTGGAAATTCCTAGTTTTTGAGTAAAATCCATATATCTATTTTGTGAAAAACTTGTGGGGTACCAAACCTGTACCCCGCAAGTCGGTGGGCATTCCTTATGGGGTACCTCCCATTGTTCCGGTACCCCATAAGGCAGTGTTTATACGTTCACAATGGTTCACCATGGAAACGTTACTTAATACTTTCTTTTACTTTTAGGTGCAACGCACTTCTCCCGCCGTTACGTAACTTTTTTTGAACGCGAAGTCGCCAGTTCAGCTTCTCCGCTTTTGTTCCAACATTGCGATACAAAGAGCGAATAGGGCACACACCACTTTACCCGATCAACCTGTATTTAGACGGTATTCGGGTCTGTTGCATTGGAAGCGAGATACGGTATTGAAACTAGAACAGAAACGCCCCAACAATTACTCTTTTCCAAGCCCCTCCTTATACCGAACAACCTACACTTAATAAACTGGACTGGGATGTGATATGTTAATAACTTCCGCAAGAGCTGATGAATTCTTTTTTTTATACCACAATATGATGACCTTTTTATTTCCTGAAACAAAAATTTTGTAAAACACGAATCAATGACTTCGATCTCATAATTGATAGCGAATTGAAAACTCAAGATTTATGAAGTGGAATACATGCATAGGGAACTTGCTGGAATTGTACTCAATGAGAAAAAAGTCTGTTACAACTAATTGGCTTTGTCAAGATGCCACAGATGAATAGGGACATACATACACAATAGCGGATGGGGGGGGGGGCAACGGGGGCCATGCCCCCCCCCCCCCCCCAAAAAAAATCACCAAACCCATATCTTTTGAAGATGACGTCGCAAAAAGGCAGCAACCAGCGTACAACATCAAAAAAAATACACATTTTTTCGGGGAACACAAAAAAAGGTTTGGCCCACCCTTAAAAAACCCCACTGTGTCCTGGGTTTCGCCTGATACATTCGTGAGTGCGAGACCGTATCAGACTGAACGGTCGCGCGACATGCAATGAATTGTTGATTGCAAGAAGTGAAACAAAGGAAGAATAGTTTGAGAGAGGGGCGGTTCCTCCACCAAGAGTGCAGTTGAATAGGCAATTCGGCGTCACAATGAACGCGCTAAAAACGTACGTAACAGAGTGCGCTGTCAATAGTATAAACGCCCGATATTGGAAGAGAAAGTAAGGTGCGTTTGAATTCCTTGGTACTGTAGTGATTGGAAGGAATTCGAGTGCAACGTTCACTTTGTGACCAGTGTAAGAGATTCGTAGATCCGAATCCACAGTTTTAACAATAGTGTGACGTCATAGCAATGGTTTAATCGTTCCGAATCCACACTTTGTGACCAGTGTAAGAGATTCGTAGATCCGAATCCACAGTTTTAACAATAGTGTGACGTCATAGCAATGGTTTAACCATCGAGAGTGAAGTTGAATAGGCAATTCGGCGTCACAATGAACGCGCTTGAACATCACGTAACAGAGTGCGCTGTCAATAGTGTAAACGCCCGATATTGGAAAGTAAGGTGCGTTTCGAATTCCTTGGTACTGTACCGATTGGAAGGAATTCGAGTGCAATGTTCAATGATGAATATTTGTGGCTATACTCTCAGTCAATTGAGGGCACTATTTCAGTTTAACGGTCAAGCCTACGCAGGTTTGGTTGGGGGTTAAACGTACGAAAAGTAGTTCGCAGATAATTAGCTGTTTCGGCGACGTAGTTTGCCGAAACAGCTCCTTTTAACTTCGTGTGTTCATTTTGATCTTAAAAATAGATAAAGGAATTCTTTGCTGTTGTGATTAGAAAGAATTGTTTGTGATTACATAATAATTGTACCGTGTGCAGTGACGATCAGTTGTGCGATTACTTTTAGTTGACTGAGGGCGCTATTCAAGTTTAACGGTCAAGCCTACGCGCAGTTTGTTTTGGGAGTTGAACGTACGAAAAGTAGTTCGCGTATAATTGGCTGTTTTTGGTAACGTAGTTCGCCAAAACAGTTCTAGTTGCGTGTATTTAGTGTTAAGTTCAAAATAGCAACCGAGGCATTTCTTTTATTCTCATTTGTAACCGACTCTAATTATAGGCTCCCAACCAGGGGAGAAACCTAGAACCTCTAGATCCATATTCTACGTAATGTAACAAATGAAAAAAGATATATATTAGATTCTGGTAATCAGTCTATGTTACCCACAACTCTCCAAGGTGCAATACCGTACGTTTGAGACACCCACCAAATCAAAGCTTATTTCATAATCTTGTATTTTCTGTTTAATTTTGTTCATTTATCCTATGACTTTTGGGAGAAAATTCCATCAAAGTATGTCATTCCGAAAAAGTAGTCCGGTGGCCCATCGCCATTTTGCAAAATGATGCGTATGCGCTCCATTGCAAAATAGAGCAATTTTTGGGCCCAATTTCATGCAAATATCACAGAAACACGAGCTCACACTCCTGTGTACGGCTTCCACACATTTTTTTTTGCAACATCAAGTTCAAAGCCCTCAACGGTGTCCACTCTGCGTTTGTAACTCACAAACGCCTTGACCTCTAGTTGTGTTTGAATTTTCTGTTTAAACTGAAATGTTAGTACATGTAGGCCTACAGCTGTTCGGGTTCGACTTTAGCGGTGGCCTAAGTAGCCCGGCTGACGAGTGAAAAATTATTAGGCTACGGCAAAGATGAAAGGACTGGAAGAAATAAATCATTCAATTCACAAGCAAACCTGTATCAATTTGTGTCTAATTTTAATATTTGTTTACGGTCAAATTATTTAAACACTGACAAGAGTGCCTCAGGATACATGTTTTAGGCTACATGTATAAACATTCTTGTTTATAAGACACTCTTTAGTAACCCACACTCTAAAAAAAAAAAAACCACGCTGGCTTGTAAAAATTAAGGGTCTTGTAAAAAATTAAGGGTCTGTTTTAGTAACCCGGCTGATAAAAAATGTTAAGGGCAAATTTATTTTTGAAGAAAACCATTTCGTTTTCACTGTACCTTATAAAGCCGCGACAATGGTAAAAATAATAATGGGATAAAGAAAAACAAAAAGTTATGTGGTGTTGACCAAGCATTCAGGGGTCGCGATTGGTTACCAACTCCCATATAGGGCTCTTCCTGGGTCTCGGATTCCCCGGCCCACCACACCTCCTTCCCTATCCATCCATGTAACCCCGGAGGGCCAAGCACCGTTAAGGGAGGAAACGAGGCGACACCCTATGCCTTGCTGCCGAGACAGCAAAAGAGCCCCGTACCTATGAGTAGATGCATAACCTGGACTTCGCAGACAGTCCCAGCCGGTGACTTAACTGATTGAGCTAAGGTCGGTTGGTATTTGACGACGGGCAATTAAGACTCTTAAAGTAAAATGACTGAGCGCGAGTATTGAAAACCAAAAATGCACCACGGTCCATTTCGAACCCCGGACCCCGCGGTCTGTGGACAATGACTCGTACAACTAGGCTATTGTACATACAGTCTTCATACTCAGAGTCTTAATATATAGTAGGAAACACTTAGAGGATTGTCAGCTCCAGTCTGCGCTTTGCCTTCATACATGCATGTAAAAAAGAACCCTCTAAACTTCGAAACTCCCGCCATAAACAAATGATTTAAATGTCTTGTAAAAAAAACGAACCTGTTTCATGAACATGCACTTTGACTGAAATTATGTATTCGTATATGCGGTACATTCGCTGTATTCTTCCCCCGCAAAGTATCGGTCTATTTCCAATACCTTATACTCTTCAATCCATTAATTTTGTTTCTCGGAATTTCGATGTACATCACTCTACTAGGCAAGCTATTCATCTCCATCCGCCATTTACTGCTTCTTTTGCTTCAAAAATACGAGGGAACCGAGTGATAGTACTCTCCACTGATCCCTGAAGAATTGTCTATATTTTTACAAATCTATTTTGCTGAATGTTTAACTTGATATATCTTACTATAGTTTTCATATCTTCATAGGTTTATTTCTTCCGCATTACGATTGCTGACTTTTTATATACCTAAACGTGGATATGATGACCTTTTTATTTCTTGAAACAAAATTTCCCCCGTTTTTCGCAGCTTTGTGTAATAGCGAGTTGACAAACTCAAGTTTTATAAAGTGGAGAACATGCATGTTGAACTTGCTGGAATTTTACTGACTGAGTAAAAAAGAAAGAAAAAAGATGGGTAATTGGTATTTTTTTTTAGGGGGGGGGGGCTTTGCCCCCGTTGGCCCCCGCCCGGATCCGCCGTTGCGTATGTATGTCCCTTTTCACTGTGGCATCTTCATTGACAGAGCCAAGGTTTTTACCTTTTTTTTTTCAGTGTGACGTCGCAAAAAAAGGCAGCCATGTTGCGTACAGCATTAAAATTCAGCCACCATGCAATGATGCCATAAAGAGTCCTAGTGCCCCCTTGCTTTTCATATCGAATTTTGGGCGGAACATTTTGGACCCACTATTTCGGGGAACAAAATAGGCCTAATGTTTGGCCCACCCCTTAAAAAACAACCGCTGTGTTGTGGATTTGGCCTTATACAATGTGTGCGAGACCAGTACCGGTACTGAACGGTTGCGCTACGTGAAACGAATGGTTAATTGCGAGAAAAGAAACAAAAGAAGAATAGTTTGAGATAGGGGTGGTTCCTACATCGAGAGTGAAGTTGAATAGGCAATTCGGCGTAACAATGAACGCGCTAAAAAAAATTTAAAAAAGGAACAGAGTGCGCTGTCAATAGCGTAACGCCCGATATTGGAAGAGAAAGTAAGGTGTGTTGGAATTCCTATGTATACTGTAGCAATTGGAAAGAACTCTATTACCGAGTACATTGTTCAGTGACAATTACTTGTGGTGATACTCTCAGTCAATACAATTGAGGGCACTGTTTAAGTTTAACGGTCAAGCCTACGCAGGTTTGGTTTAGAGTAAAAAGTACGAAAAGTAGTTCGAACAAAATTAGCTGTTACGGCGACGTAGCTCGCCGAAACAGCTCCTGCTAGTTACGTGTGTTCATTATTGGATTAACATAGATAAAGAGGTTCTTTGCTGTTGTGATTAGAAAGAATGGTAAATGATTGCATAATAATTGTACAGTGTGCAATGACGTTCGGGTTGCGTGATTACTTTTAGTTGATTGAGGGCGCTTTTCAAATTTAACGGTCAAGCCTACGCGCAGTTTGTTTTGGGAGTGCAACTTGCGAAAAGTAGTCCGCTCAGAATTTGCTGTTTTGGGTGAAAACTCGAACCATGGAGCTTTTAAAGCTTCATGCTCGAAGACAGCGTTATCTGATTTCACGAAGTGTAGGCCTACTTATGCCTTATAGTTTGATAACTCATTATTAGTTATCCGTTGGCGCTCAAAATCATACATTAACGTGTCATTTAAGATCCCAGCTTTCAGACAGTGCAACAAAATATGAATTTTGAGGCTACAACGATATCAAGATCACCGTTTGAAATCATCGTCAACTTATATCGCTTATATACCTCGTAACACACATTTTCCCTCTGCGGGGGGGGGGGGGGAGTAAGGTCACTACGTAGTGACGGTGACGAGTTTATTTCAAACAGCCGAAACAGCTTGTTTTTGTCCACAAACACAATTCTAGTTTACTGAATTTTTTTACATAACAAAATGACGAATCCACCTTTAAAATCGTCACATGTGGACATTGCAATCATGGCGCCAAAAGACCCGATGTCTATTATCTGTAAAGACCAGACGCAATGTTTCATACAAATTGTCTTAATGCGCCGCCGATCTGTATGCCGATGGTTTATTTACGAATACATGTACGTGTAATAGGCCCTATTCTTGAAATTGAAACTGGACTGAATTAAAGGAACATTTCTTTAAAATGTTTGGGCATTTTACATTGTGCAAAAAAGAGGGAGAAAAATGAGATAAACCTGAGCTGTGAAGTTACAATTTGCATGGAGGCCTAATTGCTCCTTTGTTTTAGTTTGATTGAATTACACTAATTTTAAACTTGAATTCAATTTACATGTTCAAGCGGTTTGTTCTTGTTGATAAACTGAAAAATTCAACTTGAAACAAAACATTAGAAAGCATCCTTGCAAATTGCAACAGTTTACAAACTAAGTATTTACAATTCCTTTTTCAAAAATATAATGCACGAAAACATGCGGACGAAAATACATGGTATCAAGGTAAGAACAGAAGAAACTTAGAAGGCTTGTAAAAGTAAGAGTTTATTTCAATCAATGAAAAAAAATCTTATAATCTTAATTTTTTTTTACTCAAATAACTCCGGGGGCCAGGAATTGCCTCAGATTGCACCGCAGAGTATCTAGAATCCAAAATTTCACGGGGCCCTTAAGCTAGCGGGCACCGGACCCAACGCCGAAAGACGTTCGCGCTCCGCATTGGTCTTAGGGGCAGATGCCCTATACGCATCCTTGCAACAGTTTACCAACTCAGTCTATACAATTCCTTTTCAAAAATAAGCACGAAAATAACTATGCAGACGAAAATATTTGGTGAAGAACAGAAGAAACTTAAATGGTTTGTAAACGCAAGAGTATATTATAAACCAATGAAAAACATCCTTATAATCTTAAAATGTTTTGCTCAAATCACTCAGGGGAAAAGGGGCCAGGAATTTCCTCAGAATACACAAAAGAGCACCTAGAATTCTAAATTTTCCGGGGTCCTTAAGCGGGCCCCGGACCCCACGCCGTAAGACAAGCATGATCCGCCCTCGCTGTAGTCCTTGGAGCAAAATGTGCCACAACGCATCGTTGCAACAGTTTACAAAACTAAGTCAATACAATTCCTTTTCCAAAATAAAATGCAAGAAAATATGAAGACGTAAATACATGGCTTTCGACTTTCAAGCACACAATAACTTAAAATTTGTAAAACTAACAGAATATTTAAAATAAAATCCTTTTAATCTTAAAAACTGTTGCTCAAATAATTCAAGGGAAAGGAGCCAGGAATCGCCTCAGATTGAGCGTCTAGAATCCAAAATTTCCCGGGGCCCCTGGACCCCACTCCCGTAAGGGCTTCGAGTTGTTGAGGATATAATACACTGATCCACATTAAAATAAAAATATTGTGATCATTTTTAATGTTGGTTCCGGTAGCGATAAACATCCCCCCACAGCATTAGACCCATTACACGTATACTATACATAACCGTGCATTAGGCCTATTGGCACAAAAACCTGAGTTGGTAAAACGCGGAACTCTTATAATTGAAGGTCTTCCCGTGTGAATTTTGCACAGAAAAAAAATCAGAGGAGTTGTTGAGGATATAATACACTTATCCACATTAAAATTAATACATTGTGATCATTTTTAATGTTGTTTCTGTAGCAATAAAGATGCCCCCTCCCACAGCATCGGACCCATTACTGTACATACCGTACATCATTCTGCCCGTTTAAAACGCGGAACTCTCTGAGGCCCGTACCCATCAGTTGCGCTGCCTGGGTGAAACATGGAACTCTTAGTACAGAGGGCCTTCCCGTGGGTTTTTTTTGTCCAAAGAAAAAAGAAGAGGATTTGTTGAGGATATAAGACAATTGTCGACATTACAAATAACACATTACGATAATTCCATAATGTTACTTCTGCAGATCCCCCTATCAACTGTTTAATACACGTGCTTCACAAAGCACTGAGTTTAAGCTGCACCCCTGGTTTGTAAACGGCATGTATCCCTTTACAGCATGTGTTCTGCACTGTTCTGCAAATACTACACACAATTATTATACGACGGAGGTGTTACGCCCCAACTATCGCATCGGTCCCAACTATAGTTGGGCCTGTCCCAACTGTAGTTCCACAGTTGGGCTGGCCCAACTATAGTTGGGCCTGTCCCAACTATAGTTGGGACGGTCCCAACTGTAAGTTCCACTGTTGGGCTGGCCCATCTATAGTTGGACCACTCCGATCTTTTTATTTTGCGGTGTCCCAACTATAGTTTACATTGATGTACAACCATTGATCTCCATATGGAGATCAATGTGTACAACTATAAAACGTTCCCTACAGCTCTGATACACGTCTGCCTGGCTGGGGACCACTGAAATTAGCTATTGATGGGGCGAATTTGTAGTTGGGCCACCCCAATCTTTTTATTTTGCGGTGTACATTGTTGCACGATTATAAAACATTCCCTACAACTGTAATACACATCTGACTTTACTTGGGACCAATGAAATTATCTATGGGTGGGGACCATCTGTAGTTGGGCCGACGCAATATTTTTATTTGGCGGTCCAAACTATAGTTTACATTGATGTACGACTATACAACATTCCCTACAGCTCTGTTACATGTCCGACTTTACTTGGGACCTTTGACAGTAGCTATGGGTGGAGCCCACTGATCTCTATATAAAGACTGGATAGCGGATATGCATCCAACATGATCCAACATTCACACAGTAGACTTTGCATATTGACCAATTCGCCCCCGGTCTCACGAAGATGGCCGCGTATATACAAACGTTCTACGCGTAAATACGCGCGCGTTGTATCAACAGTTGACGCGCATTTTGGTCACGTACACATATTATGATGTTCTAAAAGGGACACATTTCCGTAGTGATTATTATTTCAAAACGCCGAAAAAGTTATATTTGCGGCATTTTAGTAACCACGACGTTAGAAAAATTGTAGTTAACCTTGGTCAGTGATGGTGGTCAAAATATAAGTCAAGTGAACCGCGACGTTACAAAAGAAATCATGCTGTCTATAAAAACGACAACTTGTCCTTTGTAGATCACCAGCCGGTCTCACCAATATGGCGTCAAATTCGTACATTGTGCGGCTCTGTATTAGCTATCCAGTCTTTATATAGAGATCAGTGGTGGAGCCCATAGTTGGCCGGCCATGGCAATCTTTGAATTTTGCAAAATGCTGCTAGACAAAAAAACCCAGCAGCTGGACAACTCATCCAACTAGGCAGTACCACGTGACCGGCCAGCCTTGCGGCATGCATGCACGACGAATACACGGTGCCAGTGCCGCGGAACATTTAATCCAACAAGATCTATCAAGCATGAAGCATCAGGCGCAACTCCAGTCCTAACTATAGTTGGGCCGACCCAACTGCCGCACTATAGTTGGGACAGTCCCAACTATAGTTGGGACCGATGTGATAGTTGGGGCGTAACACTTTATACACACACTTCACACAGCGTTAGGCCTACGCGTACGTACATGTACGTACTGCACGCCAAACAGGTGAACTGACGCGAAAAAAACCACAAACATTTTGCACAAATATAATGTTTAAACTATTAGGGAAACCAAGTCAAATAGTTATCACAGTCTCACAGATAACAAGGAAAACGTTAAAACAGATTGTAAATAGCAACTTCAGGTGAAAAGATATCTTTTCTATACGATGTATTGACAGCTCGACAAGGCTGAGCGCGGACACTATTTGGCAAGCGTCTGTGACGTCATAGACGCATGACCAATCAGATCGCATTATGCTAATTAGCGGACACTTTTTGGCACCGGACGGTTTTTGGCACAACACCTGTCGGCTCAGTGCAGTGTGGCGGCTTTTCTAAAATAATTAAAAATGATTCTTTCGGCCCTGTTTCATCAAGCGTGCTGAGGCCTGTGCCGCAGCCGGGCAGAGGGTGGGGGTTGGGGTGGATGTGGAGTGTTCATTAATAGTCCCTCTCTAAGCATCTACACGTGGACTGTTTGTTTTAGTAATGGTCTGCCACTGCCAGATTGCAGGTAGGCTAGGCCTAGACTCTGTGCTGACTGTCATGACTTTGCTAAATTAATAAGCCTAGTACTTTTTAGTAGGCCTACATGTAGTACTGATGTGATGACGTCACACTTTGTTTACGTGTGTGCTTTCCTATGGGTGCTCAGTGGACCGTGGGCCCCCACTGGCTCCATAGGAAAGTGATCATGTAAACAAAGTGTGACGTCATCAGTACAGAATTAGCCTAGGTTGGACAACTTCTTCATCATTATACGTCGTGTACACAACGGAGTCCAACCTGGGGTACTATGCTAACTGTTAGCGCAAGGCTAGGTGGGAAAGGCTTAGCCTAAACTTTGAGCCATAAAAATGTGAGGACAAAAAGTTGGTAAACTGATGTTTTTTTCCCCATGGAATTGGAAATATTTCGGCCTAATAGTAATACTCGGCATGGGGGGTTCTTTTACCCAAGCATTCCACTTTTTCACAAAAATTAGGACTTTCCAATTTTTGTTTGGGAAGGTGAAATCTGTCTGTTAATTTGCCACTCGTAATTTGAATTGTCAAACTTTGTGCACTCCTTCCACTTGGGTTTAGACATATTTCACCTGAGGTAACCATTGTGGGGGGATGGAGGGTGGGGGTGTACATATTGGTCACTCCCACTGACATGGAAAAACCACATGTGTATAAACAAAGTATTTGTGCCATTATTATTACATCTCAGATAAACAGCCTAAGGCCAAAAAAAAAAAGTCTCCGGTTTCTGGTATGCGCGCACGTCGCCGCAGCCATGCGCGTCGGCAAAATGAAAAAGTTTTTTTTTCAATACAAGATGATGTCTCAAAACCGCCAAACTCACTGGTTTGACTGGAATTCTGCTGCTGCACAATTTTAACGTGTTTTTAGATGGGGTTATGATCGAGAATAAGCTTTATGTGGCCTCTCTGGACTCCCATATATTTGCACTAAGTTTAGTCGGGCACCATTTGCAGTCATCAGCCGACATTTGAAGCCCCCCCCCAAAAAAAAACAGGTAAAAAAAAAAAAAAAGCCGCGTCGCCGCACCACTTTTGGGGCAAGCTCCATACCAGAAACCGGAGACTTTTTTGGGGGGGCCTAAACTACATGTATGTTGACCTTGGTCATCTGGCTGACCCCTGACTTTTGACATTTTTTGTAATTAGGCCTGAACGGGATGAGTTTCCACGTCCAGCCAATAACACAGATCAGAGACCACTTTGACAACACCATGGAATCAACTTTGACATCACAACTACAACTTTCCCTGTAGGCTAGGCCTAGACAACGTTTTCGACGATGGAAAATCACATTGATGTAAGTAAGTTGGAGCCTATAGAGAGGCCTCCACAGTGGCATAGCACGGTCATTTTTATTGGGGGGGGGTAAAAATTTTTGAAAAGGGCACTAGCACATCCATGGTGAAATGTAGACAGGTTTTTTTCTCCGGACACATCAAAAAGTGGGGGGGGGGGGGGGGGGGAGAGGGAACCAACGATTAGGCACACAAACGGCCAATGGTGCTTTTCAGGGCGTACATGTGCAAAATTCAGTAAAAGGCACCCAAAAACGTCAGATGCCACAAAAAGGGCACCACTTCTTTTTAAAAAGGGCACTTGTTCCGAAAAAAGGGCACTTCTTAAAAGTGTTGGTATTTTATGAGACTTGTCATGCAGGTCGATCCAGATAAGAAGACGTTGAACCCTAGTGCCTAGTGCAGTCACAGACAGTAAAAAATTTCAATCCTGTTCCCCTGCCATGCCTTTTACATAGGCTAGTCCCCAAAAAGTCGGGTCATTTCTTGTAGACACTTTGACAGTCAAATTCCATCAACATACAAAAGCAGGTGACTGGTGGTAGGCACAGCTGGCTTATCAATCTCCAGCAGTCAAAGCATAGATCACAATCAGGTTTCAAAACAATCACAGCCAGTCAATCCTGCCTTATGAAGGCAGGGAGCACTCAACTGTTAAAAACAGCCACTTGATGTATTTTGACTGCTGGGCTGGCCTTGTTTAAAGTTTAATTAGAATTTCTATCCAGAACACTATAAGATCCAATACATTGCTAGTTCCCACTCGGGAGATTTTGCACAGCACCTTTAAAGCACTGTTTGAACGTGAAGGCAAAAGTTTCAATATTTTGTGCATATACCCACGCAAGGCATTCAGAAATCCCTCATTTTTTTATGGGCTAGTGCTCTGGCTTAGAACAGAATGGTTGAACGTGTGTAATTATGTGGTTGGCAGAGCCATTGAAATTGGTTGCAGAACTGCGGGGTGCACTGAACTAATTCAAGCTCCATTGAAAACAGTGTAGAATCAACAAAGTTCAGGGCCAAGTAACACGCAAGCCGACATCACTGGGGTTTCTTAAACAAATATTTAATTATTGTCTTGTACTTCATCTTTTCATTTCTTTTCAATTTTGGGTAGGCTAGACGATTACATTTTTAAATATTTACACCAAAACAAAATCACCTCCCGAAAAGTGATAGTTCCCAAGCCTGTATGTAACCATTTTACAAGTGGCATCCTTCCACTTTCTCAGGCAAATAGGACCCATTTATCAACCGTAATTTTATCAAGCCTGCCCTCAGATGGAAGCCCAAAAACCAGGCTACATTTACACAATTCCACCGTTTTTAAAGCCAAACGGTCTCCGTTTTCAAAGGAAACTGTGGGTCTCTTTTTATGCTAATCAGCTGGCGTAGAAATTGTCACTTGTCTATTCCTTCCTCCATGCTTAAATGAGTTCATTGCACCCTGCGGATGCAATTTGGTCCCTTTAATTCAGCCATCCCTTTATGGTCGAGCGGTCAATGAACGACAATTGATGCATGCCTTTGATGAAAGATCTACAGAGGAAATTAATAGTCACATATGGTCACGCAAGGCCAACTATAAATCATGTGCTTCAAACTGTGACCATAGGAATACTGTTGTACATGTCTGTTCCGAACATCGCTTGCACAGATAATGATCAAAATTCCTCTGTGGTTTCCTTGTCATCACCTTGAAACATTCTGGCAGGCTGGATTTGTTTGCAATATTCCTGTATAATGAAAGTTCGTGCACTTTTGGAATTGTACGGCAACTTCAAAATTGTGTTTACTGTAGAAATGGCTGTGGGTTGATCAAAATGATGTTGTCTGTCAAGCAGAAACAAAACCAAAAACCACATCAACACAAAAGTTTCAAAAGGAAAAAGCAGAACAATTATAAGTTCAAAAACACAGGTTATTAAAACGGACTCTTTTTGTGTCTCGCATAATGTACTTGGGAGTTAAAAAATTGTCTCAAATGTAGGTAGCATTTTAACTGTAGCATCGATCTGTATACTCCCCAGGGAGCTGAGATGGTATTTGGAATGTTTCATTGGCCCACAATGATCAGGGATAATAATAAAACTGTAGGCCTAAGTGCTGTGATTTAGCTTGCTAATAAGAGCGTTCTTAAATATGCCGATTATTATTCCTACAAATGTACTATTAGGGAGACACGTTAGCGTAGAAATTTCGATAGTAGGGAGACACGGGCTTATTAGGGAGACACCTAGGTGTCTCCCTATTGGCGCAGCCCCCCTTTAGAGGCAAAATTTTACTGTCGAAATTAGGTTATATTTGTTGCTCGTGGTCTAATTAGTAAAAATACCGAAATTCGTGGGAAAAAGGACAAGGGAATATTGGGTTAGGGCACATTTAAATCGGGAAATTTTTGTGCACAAGTCTATGGGAAAGTCTCCCTATTACCCCATTACCAGTAATCGTTATTATTATTATTATTATTATTATTATTAACTTGCACAGCTCCTTAAGCTAAAAAAAATGCAGTGAAGTTAACAAAAAATCAAGTGAACAATTCAAAATGGAATGATTTGTTCAACAACAAAAAATTGCACCACATGTGACCTCTCCTTGTCTCTTTTTGCCCCACACTGTTGTGGGCAAGTTAGTACCATTCCTTCAACTTCTTATAACTCTGTTAAAAGTGATATAGCCACAGCATCTTGTAGTTTACCCAACAAACACATTTTTCTGTAGTTGTGGCCTGAACCAAGTTTGTTTGTGAATGGCATTATAATTGGATTTCCTACCGTGACATTGTCACGCTACCCTGGACATGTTGCGGGGAGTGGGTATAGGAAGTGCTGGGCATACAAGTAGGGTCCTCTCTTTGTACAAGCTCTGCTGTAGTTGCTTTCCAGTGTTTTAGTTTGAGTCAGTCGGTCACAAGTCATCCAATCCAAAGTCATATCACACAAGCTGGCAAAGGCATGCATTTGTAATTGTTCATCCACTAGCTGTTTATACATGTACTTGTGACTGGATTCATGAATAGTCTTGTGATTTACTTGAGACCATCTTGAGACCAGAACTTGTGATCCATCGCAAGTATACCTCTCCTCTGCGAGTCCCCAGCAACACTGGTTGATTTCTGTTTGATATAATGTGAGAAAATCCACACTTGTAATCACTCTGGCGTAAATTTTCTGAACCCGTCTCGTTTTTTTTTCTCACTATTTGTGCAGGCAAGCCTGGGTGCCTACGTGAGTCGGCAGGATGGCGTCCAAGTCTGCAAGCAAGGAGCAGGGTGCTGCTCCCAGGCAGAAGATGGCATTTGTCACCGCATTCAACTTGGTCAAGAAGCAGGCCCCAGGCACGAAAGGCAGCAGTAGAACTCATGAAGAGATTGAAGGTATGTATTAATATCTGTTCCACTTTCAGCATCTGCGTTGGCAGTATTTGTTGCTCTTCAATGCATTAGGGGTTTTTTTTCCCTCACGAGTTTTCGATTTGTGTGATTTATTTTTTCCCCCAAAAAATTATTTTCTACTGTGGGGGTCTGCAACCCTTTTAAAAAGCTTTAAACTTGGGTTGATTTTATTGCACCTTAGATGCACTAAAAGATCCGCCGGAATAATTGTCAGGCCGCAATTAAGTTTGAACATTAAATTATTTTGTTAAGTAATTACACCCTACTAAATGTGTGTGATTTTGCTCAATCGCACTCCAAAATTCAACTTGGTTTTGCAACAACCCTGCCCATTTACCGCTCTCCCCCCCCCCCCCAAAAAAAAACCTGTATACAACTTTTGACGGCATTGTACTGATCATAGCATGAAGGAATAAAAGTGCAGCCGTGGATTACATGGAAGAATAAAAACTGACAAAGACTTAAGAAAACATGACCAAAATTACCAACAGGTAAAGTGTGGGTGTCACTGGAAATTGTACAAATAAACTTTGAGGCTGACCTGCGTGCACTGGTGCTTAGTATAATGTACATGTTTGCGCCACAGACAGTTTTGGGGAGTAGGGTTTTACCATGGGTTGTACTGTCTGGAATGTAGAAGTTTGGATTTGATTTGCATACAGGAAATTGAATTACGAGGATGTTGGTGATAGAAATGTATCCCTGAACCATGCCTGAGTTTTTTTTTTCTCTTTTGGCTTCCTGATGATTATAAGTATACAGTCACTTCCTGGGAACACGTCCAGGTCTATCCAGGTGTGATATACAGATCTATGGGTGTGGGAAATGAAGGGCTTATAAAATACTTCACATAGGCATGATAGGGAGCTCAGTAAAATGGTTGGGTTATACATGCATATGTAACTTTTGGCCTTTGCAAAAGTTACATGGAGCTTTATGCAAATGAGGGTCCCTGGGAGTGGAGACTGCTCAGGATTGGTGCTCCCAATCCTATGCAAATGAGGGAAGAAACTTTTAACCAATGAATCTCCAGCAAGATTAAAGTGACTCCTTATTTGTTTGGATTTGGAAAGTGAACTTTTGGCCTGTGCAAAATTTACGATGTGAAAATAAGGGGTCTTTAGTGTATTTATCATTCTTGCCGAAATTAAAAAAAATAATTACCTTTTATTCTGAATGACAGAAAAAATATATTTGGTTTAAACATCCACAGGTCAAAGAAAATTGTTTTCCTAAGAATTGCAGAAAAAGCAAACGTCATGTAAGAGGAAAATCTCACTTTGAATGGCCATTTGTTTGAGAAAACTTTTTTTTTAAGCTTTTGATAATTGAGTTAAAGAATTCGTTGTCACATTTCACTCCAAACAGTTTATGGCATATTTTATTGCTTTCCAAGTACATTCCTGTCACCCATTTGAAAGTAAACTCCTCTCAAGTCTTAATTAGCATCAAGCACAGTTCCAGGAAGCTTTATGCAAATGAGGGTCCCTGGGAGTGAAGACTGCTTAGGATTGGTGCTCCCATTCCTATGCAAATGAGGGAAGAAAGTTTTAACCAATGATACTCAAGCAAGATAAAAGTGACTCCTTTGGTTGGATCTAGGGAAAGTGAGGCAAAAATGTGTGGATCTTCGTTGTGATCAATTCCTTTAAGCCGATTTTAAAGAAAAAGTCTCTCGTTCGGGCTTGATTTTTCATTTTTTTTTTTTTCCCAAGGTGGTGGATTTTCCAAGATGGTGGATGGACCATTCCATTTTCTCGACCCCATTTGCTGATGCAATAATTTTTCCTAAAAAAGCTGTCACCCTTTTTACATAGCTACAATTTTGTTGGAAACAAATAAAAAGACAATATATTGACAAAATTTTGCGAAAAATAGTGCAAATGTATGAATTTAAAAAAAAGGGAGGTGGGTGGGAAAAAGGAAGTGGGCTGGTACGAGAAACTGGTTTATTTTATTACGTGGCCTTAAACAAATTTTTGATTAACATTTGTGAGTTTTTTTCTTGGTCAAAGTGATACATATTTTCACACCCGTCTGATGTGTACCTTAAAGCTATAGTCCATCATTTGCAGCCATCCGAAAAGTAACTGGCGTAATTACTGTTGAAAAACAAACTTGGTTGAAAGATAGTAAGGGAACTAAACTCCCTGTGAAATTATTCTTTCTGGGAAGCTGTCATTTTGAAGTAATCAACGAAAGAAGGCATTTCCAACAGTGATTCTTAAGAAGCACCGTAGGAAAATTTAAATTAGTAGTTCGTTTTGTTATTCAGCGCAGCGCGCACAAGTATTGGAACGACGCACACACGCGCGCGGTTGTTATAATTCGTCGGATCAGTGCGCGACGCCGCGTATAGCTGCAATTCAAAACAATTCAAAACATGATTCAGTAACTTTTGATTTGAAATTGAGATCTTAGAATGCTGCTTTTCTCGGAATGTACAGCTGAAGCTTAGCTGAAACTTCATCAGGTTAGTTGCTCAGTATCCTTCATTAGAGTTTGAACACTTTTGTTGCTTCAAACGAACAAAATGCACAAATTACAAATGATGGACTATATCTTTAAGCTGGCCTCAGGTCGACCTTGCGACGACACAGATCAGTCGGTCACTGACCGAGTGTATTAACTGTGTGACCTGAGTGTAACTGCGATGATGTTAAAATGATCTGCATCAGCCAGCACTAAAAAAAGTCAACAGTCGCAAGAGTAGAAAAATGTCAACTTCTGCGACGTGTTCCGGGACAATCACACGATCCCTCAGTTTTTTGACCTGAGTAGAAATTTTGTGCTTGATGAACGGTTCTGTCGTGGCGCAAGCAAAATGTGGGTCGACCTGAGGCCGACTTAAAATCTGCCTGTGTCAGTCAATAACTATGTACAGTTCTTATTTTGGTGTTTTTTCATTTCTAGATGTGCCTCAAGAACTGAAGAAACTGGATCTGCACTTGCCTCCACCAAAGGAACTAAAAACAATAGGTATTTATTCCCAATCCTTCCTTAACTTTACCACAATAAGTTATTTTTTCCACAATTTTCATTAAAGTCATAGTTAGTCAGCGTAAGTCAGTCATTGTGACTTATATTCTGTGCTGTTACTGCAGACAAAATGTGTGCTAAATTACTATCCCCTTATAAATGTATTTTATTTATGATGTTGATTCTTTAAGCGTTGGAGCAGTTCAGCTTGTAGAGGCTACTTTTACTCCCAATTTAAAGCTATAGTCCATCATTTGCAGCCATCCGAAAAAGTAACTGGCGTATTATTGTTGAAAAACATACTTGGTTGAAAGATAGTAAGTGGACTAAACTCCCTGTGAAATTAATCTTTCATTTGGAAGTAATCAACGAAAGAAGGCCCTTCCAACGGTGTGTATTTAAATTAGTAGTTCGTTTTGTTATTCGGCGCAGCGCGCGCAAGCAATGGCACGACGCACATGCACGCGCGGTTGTTATAATTCGTCGGATCAGTGCGCGACATCACGTATAGCTGCAATTCAAAACAATTCAAAACATGATTCAGCAACTTTTGATTTGAAATTGAGATCCTAGAATGCTGTTTTTCTCAGAACATACAGCTGAAGCTGAGCTGAAACTTCATCAGGTTAGTTGTTCAGTATCCTTCATTAGATTTTGAACACTTTTGTTGCTTCAAACGAACAAAATGCACAAATTACAAATGATGGACTATATCTTTAAAGGCATATAGGATCATTTGCATTTATCCCAAAAGTAACCTACCAAATTAACATTAAAAAACTTACTTGGCTTAAAGATCATAATGGTACTAAACACCCTTTTGAAATTATTCCACCTGACTTGCTGTCATTTACAATAAATCAAGAAACGTAGGTAACTTCCAAAGATCAGTCAGTTGACTGATTTTTGGAAATATAGAGTGCTATGGACAATCGTTTTTTGTGATGCAAAGGTTGTGCATGCATGTTTTTTCACTGTTTTCTCAAAAAGTGTAATATCCACTAAGCTGAAACTTCAACAGTTTTGGTTTTGACATTTTTTTTCTTTGGATTTTGAGTGGTGTCATTATTGGAAACAAACAAAATGCATGAAAAGCAAATGATCCTATATGCCTTAATAAACAGTTATAATTGCAGGGATTTTTGCGTGCTGATCTGAATTGTAATTTGTTTTATTTGCTTTTCCCGACAGCTGATTTTCCGTGCATGACAGGCACAGCTTCCTGCCAGTTCCCAATCCCAGCTTTCATCAAAACCGACTTCAGCGTCAATACCAAGCACGGCGGCGGCACGGCCCTGGTGCTCATCACAAGTCTCTACGACCTCAACTATCACACATTCACCTCAGAGCTCTGTCTAATCCGCTGCGGCTTCGATGGCAACCATTGCGGTTACACCCCCCTCGCTAAGGGAGGTAACCACACCGTCTACCGGTACATCCGCATGCACACTGATGCCGAGGGCAACCTGTCACCCTGTGTACGCTTTGGTTTCTCCAGGGCTACCATCATCTCAAATGTAGCTGAGATGGGTCACGGCGGGAGTGCTCAAGTCTTTACTGGACCCAAGGCGGAGGTCGGTGCCAGTACAGCTGTCTTCAAATCCGGCATCTCTGTCACCCGTCATGAGAAGTATGGTAAAGCCTTGTTGGTTCTGTGTAGTGCTTCTGGAAAGGAAGGCACCCATCCCTGCAATGCTTACTTTGTTGCTTTCGGGTACAAGCCAAGCGAAATGGTCGTTCGGGCAATCGCCGGTGAGGGTTGTGATGATGTCTGGAAGTTTGGTTCCAGTGGGGAACCGGAAATCGAGCCAGGTTCCTCGGATGAGGCAGAGGAGTATGAGTTTACTGATGAAGATGAGGAGATAAAGACAAAGCCTGGATCAGATGCAGAGCTTGAGATTACTGGCCCATCAGAGAGTCACTATAGCATCTGGCGCTCGGATGTCAACGCCGATGTTGGTAATCAGGCGAAAGTTGTCCATACTCAGGCTTTCCGTGGATCAACCCCTACAATTCTTGTCGAGGATTTTTCCAAGTATGTTGGCCATGCACTACTCGTCATGTGCTCTTGTAGTCTAGGTGATAACGACATGACGTCTTCTGCTCTGTACATGGTCACCATCCAGAGTTGGGGGATTAAGAGTTCATTTGCCTCAGGAAGTTCGGGGTTGTCTAACGGAGGTGACGATTGGGTGATCTCAGATGACAACAAGAAGCTTGTTATCGTTGGTCCGGATGCTCCCTGCCGCTACAGTTTCATGTCGACCATTCCGGAAGATTCCCCAAGCCCGCAGAAGAGATGCTTTCAAGATTCCTGTTTAGCTACCGGCCGGGAGAACAAGTACCGGGGAGCGGTGTACGTCAATGGCACAAGCATCACCGGATGGGTTTCCAGAATGTCAGCGGTCAAGATTATGCTGAACGGCCAGACTATTGAACTGGTGAAAGCCAGCCAGCTGTTGGAACAGCCTGACGGCCGACTGGGATTCCAGAGGGAGTTGAGCGAGGATGAGAACAGCCTCGGCTTGAAGCTGCTGCAAGTGTTTGGAGTGACCACAGATATTAGTAAGTAATCACTGATCGTGTATTATTCAGATGGCCAACAAAGCAATTTTGTTAATACAATGTATGGCAGCACGTAATTTACAAATGTTGTTCTGCAATAATTATCGGCAGCGCTAATGATTGACATTGAGCTAAAATTTGGTGCGGATGAATTTATTTTGTAAAGGGATTAAAAGGCTGGTAATCTTATTATTTTAAATCATATTGTCACTAACTATATTACTTTAACTTCATATTTTCATACATTAATGTAAAGAAAATTTCATGACCAATTTTGAATCACCGTTGTTAAAATTTGTCTTTGGTTGTAGATAATGAACCAGTCAGCGTGGAGCTGGAGGGGTCACCCCATCGCATCGTCAACCAACCACCAGGGCTCCTGTTTGCTGTCAACCTGGGAGGACCCATGTATGAGGCTCTCAACAAAGTGGTTTTCTACGGAACGGAGATAACGTTCAAGGCAGCAGAGCAAGATGGTAAGTTGAGGTCCTACTCACTTAACACTCTTGATTTTACTAACTGAAGGTCATATATAAAAAAAGTATTTTGATTTGTTTTGGTTGGAGCCCCGCCGTGGTCACGCGTGTTGTGCAAGCCCTTGAGTAAGGCGCTTTACCTCAATTACTCCTCTCAACCCAGGTGTTAAATGGGTACCGGCATTATTCAATGTTGGGAAGGTAACAGACTCGCTGTGGAGGAGGTGTGGCGATCCCCCACAGCAGCATTTCATGGACTCGAGTCTGGCCCAATCGCTAATGAAAGAGAGATGGGCACTCCGTTCCTGTGAACACAGGTTCGTCCCCTTTTTGCAGCTCAGCGAATCTCACTTCAAGAACTTCAACAAAATGAGATGGCCTAATGTCTTGATCCTTACAATCCTTCTCAAGACCAAACTGAGCATGTGATCACTGTCCACTCTTAGGGCCCCCAGTTATGGTGGAAGCATTGTGATTACCATTGTACAAAATGACCATTGTACAGGGTGTTCCAAAAAAGTTTGCGCTTTTTTAAATGCACATTTCTAAAAATTGGGGAAACATGTTGAGATTGTTTTAAAATGTTCCTAAACTTCAAGATTTTGGTGGTATATGATGAAAATGGCGTCGAAAATAAAGATTGAATTAAGAAATGGCGGCCATTTACAGAAAAATGGTAACATACCAGTTTATCCACACTTGTGTATGAGATATGGTCATCGTTATTGCAGTTCTTTGTGCACGTAGTGCTTTTGTTTTGACCATATATCATAGATTTGCGTGTTGACAATACAAATTTTGACCACTTTTCTGTAAACGGCTGCCATTTCTTAATTTAGCCTTTATTTTCAATGCTGTTTTCACCATATTCCACAAAGATCTTGTAGTTTAGGAATATCTTAAAACAATTTCAAAATTTTTCCCCGATGTTGAGAAATGTGTGTCAGAAAAAGTGTAAACTTTTTGGGGACCCCCCTGTACAAATAGTGACTGCTCCAGTATGTGACAATTATTTTAGTGACCTGTTGCAGTTACCTTGGGCCACTACATGTATGAGTGTACAGTTATAATGTGGCCAGATGGTTTTATACCTCACCGTTTGGTTTAATTATGTCGTGTTGTTCTTCTCTACTGCCAGGCATGCAGTGTCTGAGAAAGTTTGCCTGCCTAATCAGCCCCGACGACAATCTGTACAACATGATGACCAACACCAACGATGGGTTTCTCTATGGCACATGCAACGAAAGCCATCCTGAATTTGCAGACAAGATGACGTACAAGGCACGTCGTTTCTGTGATGATACTGTGGCGATTCAAAGACTTTCAATTAAATAATAAACTGATTAGGTTTTTTTTTTCATCGTTGTGTATACTTTCCTCCGAATTTCAACTTATGTTTCCCTCATTGACAGCCCAGATTGTTTAACATTGCACACTTTTATTTCTTGGTATTGAGTGTCATGGCCTAACGGTTAAGAGCACCGCACCGGACTCATGCTCTAATGTTTCAGAGGCAGCGAATGTGGGTTCGAGCCGGGTCTGGAAACTTGTGCCCATAAGCAAGGCACTTAACCAATATTGCTTCGTCCTTCAGATGGGACATAAAGCCGTAGGTCCCATGTGTTGTGTATTTGCAATGCACGCAAAAGAACCCAGTAACACTTATCACTAAGAGAAGGGGTTTGTCGCAGTGTTTCTGGCCTCCTCATAAACTCCCCTGAGATGTCTTTAGGAGAAGAACCAACCAAGTATTGATAAGGTTTTCCCATTGCTAGTTCCATTTTTTTTTTAAACCATTATCCAGTGAACCAAATTATTTTCTTTTTGTTGTAGTAGTGTCATTGTGAGGACAATATTGACCTTATGCATAGCACTAAGCTGTCTTGTTAATGTTTGTAGGTTTTTGGTAGAAATTTGAATTCATTGATGAAAACAAATTATTCTAAGGGGAAGAGGAACAAAGCCATTGCCATAGATCTACGATGTCCATAAGGTCTAACAAACATATTAAAGGCGTCTGCACTAGTAAGCAGGAGGTCGTGGGTTCGAGTCCTACCCGAGTCAGCTTGTGAATTTGTTTTGCAACCCCTCAGACAACACTGAGTATACAGTGTTCATAAAAATACATCGGTAAAGGGCAAGACCCGTTATAAAATGTGCTTTCTTCTGCCATTTTTTTTTGTGTTTGTAGATTCCGGTGACAAAATCAGGAAAGTTGACGCTTCAACTTCACAGTGTGAGCAACTACATGAAAGAGCACTGCATCGAGATCAACAAAAAATCTGATATATCTGATGAGGCAAGTCATTACTGTCTGAAATTACCGATTCAATTTTCAAATTTTGCTGAAATTGTCAGGCAACCATTCATCATGTATCATAAAAGTTATTGGCCCAGTTGCGGACTTGGTATCGGGTATAAGTGGCAGGATTCTGAACAACTTCCCCGCAATCTTCCCGCTGTGAAGTTATCAGTATCGGTGAGTCAAGCAGTTGCTGATGAAAATTTCCTCGGACCATGTCCGGGACAAATGCAGAGCTTCTTCCGGACAGAGTAAATGATTCTACCGGCAACTTGTCCGGAACCCGTCCCGGATATGAATTGAGACCGGCCCTAGTAAAGGCAGTTGTAGACAACCCTGTCATTATCTTATCCACAGGTGACTCGGCGGTTGGACCAGATTCCTGAGGTCGTCCCAGGCTACACAGCTAAGGTGGTGTCCATCCCGTTTGAAAGCTCCGGGAATAAAGTCAAGCTCAACTTTGATAATTGTAAGTATGTGAATCAACCGAATATGTTAGAAACTTTGAGGAGGATTTGACTGTTGTTATGATTGGGAATGTTTTCAAATCCAAGTGTAAGAAATCAAGAAACCTGTCTAAATTTATCGAAGCCTGCACGCTTGATTACATCAATAGAGCCATCATAGTAAATAAAAAATTACTTTATTTTTTTTTTAAAACAGACATTGACAAAATGGAGAACCACCAACATAGGACTGGATAGCTCAGTTGGTAGAGCACTGGAACGGCAATCTGGCAGTCACGTGTTCGACCCCCCACCAGTCAATTTCTTTGTTCAACAATAAAAACATAAATAAAATCATACCAATTCTATTGCAGATAAGAGCAAATGTTTGTTATCAGCCATCGTGGTTCATGATGACACATACAAGGAGCCAATACAAAGCCGTGACGAGAAGAAACAGGAAAGAGAAGTCAAACAGAAGGTAAAGATGATGGATTGATCAAATATACAACTATTGACTGCTTTAGAGGGGTATAGTTGAACTACATTCTTGAGATGATCCCTTGAGCATTCCATTTTCCCAAGGTGAACCCAATGGGCTCTCCTGAGGTGAAACGCTGTGTAGTTATGTGACGGAGGCTAGTTGACTCTACCACGAGTCAAAGCAGACACAAATTTGTTTTGTAAGAAGTGCCACTTTTCAGGTTTTAACCTGAATTCAGGTTAAAATTTGGGCTGAAACATCCAGAAAAAAATATTTTTGAAAGGGGGTATGGGTAGTTTCAGGTTTTTTAGTAGTGTTTCAGGCTTTTCATTGATATATTGGTGGCATCTCTGCTCCACATGATCTCCCACACTCATTCTACTTATTTTAAACTGATTGTAGTCACTGTATCGCCCCAAACAGCCCTGCCTTTTTGCCTGTACCCCCAAAACTGCCCGAGCACTCTGTGGTTTGATCCATTCATTCCTCAGGGAATAAATAGGATGTAATTACAATGTAGTAAGGCCAAAAAAAAAAGTCTCCGGTTTCTGGTATGGAGCTTGCCCAAAAAGTGGTGCGGCGACGCGGCTTTTTTTTTTTTTTACCTGACTTTTTTGCTTCAAATGTCGGCTGATGACTGCAAATGGTGCCCAACTAAACTTAGTGCAAATATATGGGAGTCCAGAGAGGCCACATAAAGCTTATTCTCGACCATAACCCAATCTAAAAACACGTTAAAATTGTGCAGCAGCAGGATTCCAGTCAAACCAGTGAGTTTGGCGGTTTTGAGACATCATCTTTCATTGAAAAAAAAACTTTTTCATTTTGCCGACGCGCATGGCTACGGCGACACGCGCGCATACCAGAAACCGGAGACTTTTTTGTTTTGGCCTAAAGGTAACAATGGGTAAACAGAGATCGGATCCATTGAACATCACAGCTAATAACCAGCAGAACAATGTAAAACTCCAGTAGAAAAATCCATATACCTGTCTGTAACTTCTGTCAGACTATCATTTCATTTGGTTCCTTGAAAAAAACAGAGTCAGTTGTAGGGAGCTGTGTGAGTTCATTCATCTTTTATTTATTTATTTATTTATTTATTTATTTATTTATTTTTTTTGCTAACACTTTTTACTTGTATTTCTTCAAGTTGGCAGACACGCTAGTGGCCTTGGATCGTTCCTTCAGCATGAAGCAGATGAAGATAGCTGGCTGGTCATCCAACCTTCTCTCCAACCCTTCAGGAGAGGTCAGAGATGATTAGGAGTCTTACTTATCACATAGGAAAATATCTTCCCAAACGGGAGAGGAACGTGGGGGAGGGGGGCACACTCCTTTAGCCGATTAACACAAATCTTGTATAATGGAACATCAGATTTAGTTGTTCAAGGCAAATTTGAGGACAGACTCACAATTTTATGGCTTTGGACACAGAAAACAGTTGGCTCATTTGCATGGTAAACTGGGATTGTAATTTACTATATCATGAGGTAATTGGATCTCAAAATGGTCGAAAGATATTTTTGGACAGTATAAATCAAGGAAATTGTCCGCAGATCCATGTAGTTTCCAGTTAATCATGGACTGAATTTTCAGATATATTAACATTTTTGGTGGTTTTTTTTCATAGAGAGGTGACATGAGCCATTGGAACTTCTCTGGGGACTGGAAGCTTTCTGAAGGCGGCAATCAAACAGAGACAAGTAAATAATTCTTACATTTATCAGAAGACTTGAAGCATCCAAAATTTACTTTTGTTGAAAATTTCACATCTTTAGCCTCAATTGCCTGCTCTCACTATTTACATTGTGTTCTCTTTCTAGTGTTTGTGGCCTCTTACATGCGATGCGTCAAGTATCAAGAAGTAGAGCTGGTCCAACACTTCTCAGAGAAACATCTGGACTCCAGCCCAGAAATTCAGGTCATTATTATCGATGTATCTGCATAGGGCTTCCTTTGTTTATATTAGTGTTGTAGTCGAGGTCTTTTCCAAGACTTCCCACAAATGTACATTTTACAGATCACCAGTTTTTATCTATTGTCCAGTGGAAAAGTAATGTTAAGCACTCTAAACGACTAACTAGAATGAAAGTTTGCATAACCGTTCGTAGCAACAACTTAAGGAGCATCATCATACAAAAAGGTTTACATAGGGGTACATGTACAGTCAAAACAGAAGGTGGTGATCAGTCAATTACCAATGGTGTAGTGTATTATCCATAAGCAAATTTAGACGCTTAAGGTCCCAAAAAAAAGTCTCCGGTTTCTGGTATGCGCGCGCGTCGCCGTAGCCATGCGCGTTGGCAAAATGAAACAGTTTTTTTTTCAATGAAAGATGATGTCTCAAAACCGCCAAACTCACTGGTTTGACTGGAATCCTGCTGCTGCACAATTTTAACGTGTTTTTAGATTGGGTTATGGTCGAGAATAAGCTTTATGTGGCCTCTCTGGACTCCCATATATTTGCACTAAGTTTAGTCGGGCACCATTTGCAGTCATCAGCCGACATTTGAAGCAAAAAAAATCAGGTAAAAAAAAAAAAAGACGCGTCGCCGCACCAGTTTTTGGGCAAGCTCCATACCAGAAACCGGAGACTTGACTTTTTTTTTTGGCCTAATGCTTTGATTTTCATTGGTTTTATTGTTAAAGTAGGAGTCAGAATTATGATTTTAATGAAGTAGTAGATCTCCTTGAGTTCTAAAGAAGGTCTAAGTGAGATTATTGGCTCTGGAAAAACACACTTCTATCTGAGTAAAGAATGTTGACAAGAAAAACAGTATTCCCATATCAAATAATGAAACCACTACGCTAGTTACTTGACTTAGTATTTTTTCTCTGACAAATGTTAACAATAGTTCAAAAAGAGGATATCTTGAACGATCTTATAACTGTCACAAGTACAACATTATTAATACATACAGAATAATCAAAAACTCATTAATTTAACCCTCTTGCTTAAGAGGTCACCAATGGTCAAATTTTTCTTCCTCACCTCCTGGCCTACTGTGTACAAACCAATGGGGGTCTTGACCAATATTGACCCAAGTAATAACCATTTTTCCATAGGAGGTTAAAAAATAAAATAATGATAATACAAAATATTTATATGGCACTATATGAAGAACAGAGTACCTTACAATAACAAAGAGGGAAGAAATGTGAACTATACAAAATACAAAAACCAAACCAACAATTACGAACTAACAAAGTAAACAAGCATATCAGGAAGGTTCTGGGGAAAGAAATGTCTTGAGGAGGCATTTAAAGACATGCAACGAAGCAGCTTCTTTCAGACTTGTAGGGAGCGTGTTCCACAAGCGGGGCACTGCGACTGCAAAGGCACTGTCCCCGGCCTTCCTTTTAGATCTAGGAATGGAAAGCCGGGTCAAGTCTGAGGATGAGCGGAGTCGATGCCTAGGTACATCAGGGACAGTATCGATATGCAAAATTGCTGTTGTACCTTCAAAAATTATCCATTGTTTGCCGAAATATTCCTCTCAGTCTTAACTTGTATTTTCTTGTCCAGGTGTCGGAGTCTTTTCGTGAAGGTTGCGATCAAGGTGGTTTCTACTGGCTGACTGCCACCCTGCTCGGTCAAGACGGCACAGTGATTGAGCAACAGACCACCGGTCAGCAGGACACCATCAACACCAGGTCAGGGGGATGGATACCGGTCTGCTTCACCTTCAAGAACTACGGCCCCGGAGTCCGCAGTGTCGGCATCGAGACTGTCGGTGAGACCGTTATACGCATTTGTCTTAATCAAGCAAACTTTAATCCTCCATTCTGATTGGTCGATCCGTGGCAGCACCATTGTGGTGTTATCCCCTATTGCGCTGTCCATATCAAACAATGTGTGCTGCGTGCTATTGTAAGATGCACTAGTCCGTATGTATTTTAAGTTGGTAAATTGTGAATTGTGCGTAAGTGTTATTGAAATTGAAAGTTTGCAGATGGCACTTTATCATAGTTCTTTCATGAGAGAAGCCGTAAGATCACTGGCTTCTGTGTACAAGCAGATAGTGACTGCCACCATTTTGCATCTGGAGGTAGAGAAGAATGGGCTTCCAGATCTAGGGCTATGTCTGTGGGCTTCATGCGTAAACAAGAGAGGGCGCTTTTCACCACTTTTGAGAGCCCAGTGAACGGGACACACATGTGCATGTACTTGTTCACGGGCATATAGTGCGAAATACGCACGACTTATTATAATCTTACTGTCCACATTGCCATTGCCAGCTTTGTGTGAGGGTCAGGCGTCATCGGCAATGCATTCAAATATCTCTCCCAGTGGTCTCCCCCAAAACTTGTGCACGAAGCCCGCTGCCAGCATGCCAGTACATTTTTAATTGACAAAGACCTTGACCATTGCTCAAGACAAGAGATACGGAGGCAGCTTCTTATTCAAACTCTCCATTCTCAGCCAAAGATATGAAGATGTGGGCGGGTCACTTTGGGCCCTACGTTTCCGCGGCCTGCATCCGCGTCAAGAGCGAAGTGACTGCAGCCGCCGGAGACAACTACGACGATATCCCGTTACACACTGGAGCTAGCTTCACTAAGGACCTGGATGCCATGGTGCGTGGCCTGTATGCGAGGCATAAAGACGAACTAGCTGAGATGCAGAACACTTTGGGTAAGCGGTCGTCTTGATCAGCAGTCTCAAAATGACTGGAAAAGTTGAGAATAGGTCATTTTGTTTTAGGCTGCTGCAATGAAGTCATTTTGGGAGTACAAACATGTCACAGATAGTTTTTGCATTTGTTTGTCTCGTTTTGTTAGGTTTACATGTAGGCACTATTGTGAGGTTTCTGGCAAAATGAGACAGAACTGGGCACAGGCCGTAGTGGAGAAAAATGCCCCCGCAAAAAATGAATGGGGGTGATTTTTTTCAATTTTCAGATTTATTGAAATTTGGAATCTTTGATACGTCCAACACACATATTTTAAAGAAATAGTATAAAAATCATGGAATAAATGTGTTTTTAAGCTATAAACGTCTGACACTCATATTTTTAAGAAATAGTATAAAAATTGTTTTTATAGCTAAAAACAATTGGCATCTTTCATTTTCACTACAACAAAACTTTAAAGACCTTTTTCTCAGTATTTAACCTTTTCGACATGTCGATGAATGCAAACTTTAAACAGCCATAACTTGTCAATGTAATATCTGATTGAAGTGTAACAAACAGTACTATAATGAGAATTTTATTCTCTTTTCTAATACCCGCAAACCCTCATTTTGACCTCTGCCCAGTTCTGTCTCATTTTGCCAGAAGGAATGGTTTGAACCAGAACGTTTCTCGGACTATTTTCCCCTTTCCGTCTTCTTACCACCGACAGAAGAGACAGAAGTCCAGCGTGGTGCTGAGCAGGACGAAGCTAAGACCCCCACCCAGGCCACACCGCGACCCAAACCCAGTCATCAGCGCATCAAGCGTAAGAAGCGAGAGATCCGTGTCTTTGTCTCCAGCACCTTCAGGGATTTCACAGAGGAGAGGGAGGTAAGGGCGTAGTCGAGTCAATCTCAAGTCCCTGCAAGTCCGTCATAAGTCCTCCAATCCCAATTAACCTATCACCGTTTGCGAGTTAGCCACGCCCCTTAGACAACCCTGTGAAATTTTGTGCGTTAAATATTTGTTTGTCTCGGATTTTGCGTGTGCTGCATCCATTTGTATATCAAGTAAATTGGACAATATTTGACAAGCTACGTTGACGCGATTCTACCGCGATGGGTCATAAGGCGATTCTACCGCGATGGGTCAATTCAACTCACGTGTTGTTCAAATGAGCTTTGACAAAGACATTCCTTTGTTATTGTTCATGCACTGTTACTAGTGGTTGGACTTGTGATTACTTGTGATGGCCTTGTGATGGACTCAACTACACCCCTGCTAAGGACTATATTCACACCTGTTTCAGACCGGCGAACCGGAGTCACCCTGAACCAACATTATCAGAAGCGATTTCGACCCAAATAAATTTTTGGATGGATTGGTCAAATTGGCAAAAGATGTAACAAATGTGCATCATTTTGGCGATAAAGTTCCCACAATGCATTGCCTTCCTTCCCAGTATTCTGTGAACGAGAATATTACAATATCTTATGAAAGAATTTATGTAATTTTTGACCCACCCTAACAAAATGAGTCACAAGTCATCACCACAGCTACTATCTAGCAATTGACCCTGTGTACGAACCGCAGATGGGGGTTTGTTTACCACTTTGGAAAGCTTCAGAGGGACACACTTTGTGCGCTCACTGGTTTATGTGTGTATAGGATGTGAAGTATGCACGACTCGACCTATAGTGTGCATGAACCAGTTGCATCGTGCGTAAGCGTCAGGCAAGTCAGAAAGTTGAAAGTCTCGCCCAGTGGTCTCCCCCAACTCTCTCTTTGTAACCATCGAGTGGGTACTTGTGCACGGAGCCCATAGGCAATTTAACAGAATCTGACACAATGGTAACAAATAGGAACAGTCAATGATCAGAAGTACACTGACCTATTCCAGCCAAAACTGGAACCCACTGAGGAGGCAATGGCAACAGTGGATTTTGCAGGTCAACGCAGCTTGGTTAGGAACACAAGTTTCACTACACCAATGTCAGAATTCACCAAATCTGCTGCACCTTTATCGGAGATCAGCAAGACAGCTACTGTTGTCATATGATCCGTGGTGTTCCAGACCTCAACACGAAAAAGCTGCTCTTCAATGCCAACAAATATCGGAAACGAGGCCGCCCCATCCCAACTCTCCACCAACAAGTCTGTGCAAACCGACAATGTACAGAAGCATATCTTTTTGACATGGCACGTCCATGAGGATTTGAAGTTTCCCAATATGCGTGTATCCTGCCAATTGTTAGATTAACAAAGCAGTAAAACCAAATGAATGAATGAATCCTTTCACCCACATTAATATCTGTAGTTGTCAAATTGAGTGATACCTCAAAATGAAAAACAAATTATGTGCTTCCTTTAACATTTGAAAAATTACTTTTTTAGTGAAAAATTGTCCTTAAGACTATTTTTTTGGGGAGATCCGATCATAATAATGTAAGAAATGAAATGTGATTAGTGTGTCCAGATAAAATATGCCTTGATCCATCTTCAAGGTGCTGATCAAGAAAGCGTTCCGTGAGTTGAACAGGATTTGTCTGGACCGGGGGGTGTTCTTTACCTACGTGGATCTACGCTGGGGTATCACAGCGGGGCAGACCAACGACGGGAAAACAATCTCCATTTGCCTGAGAGAGGTACGGAAGTTGATGCCATGAATTTGTGCAAACCTTTTTCGAAAAAGATAAAAGATTAACATGTTTAATATCAATATCAATTTCTAAATATTTGTCAGGTTTAATATTGTTTCGAAGAGGCAGATTTAGAAATAGCAATAAAGATTAATTGAGGATGACATTAATTATTAAAAGATCAATTAACAAGTACTGCATGCACATGTGTTACCTGTGAAGCAAAGAACCCCTCTGCCATACCTTTCGACTCTTGCTTTAGGCTTAACAAAATCCCATTTATGTAAACTGTTAGTCACTTCTGTCCTGTGGTCTTTTTGTGAGATGGAATATTATTTGGTCCCTCGGTAAGATTGAGAAGTGCCGGCCGTACTTCATCTGTCTGATGGGCGATCGCTTCGGCTGGAGCCAGAGACAGACGCGCCCAGACAAACTACTCAACAAGAGCTATGACTATGCCATCGAGAACTTCAAACCCTTGGAGTGGATTGATCAGTATCGCTTTGAATCTAGCGTCACCAAAGTGAGTGTAGGGTCTGAAAACTTTATAAAAACATGATGTAACTTTTCATAAGATGCATTTGTTTTTTGGTGTCGGGTGATGTAAACCAAATTAGGTTTTGCCCTTCACCGACATATCAACACTGTATACTCAGTGTGTTACCTCCCGAGAGAAAGTTGGAAAAAAATCACTCGGGTGAGACGCGAACCCACGACCTCCTGCACTAGAAAGCATTTTTTTTTCAACTTTCACTCGGGAGGTAACACACTGAGTATACAGTGTTTATACGTCGGTGAAGGGCAAAACCTAATTTGATGATGTAACTTCACAACACAAAAGTTATTTGGGACATGCTTGTCTGACTTGACCGTTAAAGAGCTGGAGTTTTTAGGCCATCTTACATTCTTTTTTGTCCATATAATCTTACAGATTCTGCCACGTTCATGATTTTTATTAAATTGGATTTTTATTAAATATTGTTTACTAAAGTGTGTTTCATAGATCTGGAAAGTTTCAATATCAATTTGACAAAGTTTATTTGTATATGATCAGTAATACCTCGTTCATCCATCTGTGAATGACTGCATTTTCCCACACACTATAAATGGAAATTTAAAATTTGCCATTATTATGCATTGAAAATTTGACATTTTGCTCTTAACAAATGGTCGATTTTTATGAAATTGGTCTGAGAACGTTTGCAAGACATCTGAGTCTGATAATCAGAAAAAGCTCAGCATAAAAAAAATTGCGTAGCAGTGTACAGCCCTGCCCCCCCCCCCCCCCCCATGCAGCACTTTTAGGGTGAAGGAAAGTCCAAAGTGTTTTTAGCTTTTTGACAAACATATCTGTTGTGGATTACATTCTTACTAGCTTGAGATCATGCATGCTGCTCTGAAAGATAAAGCACTGAACCAAGGCCGCACCTTCTTCTATCTGCGAGAGCCTCGTATTAAGAGGGAAGATCTTGAACCAGACGAAGACGAGGATGAGCTACAGGCCGGAGTGGACGGAGCAAAGTCTGCTGCTGTAAGTCACAGTTACTGCTTCTGAGACTGCAGTTGGTTTTACTTGCAAAAGTGTATAGCCTGGAGTACAACATATTTTGTATTGTTATACCCCTGTCTTGAATACTGTATTTTCATTGGCCTAGAACGATCACGTGTTAAGTTTATAAAAAGTCATGGCACACTCCGTGTGGGATATCACTTACGTGATATCCCACAGGGAGTGTGCTATGACTTTGTACGTATGGTACCTACAGTGTGAAACGCTTGTATCGTTGGTACCCACGCTATTTTCACCATGCTTTCACACATGAGTGGGAGCAGTGAACTAGCAGACAATCATCAGCTGTTTCGAGCACGCAACATGCATGTGAGTTGACGTTCGATTGTCATGATTGTTGTGTTTAATGCTGTTTGTTTTCGTGATTATTACATCAAAGTCCAAAGAATCCAAGACAGAGGTATAACAAAACATTTGTTGACTGCTCTGATGTGGGATATGAGGTTTTGAACACCCTCGGGGCACAAAGCACCGTCGTCTTCGCCTTGGTGCTATGCGCCTCGGGTGTTCAAAACATCATATCCCACATCACAGCAGTCAACAATTGTAAAGTGTAACTTTTCACAAAAGTAACACAGTGTGCAGTTCTTGTAAAGGTTATTGTTTTGCCTTCAATTTGTAAATAGGCCAAGTTTTTAGCGAATGAGATCGCTGTATAACAATGCAATTTTCTTGGTACAAACACTAGAACAATCCCGCTCATTGAAGCAGTTTAGTAACCTTACTTCAATTGACAAATTGTAGATTGTAAACAACTAATGTTTGAATTGTAGCATAATGTAAATTTACCTGCGAGTTACATCTGATGACATCTATGATTTCATAATTTTGATGCACTCCTTAATGCAGTCGTCCTCCAATTATGAATAGCAGACTACCTTCCCAACATTGATTTGAAGTCATCCTTAATGATACCAGAATGGCAAATTGCCAAGTGCCAAGGTAACGGGGACAGCAAAAATGTCACACTTTGGACCCTGAATTTATAGAATGACCCCTGTCAGTTTGTTCTCCGAAAATGTACTTTTATTTTAATACTTTGTTGGTCTATTTTAACGCCTTTTGGTCTTTTTAGGAACAAAAAGATGCCAGCAAGAAGAAGAAGACAAAGTCGATGGGAGAGACACAGTGGCATTTTGATCGTCAGTATCAACTCAGGAAGTCGGTGGAGACATCTGGAATGCCTCTACGTCGATACTCCACGGCTGACGAAGGATGCACACTCATCCAGGATGTAAGGGCAGAGAAATTAGGAACTGCTGTGTTCAATTGCAAGAAATTATGAGGAGTTGTAAAATAAAAAGTGTCTTGATGGATGCGATATGAAAAATGGGGAAAAGGACAGCTGAGAAATTAGGAATCACTGTGTACAATTGAAAGAAATTATGAGTAGTTAAAGAAAAAACTAGTAATAAAAAAAATGGCAGTAAAACATTTAGCAAGGCAGTAAAACAGTGAGGCAGAGTAAAACAAATAAACCGAATTTTTTCTTGCCTGCTTCCTTTTTTCCCGCCTGCTTCCTTCTTTTCTTCTTTTTAAATGTTTTTTTGGCAATATATTCTGTCTTTTAGCTTTGCATGCAAGTTCATATTTTGTAGAAAGGATGATACTTTTGTGTCCTGTGGACTCAAACGTATCAGCGAAAGAGTAAAAAAATGGAAGAAGCCACCTGACATCTTGAGAAGCTCCGCTGTCTTGGGGGAAAAAGGGCCTCCGTTTTTTTCTAAAAACCCTAACAAGAATGTTTTTTTTTTACTTGGCGTAATGGGGTGACATAATATGGTAAGGCAAAAAAAAAAAAGGTCGGTCTCTGGTCAGCGCGCGCGTCGATTTTAATCATGTGCGTCAATCTTTTTTTCCCAAAATATTCCACGGTAGCTCCAACAGCGCCCTCTATTGCCGCACCGCAATTTTTTTTTACCAAAGTAGCACCAAGGAATGGGAAATTGCACCAAGGCAAATGATCGAGAGCACCAAGGCAAATATGGAGGACACCAATGTACATGAGGACACCAAAAATGCAAAATAGTACCCCACCTTGTCTGTACAATCCAAGCTTGAAGAAAAAAAAAGAAAAATCAAAAAAAAAAAAAAAAAAAAAACGCGTCGCCGCGTCAATTCCAGAACTTCGGTCTGACCAGAGACCAAATATTATTTTTTTTTTGGCCTAACAGTGCAGCCTGCTCTACTAAAACCCCTCATTAGGAAACTGCTCCTAATCAGTTTTTAGTTTTTATACAAACTCAAATGCCAGGGTTCCCAGTGCTTACCCCAATGTACTTCAATTCGTTGAATTTTGAAAACTTTTCATTTAAAGGAAGAGCATATCACTTGCAGCTGTCCAAAAAGTAACTGACGAAAGTTTTGTTGAAAACTTACTTGGTTTAAAGATAGTAATGGCACTAAACTCCCTGTGAAATTATTCTTTCTGGCGTGCTGTCATTTGGAAGAAAACAATAAAAGAAGGCCATACCCCTTATTTTTTTTTTTTGCTGGTTGATTGATTGATGAGTTAGTCAATTTGTCTTCAAGATTGTATAAATATCACTCATAGCATATTCGGGAATTTACGGAATAAGTAACACAGTTTTATCCCCAAACTAGTCTAATTGATTTATTTGTCTTCATTTCAGGACCTAATGTGGTGCATAGACCAAGACTTCCCCCCAGGCACGGAGCTGACCGCCTTACAGCGTGAGCACGAGGCTCACCAGGCCTTCGCCGAGCCGCGTCGTCGCATCTACATTGGCGGCTTGGAGTACATCAAACAAATCAACGAGTTTGTTCTCAAGGTCGGCCGACAAACTGACCAGGAGGAGTCTGCCAACGTGCCTCTGATCATTCTTGGGGAGTCAGGATCGGGCAAGTCGGCCCTCGTTGCTAACTGGTCCCACCAGTATCAAGAGGCTAACCCTGATGCGTTTCTCTTCATGCATTTCATTGGGAGTTCGTCGGAGAGCGCTTCTCATCTGAATCTTCTACGCCGGTAGGTCAACCTTCAGTGTCGAAATTTTCAATTTTGGGGTTTTACTTTTTCATTGTGATTGGAAAAATATAGTCTTAATAAGGCCCCCAAAAAAAATATTCGGTCTCTGGTCAGACCAAAGTTCCGAAATTGACGCGGGGACGCGGCTTTTTTTTTTTTTTTTTGGCTTTTTTTTTTTTTCTTCAAGCTTGGTTTATACAGACAAGGTGGGGTACTATTTTGCTATTTGGTGTTCTCATGTACATTGGTGTCCTCCATAATTTGCCTTGGTGCTCTCGATCATTTGCCTTGGTGCAATTTCCCATTCCTTGGTGCTCTTTGGTAAAAAAAATTGAGGAGGTGCGGCAATAGAGGGCGCTGTTGGAGCTACCGCGGAACATTTTGAAAAAAAAAAGATTGACGCGCATGATTGAAATCGACGCGCGCGCTGACCAGAGACCGACTTATTTTTTTTTTTCGCCTAACATGTTTGTACATTTTTGTAGATATATATTTAACTTGGAGTAAGGGTACAAGGACTAGCTTCAGCAATAGTTTTTTTTACATACCCTTGCAATCCATGGCAATAAAGGGGGAGGGTGGTGGTCAGTGTACATTCACCGCTTTAATCTGTTCAAGTCAAGACTGACTGTTATTCCAGGTGAAGAAAATATACTTAGTTCTCCGTATAATATTATCTTTGTGCCAGGTTGTACGAAGAGATCAAGCAGTTCTTTGGTTTTGAGATGACCGTCCCTTCATCTCATCGTAATCTTGTCTTGGAACTGTCGACCTGGCTTCAGATGGCTGCCAAGCAAGCTAAAGTAGTGCTGGTACTGGATGCCTTGAACCAACTAGACACTGGCACTGGAGCAGGTAGGTTGTGTGAAGAGATCAAGCAATTCTTTGGTTTTAAGATGACCATCCCTTCATCTCATCGTAATCTTGTCTTGGAACTGTCTACCTAACTACAGACGGCTGCTGAGCAGGTTTAAAAGTGGAAAAAATATTTTGCTGATTGATATCTCAAAATTGAACAAGATTTGTGTTGATTTATAAATTCTGTAGGTGATGAGCAAGATTTGAAGTGGATACCTAAGGAGTTGCCAAGCAACGTGTGTATGATTTTATCAACTCTACCAGGGAGGGTGAGTCCACATTTTAATCCTCTTTTGCCATTTTGGCTCTTGAGTCAAATGAACAATTACAGGGTGTCCCCCCAAAAAACCAAACCCTCAAAACGCCCGTTTTTCACAGCTTTAAAAAAGTCCCTCGCAAATATCAATACATATTTAGAGAGTATAGTTCATTAGCTTTTCAACAAACAAACAAAAGATTTCCTATCCGGTAAATATTTATTGAGTTATGCCCAATAGAAAACAAGTGCCGCTTTTTCATGTTGTCCACGGCGACTGATATTTTGCAGCCTCAATAAGAACACAGGCCGAAACTTGCATCCGTGAAAGAGGCTACCACGTAGAGGCAGAGCAGCACAGTAAGCATCTAAGAAGTTAACCAAACAGTCCTTTTTAGGACTACCATTTCTTCTAAAAGGACAAATGACCATTGTTGCAAAAAATGAAAAATAAAAAACATTCAACTAAACATAAAAAGATTAAAATATTTAAGAAAGCAAAGCTACCCTCGCACTAAATCCATTACCTTCCCACTGGAATGACAATTGAGACCGTGGACAAAATAAAAAAATAAGCACTTGTTTGAATTGGACATAACTCAATCAATATTTACCAAATTGGACAGATGTTTTCGTTGTTGAAAAGCTAATGAACTATACTCTCCAAATATGTATCAATATTTGTAATGTATTTTTTTTTTTAAAGCTGTGAAAGAGAAGGCGTTTTGAGGGCTCGCTTTTTTTTTTTTGGACACCCTGTATAACCAACATCCCTCATTTGGACCTCTGCCCAGTTCTGTCTCATTTTGTCAATATGCCTCACATAACTTTGTGTGATATCTAGGCCATGGATGCCGTCACTGCGGCCGGTTGGCCCTCAATGAGAGTCAATCCCCTCAACGTCAATGAGAAATCAGACATTGTGACTGGCTACATGAATCTGTATGGCAAGACATTGAATGAGGAGCAACGATCCATGATCATTGATGCTAAGCAGACGGATAATCCTCTCTACCTGAAAGCTCTGCTTGATGAGGTAAGGCAAACTTATTGCGGCTTTTTTCAAGAACAGAAATAATAATAGAATGAGACTGCTGTTTGGTTTCCACTTTCTGGATATAAACAAATAACAATATCATAATCAATTTTGAGACTGTACTTCAAAGAGTAAAGATTTAAAAATATCTAATACCTGAATTTGGCGAAATGTAATCTTACATTAAACAACCACGGCTTCACGTCTCAGCTTGCATCCCTAAAATAGAGCAAAACAGTGTCCCAATTTGCTAAAAAAATGTGGCCTATTCTGAAAAGACTCAAGCTGAGTCATATTTTTATTGTCAGACTTTGAGACAATATCTGTCATTCTTCACTTGTCTTCAAACAGTTAGTAAAAGTCTGTCCCAAGCCAATGTGGCTCATCAGGCCGGCGTTTATCTCCGGTTTCAGTAGCATGAAACGACTGAGAATATTTCTACTCCCCCTGGATGGGATGCTAGTCCATCGCAGGCTACTCCCCAGCTAATGCCGGTACCCATTTATACTCCTGGGTGGAGAGGGGCAAGTGGGGGTGAAGTGCCTTGCCCAAGGACACAATATATGACCAGCGGCTGGATTCGAACCCAGGACACTCTGATCGTGAGTCACGAACCCTAACCACTAGGCCACACACTCCCCTTTCAAACAGTTATGTTGCCTCTAATGGTCATTTTTGAAAGATTTGTACAGGGTGGCCCCAAAAAAGGTTTACACTTTTTCATACGCAGCTTTCTCAAAATTGGAAAGACATGTTGAAATTGTTCTATGATATTCCTAGACTACAAGATCTTGGTTGTATATGGTGAAAACGGCGTTAAAAATAAATGCTAAATTAAGAAATGGCAGCCATTTACAGAAAAATGGTCAGAAATTTGCATTTGAAAAAGTGTAAACTAAAAGTGTAAACTTTTTGGGGGACCACCATGTACAGATGTATCAATTCAAGAAAGCATTACCCCAAACTTTTACTGGCCATTTCACTGTTTTCACCTTTGTGACATCACAAACTTCATGAAGTGGGAATGACTTGGCAGTGAATGTCTGTTTCAAAACTAAATCTGTCCTTGCAAAGGAGTACTGATATATATTTTAACAAAATCTTTTCAATTGCCCCCTGTTCTTGACCATCTATCGAGAAGAGTCTGTTTCTGACAAAAATAACATGTCAAATACAGTGAGATCTCGATAAGTCAAACCTCAAGGGAACAGGTTCAACATTTGACTTCAGCAGAGTTTTGAGTTAAGCAGGGTTGTATATCATTGTCATACTGCTGATGGGAATGGATTCTTTGTTTGACTTAACAGTTGTTTTGAGTTATCAGAGTTTGACTTATCGAGATTTCACTGTAAGTTCAAGTAGTTTTCATGAGATCTATTGGTTATGAACCGTGCACACACTACTTTTTCATATCAAGATTGCATTTTGGAAATCTTGTCTCCTTCGACCTTTTCATTCCTCAGGTGCGTATGTATGGGAACTTCTTCCAGCTGACCACGGCCATCAAGGAATACTTGGCAGCCAGCAATCCGGGCGAGCTCTTTGTGAAAATCCTGGACCGAATGGAGAAGGACTTTGAACAAAGCATTGTCGAGAGGTTTGTCTCAAATTTGTATTCTTGATTAATCAGATTTAAGAGTGATTTTGCAGTTCCACAATTTTCTCATGTTTTTTTGTTGTTGTTGTAAAGCATTCTACAGTTTCCAAAGGGTTCAACTAAAGTTAAAAAATGATGCCCTTTTTTCGTAAATATGTTTGCATTCATGTACAAAAACTGTTTTATTGATACTGGCCAGACAACCATTTGATGATAGTATGTAAACTTGCCATAAGCAAAGACAGCAATATTAAATATCAATATTAAATATTTTCTTGGTTGGGGGAGTGCCTCTTTTAATTTATGAGCAAGTTGAACAACAATTGTTGGTCAATTTCTGGTTGATTCCTGACTTAATTTCGCCTGCGAATGCCTCTCGTGAAATGATAGTCAAAACATCACGGAACTTTAGGTCCTGGCTCCCTGCTGTGCATTATGATGCATGCGGTTATTGGTAACCAGTGATGCGAATGCCCTTGGTAGACCGGTCCCGAGACCGATATTAGTCAACAAGACTGTAGTTGACCTGAGTGGGGTAAAGGAAAGATAGTTAATATTTGTTTTTGGGAAAATTTGTGTTCTTTTGTCCTATTTGTAAGAACTTTGCATTGGAAAAGGTTAACAGTTTGCATGTCTTGACTTGCACAGCCCTGGCCTGGTACGAAATGCGACTACTGCCCTCTGGTGTTCACATCGTGGTTTGAGTGAACAGGAACTGCTACAATTTCTCAAGGTGAGAATTTTTTTTACAAAACCAAAATACTTGATCACAAAATACTTAGTCCTAACGTTTGATCCGGACCCAATTATGAAAGTGAAACAAGTTTAAACTTCTTTGTTTATATGTTTACTTATCAATCCGTGGCGCACCCAAAGGGGGGGCCCTCTGGGGGCTTTAGACCCCCCCCCTCCCACCAAGAGGTTGTCAATTTGTTTTTGGGGGGGTTCTTTTGGGTAAATATTTTTTGTTAGTCCCACAATTTGACCATGGTGATATTTATGTGGCCTATTTTCGAGCAGTATAGTAGGGGTGTTAATGGCACCACCAACGGACCCAAAAATACAAGTTGATCAAATTTGCTCAAAAAGTTCATACGAGGTGCCTAAAGGCCAGAATTGAATTCCCTGAAGAGTTCAACTCATTACATTCAGTATCCAGTGAGAAAAGAAAATTTTTAGATTTTTTACAAAATGCCCCCAAAACTTCAACGTTTTCCACAGCCGGCATCATAAAAAAAGTCAGTTTTTGAACCAAAAATACAACTTCACCAAATTTCCTCAGAAGTTCATACGAGGTGCCTAGAGGCCAGAATTGTATTCCCTGAAGAGTTCAACTCATTACATTCAGTATCCAGTGAGAAAAGAAAAATTTTAGATTTTTTACAAAATGTCCCCAAAACTTCAACGTTTTCCATAGCCGGCATCATTTAAAAAGTCAGTTTTGACCCAAAAATACAAGTAGATAAAATTTGCTCAAAAGTTCAAATGAGGTGCCAAGAGGCCAGAATTGAATTCCCGGAAGAGTTCAACTCATTACATTCAGTATCCAGTGAGAAAAGAAAACCTTTAGATTTTTTTACACAATGACCACAAACTTCAACGTTTTCCATAGCCGGCATCATCAAAAAAGTCAGTTTTTGACCAAAAAATACAAGTTGATCAAATTTGCTCAAAAGTTCACACGAGGTGCCTAGAGGCCAGAATTGAATTCCCTGAAGAGTTCAACTCATTACAATCAGTATCCAGTGAGAAAAGAAAAATTTTAGATTTTTTACAAAATGCCCCCAAAACTTCAACGTTTTCCATAGCCGGCATCATCGAAAAAGTCAGTTTTTGACCAAAAAATACAACTGCACCAAATTTCCTCAAAAGTTCATACAAGGTACCTAGAGCCCAGAATTGAATTCCCTGAAGAGTTCAACTCATTACATTCAGTATCCAGTGAGAAAAGAAACATTTTAGATTTTTTACAAAATGCCCCCAAAACTTGAACGTTTTCCATAGCCCGCATCATCGAAAAAGTCAGTTTTTGACCCAAAAATACCAGCGGATAAAATTTGCTCAAAAGTTCACACGAGATGCCTAGAGGCCAGAATTGAATTCCCTGAAGAGTTCAACTCATTACATTCAGTATCCAGTGAGAAAAGAAATTTTTTAGATTTTTTACAAAATGCGCCCAAAACTTCAACGTTTTCCATAGCCGGCATCATCACAAAAGTCAGTTTTAGACCCAAAAATACAACTTCACCAAATTTCCTCAGAAGTTCATACGAGGTGCCTAGAGGCCAGAATTGTATTCCCTGAAGAGTTCAACTCATTACATTCAGTATCAAGTGAGAAAAGAAAAATTTTAGATTTTTTACAAAATGCCCCCAAAACTTCAACGTTTTCCATAGCCGGCATCATTTAAAAAGTCAGTTTTGACCCAAAAATACAAGTAGATAAAATTTTCTCAAAAGTTCAAATGAGGTGCCAAGAGGCCAGAATTGAATTCACTGAAGAGTTCAACTCATTACATTCAGTATCCAGTGAGAAAAGAAAACCTTTAGATTTTTTTACACAATGACCACAAACTTCAACGTTTTCCATAGCCGGCATCATCAAAAAAGTCAGTTTTTGACCCAAAAATACAAGTTGATCAAATTTGCTCAAAAGTTCATACGAGGTGCCTAGAGGCCAAAATGGAATTCCCTGAAGATTTCAACTCATTACATTCAGTATCCAGTGAGAAAAGAAACATTTTAGATTTTTCCAAATTCCCCCAAAACTTCAACGTTTTCCATAGCCGGCATCATCAAAAAAGTCAGTTTTGACCCAAAAATACAACTTAACCAAATTTGCTCAAAAGTTCATACGAGGTGCCTAGAGGCCAGAATTGAATTCCCTGAAGAGTTCAACTCATTACATTCAGCATCCAGTGCGAATAGAGAAATTTTAGATTTTTTCCAAATTCCCCCAAAACTTCAACGTTTTCCATAGCCGGCATCATAAAAAAAGTCAGTTTTTTGACCCAAAAATACAACTTCACCAAATTTCCTCAAAAGTTCATACAAGGTGCCTAGAGGCCAGAATTGAATTCCCTGCAGAGTTCAACTCATTACATTCAGTATCCAGTGAGAAAAGAAAACATTTAGATTTTTTACAAAATGACCCCAAAACTTCAACGTTTTCCATAGCCGGCATCATCAAAAAAGTCAGTTTTTGACCCAAAAATACAAGTTGATCAAATTTGCTCAAAAGTTCACACGAGGTATCTCAAGGCCAGAATTGAATTCCCTGAAGAGCTCAACTCATTACATTCAGTATCCAGTGAGAAAAGAAACATTTTCGAACTTTTACGAAATACACCCAAAACTTCAACGTTTTCCATAGCCGGCATCATCGAAAAAGTCAGTTTTTGACCCAAAAATACAACTTCACCAAATTTGCTCAAAAGTTCATACGAGGTGCCTAGAGGCCAGAATTGTATTCCCTGAAGATTTCAACTCATTACATTCAGTATCCAGTGAGAAAAGAGAAATTTTAGATTTTTCCAAATTCCCCCAAAACTTCAACGTTTTCCATAGCCGGCATCATCAAAAAAGTCAGTTTTTGACCCAAAAATACAACTTCACCAAATTTGCTCAAAAGTTCACACGAGGTGCCTAGAGGCCAGAATTGAATTCCCTGAAGAGTTCAACTCATTACAATCAGTATCCAGTGAGAAAAGAAAAATTTTAGATTTTTTACAAAATGCCCCCAAAACTTCAATGTTTTCCATAGCCGGCATCATCGAAAAAGTCAGTTTTTGACCAAAAAATACAACTGCACCAAATTTCCTCAAAAGTTCATACAAGGTACCTAGAGCCCAGAATTGAATTCCCTGAAGAGTTCAACTCATTACATTCAGTATCCAGTGAGAAAAGAAACATTTTAGATTTTTTACAAAATGCCCCCAAAACTTGAACGTTTTCCATAGCCCGCATCATCGAAAAAGTCAGTTTTTGACCCAAAAATACCAGCGGATAAAATTTGCTCAAAAGTTCACACGAGATGCCTAGAGGCCAGAATTGAATTCCCTGAAGAGTTCAACTCATTACATTCAGTATCCAGTGAGAAAAGAAATTTTTTAGATTTTTTACAAAATGCGCCCAAAACTTCAACGTTTTCCATAGCCGGCATCATCACAAAAGTCAGTTTTAGACCCAAAAATACAACTTCACCAAATTTCCTCAGAAGTTCATACGAGGTGCCTAGAGGCCAGAATTGTATTCCCTGAAGAGTTCAACTCATTACATTCAGTATCAAGTGAGAAAAGAAAAATTTTAGATTTTTTACAAAATGCCCCCAAAACTTCAACGTTTTCCATAGCCGGCATCATTTAAAAAGTCAGTTTTGACCCAAAAATGCAAGTAGATAAAATTTTCTCAAAAGTTCAAATGAGGTGCCAAGAGGCCAGAATTGAATTCACTGAAGAGTTCAACTCATTACATTCAGTATCCAGTGAGAAAAGAAAACCTTTAGATTTTTTTACACAATGACCACAAACTTCAACGTTTTCCATAGCCGGCATCATCAAAAAAGTCAGTTTTTGACCCAAAAATACAAGTTGATCAAATTTGCTCAAAAGTTCATACGAGGTGCCTAGAGGCCAAAATGGAATTCCCTGAAGATTTCAACTCATTACATTCAGTATCCAGTGAGAAAAGAAACATTTTAGATTTTTCCAAATTCCCCCAAAACTTCAACGTTTTCCATAGCCGGCATCATCAAAAAAGTCAGTTTTGACCCAAAAATACAACTTAACCAAATTTGCTCAAAAGTTCATACGAGGTGCCTAGAGGCCAGAATTGAATTCCCTGAAGAGTTCAACTCATTACATTCAGCATCCAGTGCGAATAGAGAAATTTTAGATTTTTTCCAAATTCCCCCAAAACTTCAACGTTTTCCATAGCCGGCATCATAAAAAAAGTCAGTTTTTTGACCCAAAAATACAACTTCACCAAATTTCCTCAAAAGTTCATACAAGGTGCCTAGAGGCCAGAATTGAATTCCCTGCAGAGTTCAACTCATTACATTCAGAATCCAGTGAGAAAAGAAAACATTTAGATTTTTTACAAAATGACCCCAAAACTTCAACGTTTTCCATAGCCGGCATCATCAAAAAAGTCAGTTTTTGACCCAAAAATACAAGTTGATCAAATTTGCTCAAAAGTTCACACGAGGTATCTCAAGGCCAGAATTGAATTCCCTGAAGAGCTCAACTCATTACATTCAGTATCCAGTGAGAAAAGAAACATTTTCGAACTTTTACGAAATACACCCAAAACTTCAACGTTTTCCATAGCCGGCATCATCGAAAAAGTCAGTTTTTGACCCAAAAATACAACTTCACCAAATTTGCTCAAAAGTTCATACGAGGTGCCTAGAGGCCAGAATTGTATTCCCTGAAGATTTCAACTCATTACATTCAGTATCCAGTGAGAAAAGAGAAATTTTAGATTTTTCCAAATTCCCCCAAAACTTCAACGTTTTCCATAGCCGGCATCATCAAAAAAGTCAGTTTTTGACCCAAAAATACAACTTCACCAAATTTGCTCAAAAGTTCATACGAGGTGCCTAGAGGCCAGAATTGAATTCGCTGAAGAGTTCAACTCATTACATTCAGTATCCAGTGAGAAAAGAAACATTTTAGAATTTTTACGAAATGCACCCAAAACTTCAACGTTTTCCATAGCCGGCATCATCAAAAAAGTCAGTTTTTTGACGCAAAAAGACAACTTCACCAAATGTCCTCAAAATTTCATATGAGGTGCCTAGAGGCCAGAATTGAATTCCCGGAAGAGTTCAACTCATTACATTCAGTATCCATAAAGAAATCTTTTTTTTAGATTTTTTCCAAATTCCCCCAAAACTTCAACGTTTTCCATAGCCGGCATCATCAAAAAAGTCAGTTTTTTGACGCAAAAAGACAAATTCACCAAATGTCCTCAAATTTTCATATGAGGTGCCTAGAGGCCAGAATTGAATTCCCTGAAGAGTTCAACTCATTACATTCAGTATCCAGTGAGAAAAGAAACATTTTAAATTTTTTACAAAATGCCCCCAAAACTTCAACGTTTTCCATAGCCAGCATCATCGAAAAAGTCAGTTTTTGACCAAAAAATACAAGTTGATCAAATTTACTCAAAAGTTCACACGAGGTGCCTAGAGGCCAGAATTGAATTCCCTGAAGAGCTCATTACATTCAGTATCCAGTGAGAAAAGAAACATTTTCGAACTTTTACGAAATGCACCCAAAACTTCAACGTTTTCCATAGCCAGCATCATCGAAAAAGTCAGTTTTTGACCCAAAAATACAACTACACCAAATTTGCTCAAAAGTTCATACGAGGTGCCTAGAGGCCAGAATTGAATTCCCTGAAGAGTTCAACTCATTACATTCAGTATCCAGTGAGAAAAGAGACATTTTAGAATTTTTACAAAATGCCCCCAAAACTTGAACGTTTTCCATAGCCGGCATCATCAAAAAGGTAAGTTTTTGACCCAAAAATACAAGTTGATCAAATTTGCTCAAAAGTTTACACGAGGTGCCTAGAGGCCAGAATTGAATTCCCTGAAGAGCTCAACTCATTACATTCAGTATCCAGTGAGAAAAGAAACATTTTCGAACTTTTACGAAATGCAGCCAAAACTTCAACGTTTTCCATAGCCTGCATCATCACAAAAGTCAGTTTTTGACCCAAAAATACAAGTTGATCAAATTTTCTCAAAAGTTCACACGAGGTGCCTAGAGGCCAGAATTGAATTCCCTGAAGATTTCAACTCATTACATTCAGTATCCAGTAAAAAAAGATTTTTTTTTAGATTTTTTACAAAATGCCCCCAAAACTTCAACGTTTTCCATAGCCGGCATCATCGAAAAAGTCAGTTTTTGACCCAAAAATACAAGTTGATCAAATTTACTCAAAAGTTCACACCAGGTGCCTAGAGGCCAGAATTGAATTCCCTGAAGAGCTCATTACATTCAGTATCCAGTGAGAAAAGAAACATTTTCAAACTTTTACGAAATGCACCCAAAACTTCAACGTTTTCCAAAGCCGGCATCATCGAAAAAGTCAGTTTTTGACCCAAAAATACAACTTCCCCAAATTTGCTCAAAAGTTCATACGAGGTGCCTAGAGGCCAGAATTGAATTCCCTGAAGAGTTCAACTCATTACATTCAGTATCCAGTGAGAAAAGAAATATTTTAGAATTTTTACGAAATGCACCCAAAACTTAAACGTTTTCCATAGCCGGCATCATCGAAAAAGTCAGTTTTTGACCCAAAAATACAACTTCACCAAATTTGCTCAAAAGTTCATACGAGGTGCCTAGAGGCCAGAATTGTATTCCCTGAAGAGTTCAACTCATTACATTCAGTATCCAGTGAGAAAAGAGAAATTTTAGATTTTTCCAAATTCCCCCAAAACTTCAACGTTTTCCATAGCCGGCATCATCAAAAAGTCAGTTTTTTGATGCAAAAAGACAAATTCACCAAATGTCCTCAAAAGTTCATGCGAGGTGCCTAGAGGCCAGAATTGAATTCCCTGAAGAGTTCAACTCATTACATTCAGTATCCAGTGAGAAAAGAGACATTTTAGAATTTTTACGAAATGCACCCAAAACTTCAACGTTTTCCATAGCCGGCATCATCAAAAAAGTCAGTTTTTTGACGCAAAAAGACAAATTCACCAAATGTCCTCAAAATTTCATATGAGGTGCCTAGAGGCCAGAATTGAATTCCCTGAAGATTTCAACTCATTACATTCAGTATCCAGTAAAAAAAGATTTTTTTTTAGATTTTTTACAAAATGCCCCCAAAACTTGAACGTTTTCCATAGCCGGCATCATCAAAAAAGTCAGTTTTTGACCCAAAAATACAAGTTGATCAAATTTACTCAAAAGTTCACACGAGGTGCCTAGAGGCCAGAATTGAATTCCCTGAAGAGCTCATTACATTAAGTATCCAGTGAGAAAAGAAACATTTTCGAACTTTTACGAAATGCACCCAAAACTTCAACGTTTTCCATAGCCGGCATCATCGAAAAAGTCAGTTTTTGACCCAAAAATACAACTTCCCAAAATTTGCTCAAAAGTTCATACAAGGTGCCTAGAGGCCAGAATTGAATTCCCTGAAGTTCTCAACTCATTACATTCAGTATCCAGTGAGAAAAGAAACATTTTCGAACTTTTACGAAATGCACCCAAAACTTCAACGTTTTCCATAGCCGGCATCATCGAAAAAGTCAGTTTTTGACCCAAAAATCCAAGTTGATCAAATTTTCTCAAAAGTTCACACGAGGTGCCTAGAGGCCAGAATTGAATTCCCTGAAGATTTCAACTCATTACATTCAGTATCCAGTAAAAAAAGATTTTTTTTTAGATTTTTTACAAAATGCCCCCAAAACTTCAACGCTTTCCATAGCCGGCATCATCGAAAAAGTCAGTTTTTGACCCAAAAATACAAGTTGATCAAATTTACTCAAAAGTTCACACGAGGTGCCTAGAGGCCAGAATTGAATTCCCTGAAGAGCTCATTACATTAAGTATCCAGTGAGAAAAGAAACATTTTCGAACTTTTACGAAATGCACCCAAAACTTCAACGTTTTCCATAGCCGGCATCATCGAAAAAGTCAGTTTTTGACCCAAAAATACAACTTCCCAAAATTTGCTCAAAAGTTCATACAAGGTGCCTAGAGGCCAGAATTGAATTCCCTGAAGATCTCAACTCATTACATTCAGTATCCAGTGAGAAAAGAAACATTTTCGAACTTTTACGAAATGCACCCAAAACTTCAACGTTTTCCATAGCCGGCATCATCGAAAAAGTCAGTTTTTGACCCAAAAATCCAAGTTGATCAAATTTTCTCAAAAGTTCACACGAGGTGCCTAGAGGCCAGAATTGAATTCCCTGAAGATTTCAACTCATTACATTCAGTATCCAGTAAAAAAAGATTTTTTTTTAGATTTTTTACAAAATGCACCCAAAACTTCAACGTTTTCCATAGCCGGCATCATCGAAAAAGTCAGTTTTTGACCCAAAAATACAAGTTGATCAAATTTATTCAAAAGTTCACATGAGGTGCCTAGAGGCCAGAATTGAATTCCCTGAAGAGCTCATTACATTCAGTATCCAGTGAGAAAAGAAACATTTAAGAATTTTTACGAAATGCACCCAAAACTTCAACGCTTTCCATAGCCGGCATCATCAAAAAAGTCAGTTTTTTGACGCAAAAGACAAATTCACCAAATGTCCTCAAAATTTCATATGAGGTGCCTAGAGGCCAGAATTGAATTCCCGGAAGAGTTCAACTCATTACATTCAGTATCCAGTGAGAAAAGAAAAATTTTCGAACTTTTACGAAATGCACCCAAAACTTCAACGTTTTCCATAGCCGGCATCATCGAAAAAGTCAGTTTTTGACCCAAAAATACAACTTCACCAAATGTCCTCAAAAGTTCATACGAGGTGCCTAGAGGCCAGAATTGTATTACCTGAAGAGTTCAACTCATTACATTTAGTATCCAGTGAGAAAAGAGAAATTTTAGATTTTTCCAAACTCCCCCAAAACTTCAACGTTTTCCATAGCCGGCATCATCAAAAATGTCAGTTTTTTGATGCAAAAAGACAAATTCACCAAATGTCCTCAAATTTTCATATGAGGTGCCTAGAGGCCAGAATTGAATTCCCGGAAGAGTTCAACTCATTACATTCAGTATCCAGTGAGAAAAGAAAAAATTTAAATTTTTTACAAAATGCCCCCAAAACTTCAACGTTTTCCATAGCCGGCATCATCGAAAAAGTCAGTTTTTGACCCAAAAATACAACTTCACCAAATTTGCTCAAAAGTTCATACGAGGTGCCTAGGGGCCAGAATTTTATTCCCTGAAGAGTTCAACTCATTACATTCAGTATCCAGTGAGAAAAGAGAAATTTTAGATTTTTCCAAATTCCCCCAAAACTTCAACGTTTTCCATAGCCGGCATCATCAAAAAAGTCAGTTTTTGACCCAAAAATACAACTTCCCAAACTTTGCTCAAAAGTTCATACGAGGTGCCTAGAGGCCAGAATTGAATTCCCTGAAGAGTTCAACTCATTACATTCAGTATCCAGTGAGAAAAGAAACATTTTAGAATTTTTACGAAATGCACCCAAAACTTCAACGTTTTCCATAGCCGGCATCATCAAAAAAGTCAGTTTTTTGACGCAAAAAGACAAAGTCACCAAATGTCCTCAAAATTTCATATGAGGTGCCTAGAGGCCAGAATTGAATTCCCGGAAGAGTTCAACTCTTTACATTCAGTATCCAGTGAGAAAAGAAAAATTTTAAATTTTTTACAAAATGCCCCCAAAACTTCAACGTTTTCCATATCCGGCATCATCGAAAAAGTCAGTTTTTGACCCAAAAATACAAGTTGATCAAATTTGCTCAAAAGTTCACACGAGGTGCCTAGAGGCCAGAATTGAATTCCCTGAAGATTTCAACTCATTACATTCAGTATCCAGTGAGAAAAGAAACATTTTAGATTTTTCCAAATTCCCCCAAAACTTCAACATTTTCCATAGCCGGCATCATCAAAAAAGTCAGTTTTTGACCCAAAAATACAAGTTGTTCAAATTTTCTCAGAAGTTCATACGAGGTGCCTAGAGGCCAGAATTGTATTCCCTGAAGAGTTCAACTCATTACATTCAGTATCCATAAACAAATTTTTTTTTTTAGATTTTTTCCAAATTCCCCCAAAACTTCAACGTTTTCCATAGCCGGCATCATCAAAAAAGTCAGTTTTTGACCCAAAAACACAACTTCACCAAATTTGCTCAAAAGTTCATACGAGGTGCCTAGAGGCCAGAATTGTATTCCCTGAAGAGTTCATCTCATTACATTCAGTATCCAGTGAGAAAAGAGAAATTTTAGATTTTTTCCAAATTCCCCCAAAACTTCAACGTTTTCCATAGCCGGCATCATCAAAAAAGTCAGTTTTTTGATGCAAAAAGACAAATTCACCAAATGTCCTCAAAATTTCATATGAGGTGCCTAGAGGCCAGAATTGAATTCTCGGAAGAGTTCAACTCATTACATTCAGTATCCAGTGAGAAAAGAGAAATTTTAGATTTTATCCAAATTCCCCAAAACTTCAACGTTTTCCATAGCCGGCATCATCAAAAAAGTCAGTTTTTCACCCAAAAATACAAGTTGATCAAATTTGCTCAAAAGTTCATACGAGGTGCCTAGAGGCCAGATTTGAATTCCCTGAAGATTTCAACTCATTACATTCAGTATCCAGTAAAAAAAAGAAAATTTTTAGATTTTTTACAATATGCCCCCAAAACTTGAACGTTTTCCATACACGGCATCATCAAAAAAGTAAGTTTATGACCCAAAAATACAAGTTGATGAAATTTGCTCAAAAGTTCACACGAGGTGCCTAGAGGCCAGAATTGAATTCCCTGAAGAGCTCAACTCATTACATTCAGTATTCAGTGAGAAAAGAAACATTTTCGAACTTTTACGAAATGCACCCAAAACTTCAACGTTTTCCATAGCCGGCATCATCGAAAAAGTCAGTTTTTGACCCAAAAATACAAGTTGATCAAATTTTCTCAAAAGTTCATACGAGGTGCCTAGAGGCCAGAATTGAATTCCCTGAAGAGTTCAACTCATTACATTCAGTATCTAGTAAAAAAAGAAATTTTTTAGATTTTTTTATACAAAATGCCCCCAAAACTTGAACGTTTTCCATAGCCGGCATCATCAAAAAAGTCAGTTTTTGACCCAAACATACAAGTTGATCAAATTTGCTCAAAAGTTCACACGAGGTGCCTAGAGGCCAGAATTGAATTCCCTGAAGATTTCAACTCATTACATTCAGTATCCAGTGAGAAAAGAAACATTTTAGATTTTTCCAAATTCCCCCAAAACTTCAACGTTTTCCATAGCCGGCATCATCAAAAAAGTCAGTTTTTTGACGCAAAAGACAAATTCACCAAATGTCCTCAAAATTTCATATGAGGTGCCTAGAGGCCAGAATTGAATTCCCGGAAGAGTTCAACTCATTACATTCAGTATCCAGTGAGAAAAGAAAAATTTTCGAACTTTTACGAAATGCACCCAAAACTTCAACGTTTTCCATAGCCGGCATCATCGAAAAAGTCAGTTTTTGACCCAAAAATACAACTTCACCAAATGTCCTCAAAAGTTCATACGAGGTGCCTAGAGGCCAGAATTGTATTACCTGAAGAGTTCAACTCATTACATTTAGTATCCAGTGAGAAAAGAGAAATTTTAGATTTTTCCAAACTCCCCCAAAACTTCAACGTTTTCCATAGCCGGCATCATCAAAAATGTCAGTTTTTTGATGCAAAAAGACAAATTCACCAAATGTCCTCAAATTTTCATATGAGGTGCCTAGAGGCCAGAATTGAATTCCCGGAAGAGTTCAACTCATTACATTCAGTATCCAGTGAGAAAAGAAAAAATTTAAATTTTTACAAAATGCCCCCAAAACTTCAACGTTTTCCATAGCCGGCATCATCGAAAAAGTCAGTTTTTGACCCAAAAATACAACTTCACCAAATTTGCTCAAAAGTTCATACGAGGTGCCTAGGGGCCAGAATTTTATTCCCTGAAGAGTTCAACTCATTACATTCAGTATCCAGTGAGAAAAGAGAAATTTTAGATTTTTCCAAATTCCCCCAAAACTTCAACGTTTTCCATAGCCGGCATCATCAAAAAAGTCAGTTTTTGACCCAAAAATACAACTTCCCAAACTTTGCTCAAAAGTTCATACGAGGTGCCTAGAGGCCAGAATTGAATTCCCTGAAGAGTTCAACTCATTACATTCAGTATCCAGTGAGAAAAGAAACATTTTAGAATTTTTACGAAATGCACCCAAAACTTCAACGTTTTCCATAGCCGGCATCATCAAAAAAGTCAGTTTTTTGACGCAAAAAGACAAAGTCACCAAATGTCCTCAAAATTTCATATGAGGTGCCTAGAGGCCAGAATTGAATTCCCGGAAGAGTTCAACTCTTTACATTCAGTATCCAGTGAGAAAAGAAAAATTTTAAATTTTTTACAAAATGCCCCCAAAACTTCAACGTTTTCCATATCCGGCATCATCGAAAAAGTCAGTTTTTGACCCAAAAATACAAGTTGATCAAATTTGCTCAAAAGTTCACACGAGGTGCCTAGAGGCCAGAATTGAATTCCCTGAAGATTTCAACTCATTACATTCAGTATCCAGTGAGAAAAGAAACATTTTAGATTTTTCCAAATTCCCCCAAAACTTCAACATTTTCCATAGCCGGCATCATCAAAAAAGTCAGTTTTTGACCCAAAAATACAAGTTGTTCAAATTTTCTCAGAAGTTCATACGAGGTGCCTAGAGGCCAGAATTGTATTCCCTGAAGAGTTCAACTCATTACATTCAGTATCCATAAACAAATTTTTTTTTTTAGATTTTTTCCAAATTCCCCCAAAACTTCAACGTTTTCCATAGCCGGCATCATCAAAAAAGTCAGTTTTTGACCCAAAAACACAACTTCACCAAATTTGCTCAAAAGTTCATACGAGGTGCCTAGAGGCCAGAATTGTATTCCCTGAAGAGTTCATCTCATTACATTCAGTATCCAGTGAGAAAAGAGAAATTTTAGATTTTTTCCAAATTCCCCCAAAACTTCAACGTTTTCCATAGCCGGCATCATCAAAAAAGTCAGTTTTTTGATGCAAAAAGACAAATTCACCAAATGTCCTCAAAATTTCATATGAGGTGCCTAGAGGCCAGAATTGAATTCTCGGAAGAGTTCAACTCATTACATTCAGTATCCAGTGAGAAAAGAGAAATTTTAGATTTTATCCAAATTCCCCAAAACTTCAACGTTTTCCATAGCCGGCATCATCAAAAAAGTCAGTTTTTCACCCAAAAATACAAGTTGATCAAATTTGCTCAAAAGTTCATACGAGGTGCCTAGAGGCCAGATTTGAATTCCCTGAAGATTTCAACTCATTACATTCAGTATCCAGTAAAAAAAAGAAAATTTTTAGATTTTTTACAATATGCCCCCAAAACTTGAACGTTTTCCATACACGGCATCATCAAAAAAGTAAGTTTATGACCCAAAAATACAAGTTGATGAAATTTGCTCAAAAGTTCACACGAGGTGCCTAGAGGCCAGAATTGAATTCCCTGAAGAGCTCAACTCATTACATTCAGTATTCAGTGAGAAAAGAAACATTTTCGAACTTTTACGAAATGCACCCAAAACTTCAACGTTTTCCATAGCCGGCATCATCGAAAAAGTCAGTTTTTGACCCAAAAATACAAGTTGATCAAATTTTCTCAAAAGTTCATACGAGGTGCCTAGAGGCCAGAATTGAATTCCCTGAAGAGTTCAACTCATTACATTCAGTATCTAGTAAAAAAAGAAATTTTTTAGATTTTTTTATACAAAATGCCCCCAAAACTTGAACGTTTTCCATAGCCGGCATCATCAAAAAAGTCAGTTTTTGACCCAAACATACAAGTTGATCAAATTTGCTCAAAAGTTCACACGCGGTGCCTAGAGGCCAGAATTGAATTCCCTGAAGAGCTCAACTCATTACTTTCAGTATCCAGTGAGAAAAGAAACATTTCGAACTTTTACGAAATGCACCCAAAACTTCAACGTTTTCCATAGCCGGCATCATCGAAAAAGTCAGTTTTTGACCCAAAAATACAACTTCACCAAATGTCCTCAAAAGTTCATACGAGGTGCCTAGAGGCCAGAATTGTATTACCTGAAGAGTTCAACTCATTACATTAAGTATCCAGTGAGAAAAGAGAAATTTTAGATTTTTCCAAACTCCCCCAAAACTTCAACGTTTTCCATAGCCGGCATCATCAAAAAAGTCAGTTTTTGACCCAAAAATACAACTTCCCCAAATTTGCTCAAAAGTTCATACGAGGTGACTAGAGGCCAGAATTGAATTCCCTGAAGAGTTCAACTCATTACATTCAGTATCCAGTGAGAAAAGAAATATTTTAGAATTTTTACGAAATGCACCCAAAACTTCAACGTTTTCCATAGCCGGCATCATCGAAAAAGTCAGTTTTTGACCCAAAAATACAACTTCACCAAATGTCTTCAAAAGTTCATACAAGGTGCCTAGAGGCCAGAATTGAAATCCCTGAAGAGTTCAACTCATTACATTCAGTATCCAGTGAGAAAAGAGAAATTTTAGATTTTTCCAAATTCCCCCAAAACTTCAACGTTTTCCATAGCCGGCATCATCAAAAAAGTCAGTTTTTGACCCAAAAATACAACTTCACCAAATTTGCTCAAAAGTTCATACGAGGTGCCTAGAGGCCAGAATTGAATTCCCTGAAGAGTTCAACTCATTACATTCAGTATCCAGTGAGAAAAGATACATTTTAGAATTTTTACGAAATACACCCAAAACTTCAACGTTTTCCATAGCCGGCATCATCAAAAAAGTCAGTTTTTTGACGCAAAAAGACAAATTCACCAAATGTCCTCAAAATTTCATATGAGGTGCCTAGAAGCCAGAATTGAATTCCCGGAAGAGTTCAACTCATTACATTCAGTATCCAGTGAGAAAAGAAAATTTTTTAATTTTTTACAAAATGCCCCCAAAACTTCAACGTTTTCCATAGCCGGCATCATCGAAAAAGTCAGTTTTTCACCCAAAAATACAAGTTGATCAAATTTGCTCAAAAGTTCATACGAGGTGCCTAGAGGCCAAAATTGAATTCCCTGAAGATTTCAACTCATTACATTTAGTATCCAGTGAGAAAAGAAACATTTTAGATTTTTCCAAATTCCCCCAAAACTTCAACGTTTTCCATAGCCAGCATCATCAAAAAAGTCAGTTTTCGGCCCAAAAATAAAAGTTGTTAAAATTTGCTCAAAAGTTCATACGAGGTGCCTAGAGGCCAGAATTGTATTCCCTGAAGATTTCAACTCATTACATTCAGTATCCATAAAGATATTTTCTTTTTTTGATTTTTTCCAAATTCCCCCAAAACTTCAACGTTTTCCATAGCCAGCATCATCAAAAAAGTCAGTTTTTTGATGCAAAAAGACAAATTCACCAAATGTCCTCAAATTTTCATATGAGGTGCCTAGAGGCCAGAATTGAATTCCCGGAAGAGTTCAACTCATTACATTCAGTATCCAGTGAGAAAAGAAAAATTTTAAATTTTTACAAAATGCCCCAAAACTTCAACGTTTTCCATAGCCGGCATCATCGAAAAAGTCAGTTTTTGACCCAAAAATACAAGTTGATCAAATTTTCTCAAAAGTTCATACGAGGTGCCTAGATGCCAGAATTGAATTCCCTGAAGAGTTCAACTCATTACATTCAGTATCCAGTAAAAAAGAAAAATTGTCGAACTTTTACGAAATGCAACCAAAACTTCAACGTTTTCCATAGCCGGCATCATCAAAAAAGTCAGTTTTTGACCCAAAAATACAACTTCACTAAATTTGCTCAAAAGTTCATACGAGGTGCCTAGGGGCCAGAATTGTATTCCTGGAAGAGTTCAACTCATTACATTCAGTATCCAGTGAGAAAAGAGAAATTTTAGATTTTTTCCAAATTCCCCCAAAACTTCAACGTTTTCCATAGCCGGCATCATCAAAAAAGTCAGTTTTTGACCCAAAAATACAACTTCCCAAAATTTGCTCAAAAGTTCATACGAGGTGCCTAGAGGCCAGAATTGAATTCCCTGAAGAGTTCAACTCATTACATTCAGTATCCAGTGAGAAAAGAAATATTTTAGAATTTTTACGAAATGCACCCAAAACCTCAACGTTTTCCATAGCCGGCATCATCAAAAAAGTCAGTTTTTTGACGCAAAAAGACAAATTCACCAAATGTCCTCAAAATTTCATATGAGGTGCCTAGAGGCCAGAATTGAATTCCCGGAAGAGTTCAACTCTTTACATTCAGTATCCAGTGAGAAAAGAAAAATTTTTAATTTTTTACAAAATGCCCCCAAAACTTCAACGTTTTCCATAGCCGGCATCATCGAACAAGTCAGTTTTTGACCCAAAAATACAAGTTGATCAAATTTGCTCAAAAAGTTCATACGAGGTGCCTAGAGGCCAGAATTGAATTCCCTGAAGATTTCAACTCATTACATTCAGTATCCAGTGAGAAAAGAAACATTTTAGATTTTTCCAAATTCCCCAAAACTTCAACGTTTTCCATAGCCGGCATCATCAAAAAAGTCAGTTTTTGACCCAAAAATACAAGTTGTTCAAATTTGCTCAAAAGTTCATACGAGGTGCCTAGAGGCCAGAATTGTATTCCCTGAAGAGTTCAACTCATTTCATTCAGTATCCATAAAGAATTTTTTTTTGTTGATTTTTTCCAAATTCCCCCAAAACTTCAACGTTTTCCATAGCCGGCATCATCGAACAAGTCAGTTTTTGACCCAAAAATACAAGTTGATCAAATTTTCTCAAAAGTTCACACGCGGTGCCTAGAGACCAGAATTGAATTCCCTGAAGAGCTCAACTCATTACTTTCAGTATCCAGTGAGAAAAGAAATTTTTAGATTTTTTACAAATGCCCCAAAACTTGAACGTTTTCCATAGCCGGCATCATCAAAAAAGTCAGTTTTTGACCAAAAAATACAAGTTGATCAAATTTGCTCAAAAGTTCACACGCGGTGCCTAGAGGCCAGAATTGAATTCCCTGAAGAGCTCAACTCATTACTTTTAGTATCCAGTGAGAAAAGAAACATTTTAGAATTTTTACGAAATGCACCCAAAACTTCAACGTTTTCCATAGCCGGCATCATCAAAAAAGTCAGTTTTTTGACGCAAAAAGACAAATTCACCAAATGTCCTCAAAATTTCATATGAGGTGCCTAGAGGCCAGAATTGAATTCCCGGAAGAGTTCAACTCATTACATTCAGTATCCAGTGAGAAAAGAAAAATTTTAAATTTTTAACAAAATGCCCCCAAAACTTCAACGTTTTCCATAGCCGGCATCATCGAAAAAGTCAGTTTTTGACCCAAAAATACAAGTTGATCAAATTTGCTCAAAAGTTCACACGCGGTGCCTAGAGGCCAGAATTGAATTCCCTGAAGAGCTCAACTCATTACTTTCAGTATCCAGTGAGAAAAGAAACATTTTCAAACTTTTACGAAATGCACCCATAGCCGGCATCATCAAAAAAGTCAGTTTTTGACCCAAAAATACAACTTCCCCAAATTTGCTCAAAAGTTCATACGAGGTGCCTCGAGGCCAGAATTGTATTCCCTGAAGAGTTCAACTCATTACATTCAGTATCCAGTGAGAAAAGAAACATTTTAGAATTTTTACGAAATGCACCCAAAACTTCAACGTTTTCCATAGCCGGCATCATCAAAAAAGTCAGTTTTTTGACGCAAAAAGACAAATTCACCAAATGTCCTCAAAATTTCATATGAGGTGCCTAGAGGCCAGAATTGAATTCCCGGAAGAGTTCAACTCATTACATTCAGTATCCAGTGAGAAAAGAAAATTTTAAATTTTTAACAAAATGCCCCAAAACTTCAACGTTTTCCATAGCCGGCATCATCGAAAAAGTCAGTTTTTGACCCAAAAATACAAGTTGATCAAATTTGCTCAAAAGTTCATACGAGGTGCCTAGAGGCCAAAATTGAATTCCCTGAAGATTTCAACTCATTACATTCAGTATCCAGTGAGAAAAGAAACATTTTAGATTTTTCCAAATTCCCCCAAAACTTCAACGTTTTCCATAGCCGGCATCATCAAAAAAGTCAGTTTTTGACCCAAAAATACAAGTTGTTCAAATTTGCTCAAAAGTTCATATGAGGTGCCTAGAGGCCAGAATTGTATTCCCTGAAGAGTTCAACTCATTACATTCAGTATCCACAAAGAAATTTTTTTTTTTAGATTTTTTCCAAATTCCCCCAAAACTTCAACGTTTTCCATAGCCGGCATCATCAAAAAGTCAGTTTTTGACCCAAAAACACAACTTCACCAAATTTGCTCAAAAGGTGCCTAGAGGCCAGAATTGTATTCCCTGAAGAGTTCATCTCATTACATTCAGTATCCAGTGAGAAAAGAGAAATTTTATATTTTTTCCAAATTCCCCAAAACTTCAACGTTTTCCATAGCTGGCATCATCAAAAAAGTCAGTTTTTTGACACAAAAAGACAAATTCACCAAATGTCCTCAAAATTTCATACCAGGTGCCTAGAGGCCATAATTGAATTCTCGGAAGAGTTCAACTCATTACATTCAGTATCCAGTGAGAAAAGAAACATTTTAGATTTTTCCAAATTCCCCCAAAACTTGAACGTTTTCCATAGCCGGCATCATCAAAAAAGTCAGTTTTTGACCCAAAAATACAAGTTGTTCAAATTTGCTCAAAAGTTCATATGAGGTGCCTAGAGGCCAGATTTGTATTCCCTGAAGAGTTCAACTCATTACATTCAGTATCCATGAAGAAATTTTTTTTTTTAGATTTTTTCCAAATTCCCCCAAAACTTCAACATTTTCCATAGCCGGCATCATCAAAAAAGTCAGTTTTTGACCCAAAAACACAACTTCACCAAATTTGCTCAAAAGTTCATACGAGGTGCCTAGAGGCCAGAATTGTATTCCCTGAAGAGTTCATCTCATTACATTCAGTATCCAGTAAGAAAAGAGAAATTTTAGATTTTTTCCAAATTCCCCCAAAACTTCAACGTTTTCCATAGCCGGCATCATCAAAAAAGTCAGTTTTTTGACGCAAAAAGACAAATTCACCAAATGTCCTCAAAATTTCATACAAGGTGCCTAGAGGCCAGAATTGAATTCTCGGAAGAGTTCAACTCATTACATTCAGTATCCAGTGAGGAAAGAAAATTTTAAATTTTTTACAAAATACCCCCAAAACTTCAACGTTTACCATAGCCGGCATCATCGAAAAAGTCAGTTTTTGACCCAAAAATATAAGTTGATCAAATTTGCTCAAAAGTTCATACGAAGTGCCTTGAGGCCAAAATTGAATTCCCTGAAGAGTTCAACTCATTACATTCAGTATCCATAAAGAAATTTTATTATTTAGATTTTTTCCAAATTCCCCCAAAACTTCAACGTTTTCCATAGCCGGCATCATCAAAAGAGTCAGTTTTTGACCCAAAAACACAACTTCACCAAATTTGCTCAAAAGTTCATACGAGGTGCCTAGAGGCCAGAATTGTATTCCCTGAAGAGTTCATCTCATTACATTCAGTATCCAGTGAGAAAAGAGAAATTTTAGATTTTTTCCAAATTCCCCCAAAACTTCAACGTTTTCCATAGCCGGCATCATCAAAAAAGTCAGTTTTTTGACGCAAAAAGACAAATTCACCAAATGTCCTCAAAATTTCATACGAGGTGCCTAGAGGCCAGAATTGAATTCTCGGAAGAGTTCATTTCATTACATTCAGTATCCAGTGAGAAAAGAAACATTTTAGATTTTTCCAAATTCCCCCAAAACTTCAACGTTTTCCATAGCCGTCATCATCAAAAAAGTCAGTTTTTGACCCAAACATACAAGTTGTTCTAATTTGCTCAAAAGTTCATACGAGGTGCCTAGAGGCCAGAATTGTATTCCCTGAAGAGTTCAACTCATTACATTCAGTATCCATCAAGACATTTTTTTTTTTAGATTTTTTCCAAATTCCCCCAAAACTTCAACGTTTTCCATAGCCGGCATCATCAAAAAAGTCAGTTTTTGACCCAAAAACACAACTTCACCAAATTTGCTCAAAGGTTCATACGAGGTGCCTAGAGGCCAGAATTGTATTCCCTGAAGAGTTCATCTCATTACATTCAGTATCCAGTGAGAAAAGAGAAATTTTAGATTTTTTCCAAATTCCCCCAAAACTTCAACGTTTTCCATAGCCGGCATCATCAAAAAAGTCAGTTTTTGACCCAAAAACACAACTTCACCAAATTTGCTCAAAAGTTCATACGAGGTGCCTAGAGGCCAGAATTGTATTCCCTGAAGAGTTCATCTCATTACATTCAGTATCCAGTGAGAAAAGAGAAATTTTAGATTTTATCCAAATTCCCCCAAAACTTCAACGTTTTCCATAGCCGGCATCATCGAAAAAGTCAGTTTTTGACCCAAAAATACAAGTTGATCAAATTTGCTCAAAAGTTCATACGAGGTGCCTAGAGGCCAGAATTGTATTACCTGAAGATTTCAACTCATTATATTCAGTATCCAGTAAAAAAAGAAAATTTTTAGATTTTTTACAAAATGCCCCTAAAACTTGAACGTTTTCCATAGACGGCATCATCAAAAAAGTAAGTTTATGACCCAAAAATACAAGTTGATGAAATTTGCTCAAAAGTTCACACGAGGTGCCTAGAGGCCAGAATTGAATTCCCTGAAGAGCTCAACTCATTACATTCAGTATCCAGTGAGAAAAGAAACATTTTCGAACTTTTACGAAATGCACCCAAAACTTCAACGTTTTCCATAGCCGGCATCATCAAAAAAGTCAGTTTTTGACCCAAAAATACAAGTTGATCAAATTTTCTCAAAAGTTCATACGAGGTGCCTAGAGGCCAGAATTGAATTCCCTGAAGAGTTCAACTCATTACATTCAGTATCCAGTAAAAAAAGACATTTTTTAGATTTTTTACAAAATGCCCCCAAAACTTGAACGTTTTCCATAGCCGGCATCATCAAAAAAGTCAGTTTTTGACCCAAAATACAAGTTGTTCAAATTTGCTCAAAAGTTCACACGAGGTGCCTAGAGGCCAGAATTGAATTCCCTGAAGAGCTCAACTCATTACTTTCAGTATCCAGTGAGGAAAGAAACATTTTCGAACTTTTACGAAATGCACCCAAAACTTCAACGTTTTCCATAGCTGGCATCATCGAAAAAGTCAGTTTTTGACCCAAAAATACAACTTCACCAAATGTCCTCAAAATTTCATACGAGGTGCCTATTACCTGAAGAGTTCAACTCATTACAGTCAGTATCCAGTGAGAAAAGAGAAATTTTAGATTTTCCAAACTCCCCCAAAACTTCAACGTTTTCCATAGCCGGCATCATCAAAAAAGTCAGTTTTTGACCCAAAAATACAACTTCCCCAAATGTCCTCAAAAGTTCATACGAGGTGCCTAGAGGCCAGAATTGTATCCCTGAAGATTTCAACTCATTACATTCAGTATCCATAAAGAAATCTTTTTTTTAGATTTTTTCCAAATTCCCCTAAAACTTCAACGTTTTCCATAGCCAGCATTATCAAAAAAGTCAGTTTTTTGACGCAAAAAGACAAATTCACCAAATGTCCTCAAAATTTCATACGAGGTGCCTAGAGGCCAGAATTGAATTCTCGGAAGAGTTCAACTCATTACATTCAGTATCCAGTGAGAAAAGAAACATTTTAGATTTTTCCAAATTCCCCCAAAACTTCAACGTTTTCCATAGCCGTCATCATCAAAAAAGTCAGTTTTTGACCCAAACATACAAGTTGTTCTAATTTGCTCAAAAGTTCATACGAGGTGCCTAGAGGCCAGAATTGTATTCCCTGAAGAGTTCAACTCATTACATTCAGTATCCATCAAGACATTTTTTTTTTTAGATTTTTTCCAAATTCCCCCAAAACTTCAACGTTTTCCATAGCCGGCATCATCAAAAAAGTCAGTTTTTGACCCAAAAACACAACTTCACCAAATTTGCTCAAAGGTTCATACGAGGTGCCTAGAGGCCAGAATTGTATTCCCTGAAGAGTTCATCTCATTACATTCAGTATCCAGTGAGAAAAGAGAAATTTTAGATTTTTTCCAAATTCCCCCAAAACTTCAACGTTTTCCATAGCCGGCATCATCAAAAAAGTCAGTTTTTGACCCAAAAACACAACTTCACCAAATTTGCTCAAAAGTTCATACGAGGTGCCTAGAGGCCAGAATTGTATTCCCTGAAGAGTTCATCTCATTACATTCAGTATCCAGTGAGAAAAGAGAAATTTTAGATTTTATCCAAATTCCCCCAAAACTTCAACGTTTTCCATAGCCGGCATCATCGAAAAAGTCAGTTTTTGACCCAAAAATACAAGTTGATCAAATTTGCTCAAAAGTTCATACGAGGTGCCTAGAGGCCAGAATTGTATTACCTGAAGATTTCAACTCATTACATTCAGTATCCAGTAAAAAAGAAAATTTTTAGATTTTTTACAAAATGCCCCTAAAACTTGAACGTTTTCCATAGACGGCATCATCAAAAAAGTAAGTTTATGACCCAAAAATACAAGTTGATGAAATTTGCTCAAAAGTTCACACGAGGTGCCTAGAGGCCAGAATTGAATTCCCTGAAGAGCTCAACTCATTACATTCAGTATCCAGTGAGAAAAGAAACATTTTCGAACTTTTACGAAATGCACCCAAAACTTCAACGTTTTCCATAGCCGGCATCATCAAAAAAGTCAGTTTTTGACCCAAAAATACAAGTTGATCAAATTTTCTCAAAAGTTCATACGAGGTGCCTAGAGGCCAGAATTGAATTCCCTGAAGAGTTCAACTCATTACATTCAGTATCCAGTAAAAAAAGACATTTTTTAGATTTTTTACAAAATGCCCCCAAAACTTGAACGTTTTCCATAGCCGGCATCATCAAAAAAGTCAGTTTTTGACCCAAAATACAAGTTGTTCAAATTTGCTCAAAAGTTCACACGAGGTGCCTAGAGGCCAGAATTGAATTCCCTGAAGAGCTCAACTCATTACTTTCAGTATCCAGTGAGGAAAGAAACATTTTCGAACTTTTACGAAATGCACCCAAAACTTCAACGTTTTCCATAGCTGGCATCATCGAAAAAGTCAGTTTTTGACCCAAAAATACAACTTCACCAAATGTCCTCAAAAGTTCATACGAGGTGCCTATTACCTGAAGAGTTCAACTCATTACAGTCAGTATCCAGTGAGAAAAGAGAAATTTTAGATTTTTCCAAACTCCCCAAAACTTCAACGTTTTCCATAGCCGGCATCATCAAAAAAGTCAGTTTTTGACCCAAAAATACAACTTCCCCAAATGTCCTCAAAAGTTCATACGAGGTGCCTAGAGGCCAGAATTGTATCCCCTGAAGATTTCAACTCATTACATTCAGTATCCATAAAGAAATCTTTTTTTTTAGATTTTTTCCAAATTCCCCTAAAACTTCAACGTTTTCCATAGCCAGCATTATCAAAAAAGTCAGTTTTTTGACGCAAAAAGACAAATTCACCAAATGTCCTCAAAATTTCATACGAGGTGCCTAGAGGCCAGAATTGAATTCTCGGAAGAGTTCAACTCATTACATTCAGTATCCAGTGAGGAAAGAAAATTTTTAAATTTTTTACAAAATACCCCCAAAACTTCAACTTTTTCCATAGCCGGCATCATCGAAAAAGTCAGTTTTTGACCCAAAAATACAAGTTGATCAAATTTGCTCAAAAGTTCATACGAGGTGCCTAGAGGCCAGAATTGAATTCTCGGAAGAGTTCAACTCATTACATTCAGTATCCAGTGAGGAAAGAAACTTTTTAGATTTTTTACAAAATGCCCCCAAAACTTGAACGTTTTCCATAGCCGGCATCATCAAAAAAGTCAGTTTTTGACCCAAAAATACAAGTTGATCAAATTTGCTCAAAAGTTCACACGAGGTGCCTAGAGGCCAGAATTGAATTCCCTGAAGAGCTCAACTCAGTACTTTCAGTATCCAGTGAGAAAGAAACATTTTCGAACTTTTACGAAATGCACCCAAAACTTCAACGTTTTCCATAGCCGGCATCATCAAAAAAGTCAGTTTTTGCCCCAAAAACACAACTTCACCAAATTTGCTCAAAAGTTCATACGAGGTGCCTAGAGGCCAGAATTGTATTACCTGAAGAGTTCAACTCATTACATTCAGTATCCAGTGAGAAAAGAGAAATTTTAGATTTTTCCAAACTCCCCTAAAACTTCAACGTTTTCCATAGCCGGCATCATCAAAAAAGTCAGTTTTTGACCCAAAAATACAAGTTGATCAAATTTGCTCAAAAGTTCATACGAGGTGCCTAGAGGCCAGAATTGAATTCTCGGAAGAGTTCAACTCATTACATTCAGTATCCAGTGAGGAAAGAAACTTTTTAAATTTTTTACAAAATACCCCCAAAACTTCAACGTTTTCCATAGCCGGCATCATCGAAAAAGTCAGTTTTTGACCCAAACATACAAGTTGATCAAATGTCCTCAAAAGTTCATACGAGGTGCCTAGAGGCCAGAATTGTGTTACCTGAAGAGTTCAACTCATTACATTCAGTATCCAGTGAGAAAAGAGAAATTTTAGATTTTTTCCAAATTCCCCAAAACTTCAACGTTTTCCATAGCCGGCATCATCAAAAGAGTCAGTTTTTGACCCAAAAACACAACTTCACCAAAATTGCTCAAAAGTTCATACGAGGTGCCTAGAGGCCAGAATTGTATTCCCTGAAGAGTTCATCTCATTACATTCAGTATCCAGTGAGAAAAGAGAAATTTTAGATTTTTTCCAAATTCCCCCAAAACTTCAACGTTTTCCATAGCCGGCATCATCAAAAAAGTCAGTTTTTTGACGCAAAAAGACAAATTCACCAAATGTCCTCAAAATTTCATACGAGGTGCCTAGAGGCCAGATTTGAATTCTCGGAAGAGTTCAACTCATTACATTCAGTATCCAGTGAGAAAAGAAACATTTTAGATTTTTCCAAATTCCCCCAAAACTTCAACGTTTTCCATAGCCGGCATCATCAAAAAAGTCAGTTTTTGACCCAAAAATACAAGTTGTTCAAATTTGCTCAAAAATTCATACGAGGTGCCTAGAGGCCAGAATTGTATTCCCTGAAGAGTTCAACTCATTACATTCAGTATCCATGAAGAAATTATTTTTTTTAGATTTTTTCCAAATTCCCCCAAAACTTGAACGTTTTCCATAGCCGGCATCATCAAAAAAGTCAGTTTTTGACCCCAAAACACAACTTCACCAAATTTGCTCAAAAGTTCATACGAGGTGCTAAGAGGCCAGAATTGTATTCCCTGAAGAGTTCATCTCATTACATTCAGTATCCAGTGAGAAAAGAGAAATTTTAGATTTTTTCCAAATTCCCCCAAAACTTCAACGTTTTCCATAGCCGGCATCATCAAAAAAGTCAGTTTTTTGACGCAAAAAGACAAATTCACCAAATGTCCTCAAAATCTCATACGAGGTGCCTAGAGGCCAGAATTGAATTCTCGGAAGAGTTCAACTCATTACATTCAGTATCCAGTGAGGAAAGAAAATTTTTAAATTTTTTACAAAATACCCCCAAAACTTCAACGTTTTCCATAGCCGGCATCATCGAAAAAGTCAGTTTTTGACCCAAAAATACAAGTTGATCAAATTTGCTCAAAAGTTCATACGAGGTGCCTAGAGGCCAAATTGAATTCCCTGAAGAGTTCAACTCATTACATTCAGTATCCATAAAGACATTTTTTTTTTTAGATTTTTTCCAAATTCCCCCAAAACTTCAACGTTTTCCATAGCCGGCATCATCAAAAAAGTCAGTTTTTGACCCAAAAACACAACTTCACCAAATTTGCTCAAAAGTTCATACGAGGTGCCTAGAGGCCAGAATTGTATTCCCTGAAAAGTTCATCTCATTACATTCAGTATCCAGTGAGAAAAGAGAAATTTTAGATTTTTTCCAAATTCCCCCAAAACTTCAACGTTTTCCATAGCCGGCATCATCAAAAAGTCAGTTTTTTGACGCAAAAAGTCAAATTCACCAAATGTCCTCAAAATTTCATACGAGGTGCCTAGAGGCCAGAATTGAATTCTCGGAAGAGTTCAACTCATTACATTCAGTATTCAGTGCGGAAAGAAAATTTTTAAATTTTTACAAAATACCCCCAAAACTTGAACGTTTTCCATAGACGGCATCATCAAAAAAGTAAGTTTATGACCCAAAAATACAAGTTGATGAAATTTGCTCAAAAGTTCACACGAGGTGCCTAGAGGCCAGAATTGAATTCCCTGAAGAGCTCAACTCATTACATTCAGTATCCAGTGAGAAAAGAAACATTTTCGAACTTTTACGAAATACACCCAAAACTTCAACGTTTTCCATAGCCGGCATCATCGAAAAAGTCAGTTTTTGACCCAAAAATACAAATTGATCAAATTTGCTCAAAAGTTCATACGAGGTGCCTAGAGGCCAGAATTGAATTCCCTGAAGAGTTCAACTCATTACATTCAGTATCCAGTAAAAAAAAATTTTTTAGATTTTTTACAAAATGCCCCAAAACTTGACCGTTTTCCATAGCCGGCATCATCAAAAAAGTCAGTTTTTGACCCAAAAATACAAGTTGATCAAATTTACTCAAAAGTTCACACGAGGTGCCTAGAGGCCAGAATTGAATTCCCTGAAGAGCTCAACTCATTACTTTCAGTATCCAGTGAGGAAAGAAACATTTTCGAACTTTTACGAAATGCACCCAAAACTTCAACGTTTTCCATAGCCGGCATCATCGAAAAAGTCAGTTTTTGACCCAAAAATACAACTTCACCAAATGTCCTCAAAATTTCATACGAGGTGCCTAGAGGCCAGAATTGTATTACCTGAAGAGTTCAACTCATTACATTCAGTATCCAGTGAGAAAAGAGAAATTTTAGATTTTTCCAAACTCCCCCAAAACTTCAACGTTTTCCATAGCCGGCATCATCAAAAAAGTCAGTTTTTGACGCAAAAAGACAAATTCACCAAACGTCCTCAAAATTTCATACGAGGTGCCTAGAGGCCAGAATTGAATTCTCGGAAAAGTTCAACTCATTACATTCAGTATCCAGTGAGAAAAGAAACATTTTAGATTTTTCCAAATTCTCCCAAAACTTCAACGTTTTCCATAGCCGACATCATCAAAAAAGTCAGTTTTTGACCCCAAAATACAAGTTGTTCAAATATGCTCAAAAGTTCATACGAGGTGCCTAGAGGCCAGAATTGTATTCCCTGAAGAGTTCAACTCATTACATTCAGTATCCATAAAGAAATTTTTTTAAAGATTTTTTCCAAATTCCCCCAAAACTTCAACGTTTTCCATAGCCGGCATCATCAAAAAAGTCAGTTTTTGACCCAAAAACACAACTTCACCAAATTTGCTCAAAAGTTCATACGAGGTGCCTAGAGGCCAGAATTGTATTCCCTGAAGAGTTCATCTCATTACATTCAGTATCCAATGAGAAAAGAGAAATTTTAGATTTTTTCCAAATTCCCCCAAAACTTCAACGTTTTCCATAGCCGGCATCATCAAAAAAGTCAGTTTTTTGACGCAAAAAGACAAATTCACCAAATGTCCTCAAAATTTCATACGAGGTGCCTAGATGCCAGAATTAAATTCTCGGAAGAGTTCAACTCATTACATTCAGTATCCAGTGAGGAAAGAAAATTTTAAATTTTTACAAAATACCCCCAAAACTTCAACGTTTTCCATAGCCGGCATCATCGAAAAAGTCAGTTTTTGACCCAAAAATACAAGTTGATCAAATTTGCTCAAAAGTTCATACGAGGTGCCTAGAGGCCAAAATTGAATTCTCTGAAGAGTTCAACTCATTACATTCAGTATCCATAAAGAAATTTTTTTTTTTAGATTTTTCCAAATTCCCCCAAAACTTCAACGTTTTCCATAGCCGGCATCATCAAAAAAGTCAGTTTTTGACCCAAAAACACAACTTCACCAAATTTGCTCAAAAGTTCATACGAGGTGCCTAGAGGCCAGAATTGTATTCCCTGAAGAGTTCAACTCATTACATTCAGTATCCAGTGCGAATAGAGACATTTTAGATTTTTTCCAAATTCCCCCAAAACTTCAACGTTTTCCATAGCCGGCATCATCAAAAAAGTCAGTTTTTGACCCAAAAATACAACTTAACCAAATTTGCTCAAAAGTTCATACGAGGTGCCTAGAGGCCAGAATTGTATTCCCTGAAGAGTTCAACTCATTACATTCAGTATCCAGTGCGAATAGAGACATTTTAGATTTTTTCCAAATTCCCCCAAAACTTCAACGTTTTCCATAGCCGGCATCATCAAAAAAGTCAGTTTTTTGACCCAAAAATACAACTTCACCAAATTTCCTCAAAAGTTCATACGAGGTGCCTAGAGGCCAGAATTGAATTCCCGGAAGAGTTCAACTCAATACATTCAGTATCCAGGTGAGAAAAGAAAAATTTTAAATTATTTACAAAATGCCCCAAAACTTCAACGTTTTCCATAGCCGGCATCATCGAAAAAGTCAGTTTTTGACCCAAAAATACAAGTTGATCAAATTTGCTCAAAAGTTCATACGAGGTGCCTAGAGGCCAGAATTGTATTCCGTGAAGAGTTCAACTCATTACATTCAGTAACCAGTGAGAAAAGAATTTTTTTTAGATTTTTCCAAATTCCCACAAAACTTCAACGTTTTCCATAGCCGGCATCATCAAAAAAGTCAGTTTTTGAACCAAAAATACAACTTCACCAAATTTGCTCAAAAGTTCATACGAGGTGCCTAGAGGCCAGAATTGTATTCCCTGAAGAGTTCAACTCATTACATTCAGTATCAGTGAGAATAGAAAAGTTTTAGATTTTTTCCAAATTCCCCCAAAACTTCAACGTTTTCCATAGCCGGCATCATCGAAAAAGTCAGTTTTTGACCCAAAAATACAAGTTGATCAAATTTGCTCAAAAGTTCACACGGGGTGCCTAGAGGCCAGAATTGTATTCCCTGAAGAGTTCAACTCACTACATTCAGTATCCAGTGAGAAAAGAAAATTTTTAGATTTTTCCAAATTCCCCCAAAACTTCAACGTTTTCCATAGCCGGCATCATCAAAAAAGTCAGTTTTTGAACCAAAAATACAACTTCACCAAATGTCCTCAAAAGTTCATACGAGGTGCCTAGAGGCCAGAATTGAATTCCCTGAAGAGTTCAATTTATTACATTCAGTATCCAGTGAGAATAGAAAAGTTATATATTTTTTCCAAATTCCCTCAAAACTTCAACTTTTTCCGTAGCCGGCATCATAAAAAAGTCAGTTTTTGAACCAAAAATACAACTTCACCAAATTTCCTCAAAAGTTCATACGAGGTGCCTATAGGCCAGAATTGTATTCCCTGAAGAGTTCAACTCATTACATTCAGTATTAGTGAGAATAGAAAAGTTTTAGATTTTTTCCAAATTCCCCCAAAACTTCAACGTTTTCCATAGCCGGCATCATCAAAAAAGTCAGTTTTTGACCCAAAAATACAAGTTGATCAAATTTGCTCAAAAGTTCACACGGGGTGCCTAGAGGCCAGAATTGTATTCCCTGAAGAGTTCAACTCACTACATTCATTATCCAGTGAGAAAAGAAAATTTTTAGATTTTTCCAAATTCTCCCAAAACTTCAACGTTTTCCATAGCCGGCATCATCAAAAAAGTCAGTTTTTGAACCAAAAATACAACTTCACCAAATTTCCTCAAAAGTTCATACGAGGTGCCTAGAGGCCAGAATTGAATTCCCTGAAGAGTTCAATTCATTACATTCAGTATCCAGTGAGAATAGAAAAGTTATATATTTTTTCCAAATTCCCTCAAAACTTCAACTTTTTCCGTAGCCGGCATCATAAAAAAAGTCAGTTTTTGAACCAAAAATACAACTTCACCAAATTTCCTCAAAAGTTCATACGAGGTGCCTATAGGCCAGAATTGTATTCCCTGAAGAGTTCAACTCATTACATTCAGTATCAGTGAGAATAGAAAAGTTTTAGATTTTTTCCAAATTCCCCCAAAACTTCAACGTTTTCCATAGCCGGCATCATCGAAAAAGTCAGTTTTTGACCCAAAAATACAAGTTGATCAAATTTGCTCAAAAGTTCACACGGGGTGCCTAGAGGCCAGAATTGTATTCCCTGAAGAGTTCATCTCATTACATTCATTATCCAGTGTGAAAAGAAAAATTTTAGATTTTTTACAAAATGCCCCCAAAACTTCAACGTTTTCCATAGCCGGCATCATCGAAAAAGTCAGTTTTTGACCCAAAAATACAACTTCACCAAATTTGCTCAAAAGTTCATACGAGGTGCCTAGAGGCCAGAATTGATTCCCGGAAGAGTTTAACTCATTACATTCAGTATCCAGTGAGAAAAGAAACATTTTAGATTTTTTACAAAATACCCCCAAAACTTCAACGTTTTCCATAGCCGGCATCATCGAAAAAGTCAGTTTTCGACCCAAAGATGCAACTTCACCAAATTTCCTCAAAAGTTCAAACGAGGTGCCTAGAGGCCAGAATTGTATTCCCTGAAGAGTTCAACTCATTACATTCAGTATCCAGTGAGAAAAGAAAAAATTAGGATTTTTGACAAAATGCCCCAAAAACTACAACGTTTTCCATAGCCGGCATCATAAAAAAAGTCAGTTTTTGACCCAAAAATACAGGTTCATCAAATTTGCTCAAAAGTTCACACGAGGTGCCTAGAGGCCAGAATTGTATTCCCTGAAGAGTTCAACTCATTACATTCAGTATCCAGTGAGAAAAGAAAAAGTTTAGATTTTTTTCCAAATTCCCCAAAAACTTTAACATTTTCCATAGCCGGCATCATCAAAAAAGTCAGTTTTTCACGTCAAAATAATTCGTTCACCCCCCCCTAAATAGCCCAACATTTTTGAAAATTCACACTTGAAACAAGAATTGAAGCAAGAATTGTGAGCCCCCCCCCCCCCCTCCAGCCAAATCCTGGGTGCGCCACTGTTATCAGTTAATTAATCTCTTCCTTTAAACTCCATTTACATTAGAGGTTCTTATTGTAACTTGATATGTAGTTAATGTCAGCATTCTCTTAAGATTGAAACTTTTAGTTTCTTTTTAATGATATGGGTTACTTTTTTTGATATATGATAAGTGAATGAATAATAAGCAAATATTCCTCTCATATCCTCATTTTTATGCAAGGTACCGGGCAAAGTTTGGTCCCCCTTCTATCTATCCCTGGAGGAGAATCTCGTCAACCGCAACGGCATCCTCAACTTCTTCCACGATCATCTCCGTCAGGCCGTGGAACGCAAGTACCTGTCCACCCCTGAGCTGAAACAAGAAGCGTTCCTCACACTGGCCAACTGGTTCAACACTCAGGATATCGATGAGAGATATGTATGTCACAATCGTTCATACATTCAGTATTTTATCTGGGATTTACAAATGTGCCTGTCCTGCCTTGGTTAGGAAAATTCACACAAGGAGGGGGGCGGAGGGGGGGGGGGGGGGCGGAGGGGGGCGGAGGGGAGGGTGTGTGCTCACTGTGTGCATGGTACACAGGTACCCTTGCTGCAATATAGTGCAGAATGCGCATGGCCAATCATAGAATGGTGTAAGAAACATTGAGTTATTTCTTCTTTTTATTCTGTGTTGTCGTTGATGTTGTTTTTTAGTCAAGTCTACCCATAATTTTTAATCGTTTGTTTTCCAAAGTGCCCGTCTCCAAATTCTGTTTAATTTACCCACGCAAAAGACGGATGATGGGTTGTTAGATGAAACGCTTGATACAGTGCAGTGTCAGTAGTGCAATATATTTATGTTATAGTTTCATTTTTTGATTTGTCTGTGTATTTCCTGTGTTTGTCTGTGGATTAAACCTGACTGATTTGTTCACTGATTTCTTATCATCAGTTAAAGCATTTAAGCATGAATTTTTCCCACGTAATATTTCAAAGTAAAAGCGTGTTAATTATGTGGACTAAGGCTATTAAATGCAGTAGATTCTTAACTCATTAGTACAGTGGAACGTCGCTATACCCTGAACACCGCTATCCGCTCCGTTCACAAGTACCCCCTCACTGGCAAAGCAAGTACAGTTGGGGGTGACCGACCGACGCCATCTTGCCTGACTGCAATTTATTTACCGCAAAGCGCAGCCACTGCGTGTATATAGTACAAATTCCCTGGTGTACGTGCCTCACACACGTACACAAGGAACGGTGCGCGTCAACCAGCGAAATGCCCCGCCCATGGGACGTCGTTGCTAGGTAAAAGGGCGCCCTCTTCTTTCGGCGCATGGAGCCCATACTTAACATTCGGCTTATACTGAACATCATCCTTGGTTCCCGATTTTTATTGTACAGAACTTACCAAACATTGTTGTTAAAAATGTCAACAGAAGAGTGACAAGTGGCTATTATTTCCCCAAGGAATAGAAGGGGAAAGTCACCCATTATTGTATGTAGTAAACTAAAAAAAAAATGCATAATTACATGATTCAATAGTAGGCTCATGTTCAAAATCGTCTTTCTGTAACTACCGGGGCCGGCGTGCCGGGTGATGTTGTGAGCACTATTGAAAAGTGAGTGCCGAAGCACCGGCACCTAAAAATCGATATACTGAACAATCGCTATTACGAACAATTTCTGTGGAATTGTGTCACATTGTATTTAATTCCTGAAGGATCCATAAAACCATAGAGTGCTTGTGTGGTTTTGGGCGGTTCAGGGAGAAACAGGCAGGGCAGTTTAAGGGCGACACCTGCAGGCCTGATGGGTTCAACTGTAACTAAACATCTTCCTTTTTTTAAATGAGACTTAAGGGTTTGATCGGGGTTATTAGTGCAGAATGCAACATGGCCAATCATAGAATGGCGTCAAAAATAATGTTCCAAACGTGGAGTTAAACCACTTGGTTCTTCTCAGAACCACACAACCCACAATGCGATATCATTCACATGGTACTGCAAACCTCCCATTCATTAATCTTCCTTTTTTGTTGAACTGTACTGTATTGTGCCCACTTTTCAACAAGGCTTAATCTCATTGCTTTGATAAGTTGAAGCCTTTTTTTGTTCAGCAAAGCTGTCCATGAATTATCCACCTCAGGTTGAAGAGGTGCCCTACTGCCTGTCACAGGCCAAGGAGTTCAAACGTCTTAGAGCTACCATCCTTAACGTGGCTGTCTTTGAGCGTCTCATGAGCACGGAGGAAGGCAAGTTTGAGCTCATCAAGTCCTGGCAACTGGTAAGTGAAGTGTGTGTCCCTCAGCAGGAACTTTACCTCAATTTCTTTCTCTCTGTACAGGGTGAGTACAAGAATCATTCAAATCACTCATGTACTTTTCAAGTTACGGAGTTTTAAACACAACAATTCACACACATCCTTATGTGATTTTTTTTCGTTTTGCTGAAAGAACACTGAACTTTTTGTGATCTGTGGACAAATCCTTGAAACGGTGGTTGTGTTTAAAACTCCGTAACTTGAAAAGTACATGAGTAATTTGAATGATTCTTGTACGAAAAGAAAGCTTATGAATTGGGCTTTCATATCCTAGATTGTGAAAGTGCTACATGCAGAACTTCACTAAAACAATGGTCCCGACATTTGGGTTTCCTTTTTTTTTTACTCACTCTGTGCAGGAGAAAAAAAATGGGGTTATAGAAATATAACTGATATATTCTGTGCAAAAATTCCATTATGCAAATAGTGATTTGTATGACCTGTTTTCAAAATTGTCATCTGCTTGTCTTAAACAACATTCTCTCTTAAAATTTTCAGATGTGCTCTTGGCTCCATTTCCTTGTTAATAAATACTTGCATTAGAAAAAAAAATTTTGTCATTCTCTTTTATGTCCACAGCTTGGAGGTTATGAGGAGGTAGAGGAGTTGTACCTGGGCATCCTGGCTCGGTCAGAGGAATGGGAGAAATCAAGAGAAAGAGACAGTCTGATCCGCGCAATGGCTGGTTTCTTCATGCAGCTGGGGTTACTCAAAGGAGCAAGGTTTGCATCTTAACCCCAATATTGGGTATTTCCCTTTACCGACTTTATATTGACACTGTATGCTTTGTGTTGTCCCAAGCGCTTGTGAGAAAAATCGCAAACTACCAAGCAAGCTCGGTGGTCGAGTGGTAAGACGTCTGCACTAGTAAGCAGGAGGTCGTGGGTTCGAGTCCCATCCAAGTAGTTTTTGACTTTTTTCCTCACAATCACTTAGGACAACACTGAGAATAGTGTTTGTACAAATACGTTGTTGACGGACAAATGCCAATACTGAGTTGACATCACTCTGATGCAAATTCCATCTTATGAATAGTATCTTAAACCATCGTGTTTCCCTTCCACATAACTGGTGAAAGAAGTTTTTTTTTAATTCACAATCAAAAATATATTACATTTTTTTTTCACAGTTTGCATCAAAAAGAGTAAGTCTGTAGTTGCATCACGTGACATGAAATCTCTGTTGTGAGTCTCCTGGCGATGGGCAGAGCATACTGTCAGGAATGTTGGGTTTCCACTGGTTCTTATCAAACTAGCAAAAGATAATTCATTACAACTCATGGTACAACTGCAAACTTACTCTTATAATAGCCTCATATTAATACCTTGAACATAAAATAAAGTACCTTTTTGTGTCAAAGTGTTTGGCAGTTTGATTATAACAGTTGTGAAATGTCTTATGATTTTGCCTTCAAAAGGCAGAACCCTCTGGGTGTTTTTTTTTTTTTACCTTATAACCTTTTAACTTTGAAAACATTTTAGTCTGATACCTCAGTTCCAGATGACCAAATTTTCCCATCTTCCATATTGAATCCAGACATCTGAATGAGAGACTGTTGTCAGAGTTAGAGACCCGATACATTGGTAGCCATGCTACCATTGTTTATCATCACGCCAAGTACGAGTACAAGACCAAGTGCATTCATCCTGATGTTCTGGAGGTAATAATAAGAAGTATTTGCAAATATGAACCCTAAAAGGGGCGGGGCAGTATTCATCCCCCCACATACATTTTGTTTTTCTTCAAATATCAAGGCAGCAGAATTGTTTGTGTGTGCTCAGCCTTTATGAGTTTGTAGCCTACTTGTAGACATTTTAAAAACTAGTAAAGCGTTTGAATGTTTCAGCACAGGGTATCAAAAAAATCTTTGGTTTTCCATCTACCTTGTACGAAACTGCACTCAATCACAGATAGAAGCGTGGAATATTACTGATCATAATTATAAAACGCTTTGCCCGATTAAGGTAAACCTTTGCGCATTGTTTAAGCATAGACTCGTGTGTAATTTCAAGCCGTATCCAAGTAATTTGGACATGCATATTCATCATGCTGTTATGTTGTGCTGTTCTTCAGGTGTTGATCTCACTAGGAACCGTCTCCATCAAGCTAGGAGACCTGGATGCAGCACGTAAACATTTCCACGAGGCTCTGCAGAGACGGAATAAGATCAAGACGCCTGAACAGAAGCTCCAGCTGGTGAAAGGGCTGCTGGGCATGGGGTGAGAGAAACCGGGAAATCATGATTTTGACTTTTTCTGTCAAATTTGTTTTAATGAATTGTTAACATATAGATTTTTCCCTTTACAATGATAATTTAATTTTAGTAAATGAATTTTCATCAGCAAATTGGTTTTTAAAGTTAATGATGTCACAAAGGTGAAAATAGAGAAACTGTCCGTTGAAATTTTTGGCTATATGCATTTCTTGAACTACTACACTTCTACAAATCATCCCCGAAAAAAATCACATTAATGAGCAAAATTACAGTCTGAAACTTTTACAGTTTACTTGAGGCATATCATCGCTGTTGGCAAATCATCATTGTTTTTACTGAAAAGCAAAGTCTCTGTGTACCTTTAGGTCTGTGCTGAGTTTGAAGTTGAAAGCAGATGAAGCCATTCGCTTCCTGAGACGAGCCGAGGAGGTGGCTACCGATGTGTTGGGACCTAAGCATCATTACGTCGCTGCCATCAATGGACAGGTACTCACAGATCCTCACAAGCCATTCACAAGTCAATCACAGGCCAATTACAAGTCAGTCACAAGCCGTTCACAAGTCAATCACAAGCCATTCACAACTCAATCACAAGCCATTCACAAGTCAATCACGGGCCAGTTACAAGTTAATCACAAGCCATTCACCAGTCAATCACAGGCCAATTACAATTCAATCACAAGTCATTCACTAGGCAATCACAAGCCATTCACAAGTCAATCACAAGCCATTCTCAAGTCAATCACAAGCCATTCTCAAGTCAATCACAATGGATTTTATTCCTTAACCCCTTACCACCTGTACCACATTGTAACACATTATATATATTCACTGCAGAAGCCATAAAACCATTTAGTGGGGCCGATAGAGGAGATATTTGGGGGAATTGTGCCTTTGATGATACAAGCACGGCATTTTGCACCCAGTCAGAGTATGTCATAAGAAAGATATTTGGCTATAGGGCCATCGCAGATTTGTCCTTTGAAAAAATATAGGTACAATAACTAGCAAGTTTCAAAAATTTTCAAATGACTGCTATTGCTAATTATTCTACCTATATTTTCCAAGGACAAATCTGCGATAGCCAAATAGCCATACTCTGACTGTGTGCCAAGCGCCATGCTTGTATCATCAAAGGCACCATCCCAGCACCCATCTGCGGTACAAATTGAGTGCTTTTGCAGTTTCGGGTAGTTTCAGTTGGTACAGGGAGTTACAGGCAGGGCAGTTTGTAATGATAGAGGTACTTATGGGTTAGTCCTATAAAGTATACTTTTAGAATAATGTTTAGTCGAAATGCTAATATTGCAGTTGTTGACGTGCCGTCTGTTTTACTCCTTCAGATCGGCCAGCTGTACTACAGCCAGAGCAAGCTAGACAACGCCATGTTACTTCATCTCTGGGACCTCAAGCTGACCCAGAGTGACGTGGGGCTGAACCACCCCCGCGTGGCTGCCATCCTGAATAACTGTGGCTTAGTCCTGGATGATATGAATGATAAGATGTCTGGCGAAGTCTTCCAGGCCGTACTGGGGATCCTGGTAGGAGCGTATGGGAAGGATCATGTGGATGTAGCTACAATCAGGTATGTTAACGGCCAAAACTATTGAATTTTTTCCATTAAATTTGCATACCCCATGCTCTTCAAAAGTGGATTTTTTTTTTTCTCCTAACAAGTGTCAATTTGTATAGTTTTAACGAAAAACTACTTTATTCCGATTTTGGGCGTCTGCAACCCTCTTAAAGAGTGCTTTCATTTTGTGCATACTAACCCGCCATGCGTGAGCCGAATTATTGTCTTGCAGCTAACAATTTCATATTTTGTGAAGAAATAATTCAATCGCTAAATGTCGGTCGATTTTTTTTCGTTAACTGTCTCATTTAATAGTGAATAACTTTGATATTGCTAGGAAAATAACAATAGAAAAAAACAAATCTATTTTTTTTTTTAGGTGAAACTCGCAAATAACACAGGGAATGCTTCTTTAATGACAAAACTACATTTTTTCATTAAGGATTATTTCTAGATCCGGTCTTGTGAGATCGAATTGATCAAATTGAAAGAACTGGTTATTTGTTTTCCCCGTATAAACATTTCATTGTTGAAGTGAACATCAAAAATTTGGTACAGAGTGCTTCAAAGCAGTCCAAAATTCCACAAAAAAAAAAGTAATGAAAATACTTTAAAAATAAATAAAATATTTAGAATTTTTTTTCAACTCTTGATGCCTAAGCGTTTTGGAATTTCAGATTGTCTTGATGCGGCATTCATGTATCTGTTCAGGATTAAGAGAGCCATATATTTGTGAACAATGCAAAAAAAGCCCCCCTATTTTTTTTTTTTGCTTAATGAGCATTCTGTTATTAAAACGTCTTTCAAATAATAAACCTTTATTAAAAAAATGTACAAATATGTTAGAATTTCAGTGAGTTATTGATTGAATGCACATTTTTTTTTCATGTTAAGTTACCAAAAAGAAAAATATCTGTCGTTTACTACTAAAATTTAGATTCTCGATGATTAATTTGTTTGGCGTTTTTGATTACTTTTAGGTTTAACCTCGGATTGTATTTCATGGCCTCCAACATGTACCAACGCGCCAAGTACCAGTTTGACGAGGCCCTGCGTATATCTGAGTTGTTCCTGGAGCGGGACCACCCAAACATACAAGCCACAAAGACGGCCTTGGAGAAACTGGCTGAATTCATGCAATAATGACCGATGTAATTACTATAGCTGAAGTTATGCAATTGACAATTATTGTCATTCAAGTCAGTGATAAATCAAATAACAAGTCACTTCAAAAGTAATAATGACAAAGGAATGCTTTTGTCAAAGTTTATTTGAGAATAGCTTGTAATTTGACTTCTGGCTGGATGACCATGAGCGTCGCTAGACCTTTTTAAATGGAAAGGGAGCCTTGCCTTGCTAAAGACAGATCTAATTTACAGAAATAGATAAATAAATATTTTATTAATTTTTTTCTTGTTTTTACTATATCATACTACATTTAAGTATACATAGTGAATCATGTTGTATTGTTTTGTTTTTTCCACACAGGCCACTTTTATGCAGCCTGTATCTTTAATTCCTCACTTAATCATTCGTCACGTAATGTTTTGATTTAAATAATTAATGGATTTTTTTTTTTAACAAAATAGTGATTTTTTTTTTTTTTTTTGAAATTAATTGTTATTGTAAATCTGAGAGTCAGCTTGCATGCAATAAAAATAGTAAAAGTGATAACTGGTTTGGTTTTACTGCATTTGACGTTAGTACTTTTGGACTTGAAATTGTAAAAAAAAAAAAAAGGCCGACATGAAAAATGCAAATGATCAGATTGGATTTCAAGCAAGCATATCTTGAGTAAGTTGGAAAGAAAGGGGTTCTTCATTTTGTTTTATTTTGGTTTTTGTGGAATTTAGAACATCAGCTGTCGCTGTTATATAAACGTGGATGTATACAAGGCATCATTTGTATCGCCAATGCATTTTGTAGTACGCATTAAAGAGGTTTTTTTATTTTAAAAAAGGAGGGTTTTGTTGAGGCTGGGTTGCAAGAAAATTAATATTTTATTTTACAATTATATTTTGAAGTTACACCTCAAAGTGCAAGAGCAAAATCCGTGCAAAACAACAGTAAAGACATTTTATAGAGAGTTTATTTTATATTAATCAAATCTGTATCTCTAAAACTGACACAATACATATATTGTAATAGTTTTTATATTACTTTTCATCTACTTAACTTAATTGTTTGATTGCAAAGCAGTAGAAAAATTAAATAAACAGAATCTGAATAATAAACTACAGTTGTTGGTATGTTTATCATTTGAAATACGTTGTCATTAAGAACAAAAATTCTTTTGTCCATTGGTGACTTTGAGTCGAATTTTGGTGATTTTGAGTTGAAATTTTAATGAGAGTAGCCCATCACAAAGCCCTGAAGAGCTACTCATTAGGGGCTACATAAAAAGGATAGAAAAAGAAATCTTAGAAAAGAAAGATAAGTAGTAACATTATGCTTGAGCTGGGACAGATTAAAATCAACAGAAAGTGGAGTCTTGCAAGTAATTCACAGAAAATAAATCTTATTATCTTTTTTTTTTTTAGAAATAAAAGGTTATTGTCAAATCTGAGAGTCAGCTTGCATGCAATACAAAAGTAAAAATGATAACTGGTTTGGTTTTACTGCATTTGACGTTAGTACTTTTGGACCTGAAATTGTAAAAAAATAAAAAGCTTTTATTTCTAAAAGCTGACATGAAAAATGCAAATGATCAGATTGGAATTCAAACTTGAGTAAGTTTGAAAGAAAGGGGTTTATTGGGCAACCACTCTTAAATCTATAGGCCTCAGAGAAAATAATAATCATTATAACTTCAACTGCCCTCACAGAAAAAAATTCCCACCCTTAAATATGTCTTAAGCCACTCTTAAAAATCAATTATGAAATTGCTGCCTGATTCAACACCCAAGAACAACACTTATACTCGCGTCAGACTATAAAATATACCGCCGCTGCCTTTTCAAAAATTGAAGTAAACTTGCAGGGAACATAATCTACTTGTGTAAATCGGATGAAGAGTTATAAAAAACATTTTTTGGATTTTTTAAAAATTAGTTTTAACTGTTTTCCCCACGATTCCCGCCTAAAAATCACTGATGTATATCGATCACATTCAAGTTCACAATCACTTTCCACTTTCCCACGACTCAAAACGAAAAGAAATAATGACAAGTGTGGCTTTCTGTTTGTTTCTTTCTCTTTTTTGTATTTGGTTGCTTGTTTGTTGGATTGGTTGGTAGGTTTGTTTAAAGGGGATCCCCCGGAGAATTACAGCTTTATTCCATTGGTTATTTGACATTTAATGCATGGTGGAGTTCGGTATCATTCAATGAAAAAGAAATCAAAAATAGCACACAATTCCTGCTAAAACGGACAGAACTTCTAAAGTTATCCGTCCAAGTGTGACGGTCCATTGAGTTCGCTAATCTCTTTTTGGAGATAGTGCCGTTGTATTCTGACCATTGTTTACTACACTGTACTTGTCTCCAGGTAACAAGTAAAGCGCCCACCTGGATTAATGACGTCACTAATTGATTGACAGCTGAATAGTAGTCTGGCTCCAAGATAATATAATGCGCAAATGGTATAACTGAGTCACTGGGTACCAGGCAAACAGTGTAAAGTAATGGCAGGAGCTGTCTCGATGTGACGCGTTTTGCAATCTGAGTAATCAAAATGGCTCGGAAATTCTGCATTAAACCTCCTTGACGTTGTGCTTGGAATAGAGTTCCATAGGTGAAGTACAAATGAGGTAATTGCCAGTATTTCTAGTTGTTTTTAAGTTGTGGGTATGCTTCATGACGATTTATTAGTGGACAGTTGAAACTACGTTATGATGAGTGGTGATCCCCGAGGTGAGGTGATGTTTTGCCAATGGTCGAAATCGAATTGGGAAAAGCTTCACTTCAGCGTTGTTTTATTAAGTAAAAATAAAAAAAATTAAAAAAACAAACAGATTGACAGTCTTAAGCGTCATCATTGTTCCATTGCTTGGAGTAATCGATTAGAAAATGAGTGATTTTCCTTAACTTACAAATTACATAAGTTACAAAATTCTAAATGCGTGGAGCACTGCTTTCATTTTTGTCTTACTGTCACTGTGTTAGGCCTATTATTATCAATCATGTAAAGTTTTTGTCCTTGTTATGTAAATTTTAGATCACTTTGTCATACAGGTTTGAGCTTAAAACATGAAACTAAAGTCCCGCATGTTATTACTTCAATACTCCACCATTCTGTGCAATCTTTAAAAAAGTTATTGCGATCAAAGTAACCACAAACTTCAAAGTTCAATGTGATGTTTCAAATGTCTTGACAGTTGTCCATTCCGGAAAGAATTTTGCAACCTGACGCTGCTTGTTTCTTCATATATCATCTCAATGAAGGTTAGTCATTGCAAAAATGACGATAAGACATGAATCTGGGACTGAGAAATATTTTCAGTTTTGTAAGGAAATACTTAGAATTTTTTTTTGACTCTCCATAGACTTTGTACACAACCGCTGAAGTAGCGTCAGGTTACAACATTCCTTCCTCCATTCCTTCACCCATGATTAGATTAGGTTTTGCTAGTAAGTGGATTTTTGTTCCCTTATTTATAGGGAACAGGGCCCTACACTACACAATGGCCAAAGTATTTGCTTTGTATTAATAGTACATCATTTGGACAATTATAGAACCCTTTTTTCGTCTCTATTTATTTTCTAGTGAAACAACCGAAATGCGACAACTTGAAATGTTGATATTATGATTTGTAATGGGACGCCTGCATAAGAGCCCACCAGGACGCATGAATGCCGACGCAAATGACACCCTTCTTGCCTACCCCTTCAACAACTCGGACACAGCAGCGGCGGCAGCCCGTCCTCGCCGCAAACACCGAGACGCCATGCTGCAAGTGGCGAGCCGCAACGCGGATGCCACTCCCGCCGTCTCGCAGCAGCATAAGGACATCACCGAGGAGAAATACCAGGACTTGCGGCGGCCGCGACAACTCCTCTTCTTCCGTAACGGCGACCGTTACTTCCGGGGCAAGAGATTACGGATTACGCCAAACCGTTTCCAGACGTTTGACACCCTTCTGAGCGAATTGACGAAGCACATGTCCCTCCCGTATGGAGTGAGGAAAATCTACAATCCGGAATCCGGAAAATCTATCACGGATATTGAGAATTTGCTCGATGGAGAGTCCTACGTGTGTGCTTCGTTTGAGAAGTTCAAAAAGCTGGAGTATGGGGCTAAGCACAGTACGCCCGATTGGAGTACGGGACATGCAAGTAAGTCTGTTATGCTGGATTCACCCCAACTGCAGCAATGGACCCAATTGTAGTTGGGACGGTTTCCAACTATAGTTGGAGATGTCCTAATTGTAGTTGGGATGATGTTATGGGTGAGGCGTAAAAAGTAGGAATAGTGACTATTTTTTATAGTTCAGTGTGTTTTTGCTGTGGAGGTACCTATCTTTACGTGTTTTATTTGTTTATTTTGACTTCTATCCTAAGCTTTATATACAGAGGTAAGGTACATGTGTGTAGTTTTGCATAAGGCAAACCTATTTATCAGACTAAAATTGTGCGACGTTGTCGCAAAAATGAGACAAAACTGGGCAGAGGTCAAAATGAGGGTTTGCGGGTATTAGGAAAAAGAAACAAATTCTCTTTACAATATTGTTTGTTGTACTCTAATCGGACATGTATACATGTACCATTGACAAGTTATGGCTGTTTAAGGTTCGCATTCATCGACATGTCAAAAAGTAAAATACTGAGAAAAGGGCCTTTAAAGCTTGACGTTTTGTGGTCATGAAAATGAAAGACTCTAAGTGTTTTACCTTAATAACACTTTTATTTCACAAGTTTTACACTATTTCCTTATTTTGTGTGTAATATAGACATCAAAGATTACATCAATAAACCTGAAAATCCAAATCAAATTTCCCCATTTGGTTTTTTTGCATTTTTGTCCACTACGGCCTGAGCCCAGTTCTGTCTCATTTTGTTAGAATGCCTCACAATTATACGTGCTGAAGACAACAAGCCAATATAGTGACTAGCACATCATTGTGCATAATTTTCTGTCTAATTAACCCTCCTATTGTTTGATCAGTCACAGACAGTCAAAAATCTCTTCCACTTCCTCTGCCATGCATTTGTACACAGACTAGTAAAAACAACAGTTAGATCACATTCATGTAGACACTGCGTCCTGTCAAATTTCATCAACACACTAAAGAGGTACACATAACTGGTAGGTAAAGCTGGCATGTCAATCACCTCCAATCAAAGCTTTGCGATATCAAATTTATCAAGAAAATTAAAACCAGCAATCACTTGATTGATTTTGACTGATTTTTTTCTTCATTTGTTTCGTAATATTTGTCTATCCATTTCAAACCTTGTCAATCGTGAGCCTGTCAATTCATGTGATTTTGTAAGCGGACGATGGTGACGGCATAGAACATTTATGAAATTGAAAATCTTGCAAAGAACACATCAATCAAAAATTAAAGTCTGTAATTGCAACAGCAAACACCAAAACATATTCGCACAAGGTTCAAGTTTTTCATACAGACGGTATGCAGCAAGCATAACGCCCAAAATTACAAAGCCCATTTAATTACTTGACGTTTGATGGATGTAAAATGAAAATTTAACAGACGGTGACAATGGAATGGACGAATGAGATTTAAAATTAATGCTGGCTTAAAATCAATCGTGTGTAGCGTTGTGAGGCATTGTCCTCTGTTAGTGGGTTTAGACTCGAACCTTTTAATTCAATTTATATTTGATGGTTCAGCCTCTGAACATCTGCATTTCTTATGAGTAAAATACATGTATTCCAAGGTTTCATTGTTTATTTATTGAAGAAATGCTATTTTACAGTAGCTTTCTTCATGCTACATTTTTGGGTCCCCCCCCCCCCACCTCCACTTTAAAAATTAATTGACAATACAAAATTATTCACTTTTAAATGAGACTTTGAATAAGATGTGCTCATGTTTAGGAATAATTACATTACAAATTTCAAATTGCTTGCTGCAAAATTCATGGGATCTATTTGTGAATTTTGAGGTTCAAAAGCAATGCAAAATAGAACCTTTTTTGAAGGGTTTCAGAGGCCCTTAAAAATAATTTGTTGAAACAAAATATAAGATTAAAAAAAAACAGAATAAAAAACATTCATGACATGAATTGGTTGAAGCGCACGCATGTTGAGAGTAATTTCAAAAATGTATTTAACTGTTTAAACACCACACCTAACAAAATTGTACAGAAATTACAGAACAAGATTCATTTACTAAATATCAATAATCAGTTTTAATTTCTTTATATAAAAATCCAAAATGTCCTTCAGAAACCAAGAAACCAGGGTGTTAACCGAAGCCTTGGTTGCCTAGGAATTAAGAGTTTGTAGTGGCAACAACAGATTTGATTTGTATCACTACATAATAAGACCAAACATTTGCCACTTTGCCCCAGCAGAGGGATTACTGGCAAGTTTATTTAAGGGTTCTCATGCAAACACAACGTTATTGTGTGTCAACTCAGGTAGGGAACTGAAGTAACACAAATAACAGTTCAGGCTAGTCTTCTTAAAGCTATAACTTCACAGTTGTATGTTAATTCTAAATTGAGGGGTAATGTTGTGTGCCTTGAATAGTTGCAGTGTAGTCTATAGCATTTAAAATATTATTTGAAGCAACTGTGGAGCAGCAAAAAATACCACTATAATGGCCCTTTCCATGCATTAACTACATGTAATTCCAGAGCAGAGCTTTGAGAAATTTTTCCCTGGTGAATTTTTCAGGCCTGAAGTCATCAAGAAATGTACATGAAAAATGCATGAAAAGATGGGGAAAATATGGGAAAATTCTGTGCTTCGGCACAACAAAGTGAAAGAAACGGATCAATGACAACATCTGTTTGTGGCAGTATCATTTCCCTTGACCCCTTTGTTTTAGTGATTAGGTATCCAATCTGCCATTACTACATACATGTAGCTGTAAACAATGATAAATAGGCTGCATTTAACAGTGGAAGAGATAATCTACATGTACATGTACATGTAAGGCAGGTTTTCAGATTGTGGTTGTAAAACTAATGTAACAGGATAACATGTAGTTTTATAACATTTGTTTGATAACATTATCAAAATACATACGGTACATGCACATGTTGATTATTTAGTACATGTACATGTATGTACTGACCATAGAGCTATATTAAATTACTAGAGCGCTAACTCCTCATTCTTGCGTGCGGAGACACTTTGAAGCCGTCCTGGGCACAGACATTTTGAATTCATGTGCGTGTTTGTAGAACATGGATTGAATTTTGAAAGTGTACTCTAAATGCTGCGCGCAAGTAGAACATGTACATGTATACGTAAAAAATTTAAATGCGTCATAACGGTTTAACAAAAAGTCACGGTTAATCATCTGCAGCGGATACGCGCACGTGTTACACTGTTTGCGTAGAGCAAAATGACACGCTCATTTGCTGATAGTGCGTTTCGGTTTTGGGCGTATTGGCTTCGGTAACGCACCTGTATAGAATACAAGCTTGCGCAGATATATGCAAATATCCGTACAAAATTTCGAGTTTTCCATAGGTTTGTGCACAAATATGGATGCGCCCAGCAGGCATCACTTTATGAGTCAGCGCTCTAGTAATTTAATATCTATGGTACCGACCCTTTTCCTATAATGCAATAGCTATTGAGTAACACCATCTAAAATTCTCAACCCTACCAAACAGAAATTATGACCAAAATTTCTGATTACTTTAAATGAGTGCTTCAATTTTTCATTGAAAAACTGCATCTTGTTTCCATGGAAACTCGCTGGATGTGTCACGGCAGCTGGCATATACACATGGAAGGATTTTGATAAATGGTGGCTTTTCAAACAATTCAAATAATTAAAAAGCTATTGCTCACACAACATCATGGCAACACAAAGACGCTAGCCGTCAACAACACCGCGCAATAATGGGGTTCATTTGGGTGGTGTTGATTTTATGTGTTTGTTTTGATCTTCAAGTAGTTTGTGTGCAAAGTTCAGAAGCGTCTATGGTCCTCTCGTCCGGGTAACGAAAACCGACTTCTAAAGAATTTCTAGTGTTGGAATTTCACAATCGGGTACTAGCCTGCCGGATCTTCAGTCGGCATCTGTGCCATTGATTTTTATATATATCACCAGACACGCTACGATTCTTTCATTCTTTTGTCAAATCTGATGTGACTTTTGCGATGAACGCCTGACTGGAATTTTTTGTTTGTTAGCAACTATTGTTGTGAGTGCATGGTAGTACCACCAAAGTCATTGCCATGGTGAATTGGTAACATGTATGTGAATGGAAAACTCGGGCTGTCACCGAGGATTTCTCAACGGAATGGTGAGAGAATTACCTTGCAGTTTTTAAATTTCGCAAAGTTGCCCGTGTTTGAAACTGGTGTCTAAAGCAACGATTATATCTATTGTCGGGCTAGCGTAGTTGTACAATGTACTGTACACATGTATGTGGTTGTCAAAAACCTCTAGAGACAATAACTCTACAACTCTGACGATCCTGATGATCCAAACGTTAAGTGATTTCAATGGAATCTGTTGACATGGTTGATTGTGACTAATTATACTCAGTGATAGGAAGAACCAGTGTGTTTGCATGCAAGATTTAGAACAGTAGAATGTGTCTTTTGAATCTTTTCCCTATTCACGTTCCATTGCATGCTCCCTCTGCCTGGTCCCCTGAGGGCCTCCAACTCTCCACTTCAGTCTCTGTTCCCTTCTTTGTGTCCCATGTTTCCCTTCTTTGTCATTTTCCTGTATAATCCATGCCTGTGTACGGTATTTCTTGAGAATTTTCGGCTAGGATCAAATTGTCAGACCCTTTTAACTTTCACCTGTTCACAAAAGATTTGCATGAATAATGAGCTTCAGATCATGTTCAAACTGTATGCTGCTACATGTACTTGGCTTAAACATATTAAAGGGAATATACAACATTTGCAAACATCGAAAAATAAAACTACCAAGTTTTTACGAAATACCTTACTAGGATGTTGGTAAATGACAGTCTAAGGCATCCTGTAAAATTATGGCACCTGGTGTCAAGTCATTTTCAAGAAACTTGTATTTTTGTATACATTTCCAACGGTGGTCGGCCGATCACCGTTGGAAAAGCCTAACTATTTTTCAACTACTGCTCCAAATTTACAATTTTCAGTCCAAATTTTGTTTGCTGTTGGTTACATGTTCATGAACGGGTGCAGGCCAGCTAGACTGGTTCCCTTACCTTACAATTTTCTGACAATTATAAATTGATCCATTTTATCTTTAGTGGAGTCAGGGAACCAGACTTACTTAAACATTTTTAGTTTTTCTTGGTTTTTCAAGCATTTTCGAAACACAAAACTTCAAAACATGTCAGGTAAACAATATTTGATCTAGGCCTATTACATGTATACTAACCCCTCAAATAGTTCATTTCTGAAAATTACAGCAAAAGCCAATGATGTACATTCCCTTTAAGCATTTTTAGCAATACGTACAATTCTTTACCTGCAAAAACACCTGGCAAGGATCTGTACATTGTGATAAGAAATTGTCATCATGGACTTTGGAAGCAAGTTTACATAAATGTGATGAGTTCATTTTTTGATAGCAAGTTACGTGTATGTACTTCAACTTAGATGAAACTTCTCATGTGTTACTGTGTTAACAAAAAAAACAAAAAAATGCAAATTCACTTAGTTTTGTATTGTATTCTTACTACCAGTACATATGTACGTATTTTCTTTTGCAAAGACAAGCTCACACAATGTGGTTTTCCTAAGCAACAACACAGAGCCACTAAAAATGTAGTGTGAGTTTTTTTTTTCTTTTGACCAGGGGCCAATTTCACGGCGCTGCTAAGCACAAAAATTTGCTTAGCACAAAAAAAAGTCTGGTTTATAAAAGCAGGTCACCAGCCAAAACTCCATGTGATTTTCATGCTAAGCAAACAACAGCTGAATACTGATCACGAGCAATATACATCACGTGGAGTTTTGGCTGGTTACCTGCTTTTATAAGCCAGACTATTTTTGTGCTAAGCAAATTTTTGTGCTTAGCAGCGCCGTGAAATTGGGCCCAGATCTTTGCTGATTTTTTGCTTACTGAAAATAAAACCTATAAGCAATATATCTTGTTCAGTAAACCAATCAAAAGATCTCTCGATGTCAACTAATCCTGATTGGACAATGCTGTTGTATGCCTAGTCCATCCAAGCGACCGTACTTTGTGTATATTTGACGAGTCCGTAGATTATTGCCTGAAATTGCCTCCCGGATATTGCGGGGTCTTTGTGTTTGAAGACGTCTCGGCAGACAATCAAACTCCTCAATTTAGATGATTACTTCTTCTGTGATGTGGAATTAAAGTGGAGCACTCTGCTGTATAGCAGTAATCATGGGCAATTGGCACTCTTTGTAATTGGTGGATGCGTGTAGAATTGGAAAATGATGGACGCACAAAAGTTGAGACGTTGGAATTCACACATGGATTAATATCTCTGAGGTACATGTAGGCTGAAATCTTGATGTCCAGCTGGTATTTTGGAAGCATGAGCTTTTGGTTAACAAATGAAGAGATTAGTGCTGAAATATGAAATCAACTTTTCCTGCTTTATCGAGGAGCAAGAATTGGTCTTTGTGCATCACCAGAGAACTTAAGTTATCACCGAAGATTGTACATTTATCTTAGACAGAAGTACATGTGTCTTGGTTGTGGAAACCTTGGATGTGCAGTATTCTGAGAGCAGCCTTTGACATTTGGATTTGGAGCCTTTGGTGTGATCTAAGACATTTTTTCAAATCTTCAAAATGAGAGGAGATTTAGGCAGTTTTTGTGAGGACGAAGTGACAGGGCCGATCTATTTCAAGAAGTATGTTTGGGGTCGACCACAGAGATGCTGTTGTCAGTGCACAGGTAATTCTGGCAGACGTCTGAACTGAATGGAGTGAAAAAGGACTGTTTTAAAGATGTACTTTCTGTGCTCTTCAAATGCCTTTCTCTTAACAAATTTTCAAATTGTATGTTGAAATATTATGGAAAAAAACTATTTTGTTTCTATTATGAGTATCTGCAAACCTTTCAAAAAGCTTTTGGTTTGGTTTTACTTTTGTGCGCGAACAGATCTTGTTCACGAGTAGACAGGTTCTCGGTCCCATACATTATCAATTCTGAAAGGGGGTGGGAACCAGTCTACCCCACATTATTGTCTGGCTTTGAATAATTCAAAATTTGTAAAGTAATTCTATGAATGTGAGACAACTCCATTTTAGTCAGTGGCTCATTCAAAAGTAAATAATATTTGTATTGCTCAAATAATAGCAAAGTAAAAAACTCAAAAAAGTCAGGCTGAAACTCAAAACATTTAGGCCAAAAAAAAAAGTCTCCGGTTTCTGGTATGCGCGCGCGTCGCCATAGCCATGCGCGTCGGCAAAATGAAAAAAAAAAATGTTAATGAAAGATGATGTCTCAAAACCGCCAAACTCACTGGTTTGACTGGAATCCTGCTGCTGCACAATTTTAACGTGTTTTTAGATTGGGTTATGGTCGAAAATATGATTTATGTGGCCTCTCTGGACTCCCATATATTTGCACCAAGTTTAATCGGGCACCATTTGCAGTAATCAAAAATCAAAAAAAGCCGCGTCGCCGCACCACTTTTTGGGCAAGCTCCATACCAGAAACCGGAGACTTTTTTTTCATAAATTTGAACGTGGGCACTAGATACAACTGTATGCATACAATCGGCTATTTCTTTTTAATATCACAGTGCGAACCGTGTTCGTAAATTCTTTAACCTTTGACTTTTAAGCGGAGCGCTAATGCAAACAAGTTGAATTGTGTTTCCCTGATGAAAGAATTCACATGGGCAACCCACAAAAGAAAACAGACAATACATGATGTAACATAGCAACTGAGATTTGTTGTTATTAAAAAATAATTCAAGGTATCTGACTACTTCAGTTACTGAGCAATTTGTACTGTCTACTTGTATATTTCCCCTGATTTTACTGTCAAGGATAAATTCAGTCTGTATACATTCTGTGTACGTATGACATACACATAGTAAATGCATGTAGTGTGTATTAAACAAAGACATTAGATGCCATAGATACAAAAATTTACACAAAACTGTATCACAGCTTCATATGATATCAACCTTTCTTAACCCTAAAGGGGCTGGGGGGGGTGCGGAATCTGCCCCCCCCCTCAACATTTTCCGTGATAGCCTCTAAAAAAAAAATTTGCGCGACCCGAGCTGTTATGACTTTTTAGCCTCGAGCTTTGCGCATCTTTTGATACCAAAAACATAAAAATCGGACCACGGGTTGCCGTGTAGCGAAAAAAATTTCAGCGCTATGCGCCGTGAAAACTGAATTTTCGCATATACGTCGTGTACACAGAGCAGAATTACATCGTTCGTACATATGAATAATTAATTAGCCATAATTCCAAAACCCTTTGACCTATAGTCATGAAATTTCTTGGGTATGTTTAGGAAGAGTCCTCTATGCATGTGCCGAGTTTCAAAAATTTTCGTCACTTGATGGCCGAGATCTTAGGGGGGGCAGAATCCGCCCCCCCCCCCCCATCGTCCAATTGCTTGCAAAAATTCCTTAAAAATTTACAAAGGATTCAATATTGTAAGCTGATTTCATAAAAAATATATATTGTGGATCATCTATGACTGCAAAGAGCTGTTCATTTACTTTGTTCTTAAAGAAATCACTGTAAATAATTCTCACGATCAATTTGTAAATTTGCTTTGTCTTGGACTTGATTTTGAAGAGGAATTCAAATGAATCTGCTTTTCTGGCACAACTTGAGTATTACCGTAACATTTCTTGGTTTGTTATGTTTTCTGCAGGCAAACACAGTCAGCTACAGAGTGATCTGTATGGTCGGTTTAGTTACTCCTACCCCAGCACTGGCAAGTATGCAGCAGCTTATGCAAGGAGTCCTGCAGGAGGTTCTGACTCGCTCAAGAAGGGAGGCAGTGGACCCGTCTCCTTCTCCTTCCCTGGAGTCAAGAGGCCGCCTTTGTCTCATCGAGAGAGAGAGCCCGTGTCTAAGTCCACCGGGTCACTTCATCCAGACCTGAGTCCTTCCAAACCAAAGCTCTGTAAGATCGTCAAGGCCGGACCCAAGCCGCGCCAGAGTGTCTCTCTCCTGCTGAACAAGAGGAGTGTCCAGTCCTACGAGATGCTCGTTCAAGACATCTCGGATGCATTCGGTCTTCCCAAATACAAAAACCACAGGATTCGGAAGCTGTATACCGTCCAGGGAAAGGAGGTGAAGGGAGTGGCAGATTTCTTTAGGAATCCCGACGATGCGTTTATCGCATCCGCTTCGAAACACCACTTGAGTAAGGAAGAGATTGCTGAAATCTACGCTGAGAACTTTCCCAGTAACCCCTATGCCAAGGGGCATAGGAGACGGACTAAGGGGCGGGACAGTAAGAGCGATAGTGGTTTGGAGGAGGATGAAGGGGGAGAGGTTCTCTCCATGGCCAAGCCCAAGAAAGCAGGGAGGAGATCCAAGGATGTGGAGAAGACACCCAGAGAGGATGGAGATGCAGCTAGAAAGACGAAAGACGAAATGGAGAGTGAAGACGCAGAAAAGGAAGATGAGATGAGACAAAAGGAGGAGGAACAGAGGCAGAAGAAAGATGAGGCAGAGAGAGAGGAGGCAAATCGGAAGAAAGAGGAAGAATTGAGGTTGAAGGAAGAGGAGCTTAGAAAGAGGGAAGAGGAGCTGAAGAAACAGCTCCTGGAGGACAGACAAAAGAAATCAGAACAGGAACGACTGGAGGCCATTGCCAAGAAAGAGGCGGAGCTGAAAGCAAAAGAGGAGGAACTTCAACGGAAGGAGAAAGAGGAGCGAAGGAGAAGAGAGGAAGATGCGGAGAGGAGACGGTTGGAAGAGGAAGAAGAAGAACAAAGATTAGCGGAATTAGAAAACATTCAGACACCAGATGATGAAATCAACAGTATTGATGCAAGAGATTTCGATTCACAGGAAGGTGTATATGATAACCATGAACTTCATTCACCTGTGGATAAAGTTGAAGCCAAAGGTAATCAGAAGAAGAAACTGGACTTCACATCGGACCCACGAGAGATTGTGGACAAGGATTCGATTCTGAACAGGTACACCATCGGCCCGAAAATCGGCGACGGTAATTTCGCGGATGTCCACGAGGCTACACTCAAGAACACAGAGCAAGTGTTCGCGATGAAGATTGTGGACAAGTCCAAGCTCACGGGCAAGGAGCACATGATCGAAAACGAGATTGGGATCATGAAGAACATCAACCATCCCAACATCGTCAAACTCTTTGAGGAACACGAGACCAGGGAGAACATCTACCTGGTGATGGAGTTCATCCGGGGAGGGGACTTGTTTGACGCCATCACGGAGAGCGTTAAGTTCACCGAGGCGGACGCGGCTGTTATTATCAGCGACATGGCCAGTGCCTTGGCTTATCTGCACAGTCTCAACATTGTCCATCGAGACCTCAAACCCGAAAACCTATTGGTAAGTTGTGGCTCAAATCATTCTCAAATAAGCAGTAAACACATTAAAAAAAAGTAACAGAAAAACTCTTTACATTTGTAGTAAAGCTGTTTGCAACATGCTGAAAAGGCTGTTGTGTATTTTTACGTTGGGTTTTCAAACTAACATACTTGTACAATTCAAGAATGTTCGGCCCTCAAAATATGGATAGTTGTGAAGTACACTTCAGATGCATTTAAATTCAAAGCACTTTGCTGAAATTGAAGTTGGAAATGCACCATCTGTCAGGCGCGACCTTTTGGTTGTGTGGGCAAATTAAGTAATTAAACTCAGTCCCTCTGTAGACTGTACGCGAACAAAAGGATTACGAGGAAAAAAACTTCCTGCTAGACCAATGTTGTAATTCAGACTTTTCGGAAACCTTTCAGACATATTTTTGAGGGTTCTTATTTTTATGTATTTATTATTATTTTTTCCATTTGAGCTACATGTATATATACATGCTTACCTGTACCGAATGACTGCATATTTCTAATGCTCTATTGTCGTGCCTTCAAAAATTTTCATTTTTCCCCCTTCTGCGTGCTAGTTTGTGAATCGTCCGGTAAGTTATTTGTAAAAAATAATGCCTGTTTGCCTTTGCTGATTAACAACAAACTTGCACCCCTTATACAGCACACATGTTTTCATGGAATGTTTAGATTATTGAAAAACTGAGCTTGCATTAGCAGTAATACAGAGAAAAAAAATCAGTGTGATTTGAGAAAATCTTTGGCAATTTAATTTTGAACAACTCTTTTCTGAAAAGGAAAATGCTGCCACTTATAGTATGACACATGCACGAGTTTCTCTTTTGCTTTTGCACCAATTTGCAGACTATAAAGGTTTTTTTAGATCTTACATTAGATAATTGCATGGCTATTGTGGCTATGGGCTTTTTGGATGGGTTATATTGCTGCAATCTTAGACATTTCCGGTGTTGAATTGTACATGGTACAGCAAGGTTTGTTCACCATGTCACTCTTTCTGGTGACATTTATGTCTGAAATACGTTAAGTCTGTCCCAAGCGATATATGGGTTATTTGTCCCTAATCTTCTCTGCATGAAATGTACATTATTTTGCCTGCATCTGGATTCGAACCCTTGACGCTCAGATTGTAAATTGTCACAAATGCTTACGACTATTAAAGTCATTATATTTTATCTGCGGCTGAGCATGAAGAAAAGTGCAGAAAAAAAAAGAAATTTTGAAAATTTGATACACAGTATGGTTACAAATGCATGTTTGATGTGTATGCACGCTTGGAAACACATTTATGCACTTTTAAGATTTTAGTGTGCGTTTGTAAGGGTACACACTGTAGGCATGTAGCACTGTTTACTGTTTGAAAATTATTATTAGATTGCATTGTAAACATGGTAAAGGGACCTTAAAAAATTGTGCCAAAAAAAGTTGAAGCTACCTGGATGGTATTCGAAAAAACGCTCTCCAGCATGTATGTGTTGGAGTAACGTGAACATGTATGTCAGTTTCACATGAGACATATCTACATGTAAGCTTGACACTGTTCTGTTTTGCCTGATTCATATTTTGTAAAGTCCTAGTAACTAAAGCTTCTAGGTGTGACATGCAGAACTGAAAATAGTTCAATTTACATGTAATCCACTGGTGTAGAACTTGTTAATCATTTTATTTATTCCCCCCCCCCCCTTCATTTCCGTTCTCAGGTCAGCAAGTCTTCCTCAGGTGACATCACCCTCAAGTTGGCTGATTTTGGCCTGGCCATGGAAGTCAAAGCACCCATCTACACGGTGTGTGGGACACCCACGTATGTCGCCCCGGAAATACTAGCAGAAACGGGTAAGAAATAGCACAATAACATTTTGATTATGCACTCCTTGAACTGATACGCATCTACAAATCATCTACAATCACACTTGGAGGCAAAATTATGGTCTGAAACTTTAAATTACGTTATTTGAGACAATTAGCATCACAGACTTTCCAAAAACTGAAAATAAAAAAACCAACGAACAAAGAAAAGTTCACTGTTTAAATCAGGAATGAAGACATTACTGCACTATGAGACTATGTAACGCTAACGTTCTAAGATCCTTAAAAAGCCACTAGAAGATTTTGGAAGATTTTGATTTTGTACTTCGTCACAAAGCGCCCTCTATTGGTCAGGCATGAGTCCATTATCCAATACACGTTCTGTTTATTGTTCTGGCAGGTTATGGTCTCGAAGTCGACATGTGGGCCACCGGTGTCATCTGCTACATCTTACTGTGCGGCTTCCCGCCGTTCCGCAGCTTGGACCGAGACCAAGAGGAGTTGTTTGAACTCATCCAGGCTGGAGAGTTTGTCTACTTGTCACCTTACTGGGACAACATCTCAGATGGTAGGCACAGAATGTTTTTCTTGGGTTCGGTAACCATTCGGTAACCAAATGGTTGGTAACCATTCATATTAAGAAATTTTTTTTCTGTGCTAAACAGATTTCTGTGCTGCATGAAATTCACTCCTGAGTCCTGAATTGGCATCTGCAAAAAAAAGTTGGATTCCCTGAAATCTCCATCAATTCCCTGAAGTCTCCATCAATTCAATTGGTCCAATTTAACACAGCCTCTTCATTATTTTCTTTGTTTTGTTTTTCTGAAACAGATGCCAAAGATTTGATTGATCACTTATTGGTCGTCAGTAAGAGGAAACGCTACACGGCCAAGCAGGTCTTAGCACATCCCTGGGTGGTGAGCGGTGGGGGAACAGTGAAGGACAGCCTCCCAAATCTCCAGCGAGAGGTCTCCATGAACCTGGAGAAGAACTTTGAAGGACGGAAGAGTGGCAAACGGAAAGGGGTACACGCGGGAGGGGTGAGATAAGATGGCGGACGGACTCTATCACTTGGAGAACTTTGAAGAACGGAAGCTTGTTAAAAGGGAAGGGGTACATGTGGGAGGGGTAAGATAAGACGGGGAAAGAAATCCATTTCTTCCAGTGTTGCCGTCACGTACACTGAAATGAAAGCACTTGTGGTAGATTCTTTTTATCACGAATCAAACCACAAGTAAGCCAATGATCTGTGATGGAAGTTGCTTCAAAATTTCAAAAGGGCATGTCATAACTTAGTGATCCATGTCAAATCACTCTGTGAATGTAGAAATTGTTTACATTTCGGACACGGAGAAGTATTCCAATACACTTTGTAAAATATCGATCAAGATGTAAAAAAAAAGATTATCATGTCTTGCAGAATTTCTGCCTTGCATTCTAAAATGCAGCTACTGTATGTACATTCCTCCATGCTGCATTTGTTTTCCATTTTTTAGAACTCTAGCGATCTCTTTTTGACCATCACTTGTATCGTCTTCCGATTTTAAATTCCAATTCTCATTTTAACTGAAAACGTGACGTTTTTATTCATGAATATAAATATAAATACGATAGTACATACACGGTGTACATAATGTAGGCAACAGCCGTTTTAACTTCATTTTATTGATGTACAGTTGTAGAGGTTTTTTCCAGCACGTCTTCATGAAATTTTTGGGGCTTTTATAACACAGTAACTGCAGTATTATACAAATAATGAATGTTTACGAGTGCAATGGTAAGAATAATTTCATGAGGTGACGGAAATAATGTTCCATTGCACAAGGCAAAGCCCAAGTGGAATGGAACATTTCATTTGTCACCGAATTAAATGATTATTTTCATTGCACGAATGTGAAACATTAATTATTTGTTTTATTCAACTTTTGAATAAATCCTCATTGTCTGATTGTGCAGAGCCACCAATCAGATGGCCTTGCTATGGAATTCTATTTATCGTGGAACATGTGGAATAGAACTTCTATTTTTGCGGTGCGGCTGGGACATGGGTTGGGACGAATAATTCACCGACATGTGATAACGATTTACCAATCAGGTGACGGGGATTTATTCAGGCGTTGAATAAAAATGGGTCTTGAAACAGGATAGGTGACTGTTTCATGGAACGATGGTTAAACTTATGAAATTGCTTCATTTCTTCCCCCAGTTATACATCATAACCTTTTATATCAATGTACCGCTTGAAAGTCCAGTGGTTGAAAAGACTAAAATTCATGAAATATAGTGCGCAAACCAATTCCAAATAGCGTTTATCACATTTTAAGGAAAATATAGTTTGTAAACAGTTGTCTAGATTTTTGTATATAAATGTATATTACTATTGTACTTTGGCAACTTTTAGCTGTAAACATAAAACAAATCACCTTGTCATTTTATACTTCCGTGTCAGATTTCTGTGTCATTTATTTTAATTATTTAAGATGCGTTTAAGGAATAATTATGATGAGTGAATGACTTGTACATGTAAAATAATTATCTGACTAGTCATTATCTCATTAGAAATCTGCGAATATAAAACAGACTTTTAAAAGTTCTGGAGGGTAAATGATTAGCATGTTTTCGTTAGCTCTAGTTTTTGGTAACCGTTTAAAATGCAGCAATCACACTGTTCTGGAATAAAGTATTTATGCCGTCAGCTGTTTGGGAAAAATTGTGGGGTTTGGTTTATTCATTAACCCTGTAAATTCATTACAAATCATTTTTCCCCCCTAGTATAGGTCTCTTTCAAATGACATAATTTGCTACAGACTAGCTATGTGCATTGGCAACTAGAGGGCGCGTTTGGAACATTTTCAACACTGCGCAATGCGTGCTTTATTGCGTAAAATACGCAGTTGCAGTTCTGTTACAGAGATGGCCGCCTTTGAGAGAGACCTATAGGTTCAGTGCACTCTTACCTTGTATTCTGGGACAATCGACATTCAGAATTATTAATAAATAGGAACATGAATCAGTAAAATGAAATTCTTTGTCGTGTCTTTTTTTTGTTCATTTTATCTCTTGAAAGAATTGTAGTGGTGAATGGGTCAGCAGCATGGGGTTTTATTACTGGTTGTCAATGAAACACTTCCTAAGCACTTGCCTTGCGCATGATTAAAGGGAAAATACAACATTTGCAAACATCAAAAAATAAAACTACCAAATCATTTTGAAATACCTTGCTGGACTGTTAGTGAATGACAGTGTAAAGCATCCTGTAAAATTATGGCACCTGGTATACTGTCATTTTCAAGAAAAGTGGTATTTTTGTATCAATTTCCAACGCTGATCGGCCGATGAGTGTTGGAAAAAACTGGCTTTTTTTCAAATACTGGCCCCAATTGACAATCGCACTTGTTTGCAATCGATTGGTTCCCTGACCTTACAATTCCCCAATGTATGTAAACTGCTGTTTCTTCGTATATGGAGTCAGGGAACCAGACTACAGGAAAATGATTGTTTTTCTCGGTTTTTATAGCATTTTCGAACCCAAAACCTCAAAAAAGTCAGTGTAACTATATTTGCTATATATTTCCAACCCCCCAATTCCATCCATTTCTGAAAATTACAGCAAAAGCAAAAGATGTATATTCCCTTTTATTATGGAACAAACACAACACACAAAACAACCGAGAAAAAAACAAAAGTACAAATTTCATTTCTTTTATATTAAAGTAAATTAATCTTTCCTTTATTTTCAAAATATCAACCCTAAATGAGTTGCATTTATAGAGTTATAGTAAATAACTAGAGCACTAACTTACTCCTTTTCACAGAATACTTCAAAGCCATCCTGAGTACAGGCTTTTAAATTCATGAAATGAGATAAAAGTTTACGAATAAGGGGAACAAATATGTGCTTGGCCAGTTTTAAAAAAGTACATTTAAAACCAGCTAGGAGCCTGGTTGTGGATAATGTTCGGTGAGACCCATTATCCACAACCCAGCCGCTAGCTTGTTTTATACTTAATTGTTCAAAAACCAGTCAAGCACATATTTATTCCCATTCGTAAATACCTTTCGGTCAACAAGTCAAAACAATTCACAAATTTCAAACAATTTTGTTCAAGTTTCATTCATGTTTTGTGGAACACTCCTATGTCTACATGGGCGGATCCGGAGGGGGGGGGGGGGCAACGGGGGGCCATGCCCTCGCCCCCCCCCCCCCAAAAAAAACGAACCCATTTTTTTTAAAAGTGACGTCGCAATAAAGGCAGGCACTGCGTACACCACCATCTTTTTCTCAAAATAAATTGTTTAAAGTGTTCAGAAATTGCCCCAGATCGCACCACATAGCATCTAGAATCCAATATGAGGACCAACATTTTTTTGGAAACCCCCCCCCCCAAAAAAAAAATTTGTGTTCTGGATCTGCTCTTGTATGGCTATGTGGTATGCCTCACGTGCGCAGTGCTAATCTCCTATGGCGCAGAATGCAGCAGTGTTTTACTGGCGGTTTAAAACCACCCACGTGACAGGCTCTCGACCAATAGGAATGGGTAAACTGTCTCGGGTATTTATGAATGTGTTTTGAATGCAATGCTGAAAGTACAACGGATGGGTTTGCATTGGCATGAGTATGGCAAAATCTTCAGCACATACAGTGTACATGTACCATGACACGTGCGTTGTTTACGGACAGCAAAATCGAACGCTCTGTCACTGATTGTGCATTTCTGTTTTGGACAAATCAGTTTTAACACCACCAATACAAGCATGTAACACAATTATATATGCTAATATCCGTACTCAAAACATGCCAAATTTGAGTAGTGACTTAGAACTCTGGTCATTCAATATAAATCTATAAGTGTTTTATGCTTTTGGCAACACACGACCAATACAATTTTCATAGACAAGTGTCATTTCAAGTTACACCGTTGGCCTGTACTTAAAACTCTATATAATACCATACAAAATTCTCTTCTGAAAGTTGGCGTTGAAAATCGGTCAGATACCAAAAATACTTGTGCGAAAATTTCATCAAATTTCAATCATTTCTTGATTTCTCTTAACAGAAAAAGAAAGAAAAAAATCTACGGTTTACAAATTCTCAAATCTGTGCATGTCAATTAGTTAATTTTCTCCTAAATGTATTTTTATTTAAACTTTTACAAAGAACTTGAAAAGTCCTGGACTTTACGAAGTCATGCCTTGTTTTTTTGGAGCCACATTTCCGCCCTCTACTGACTTGGCAATCCAACGCTCTGTTAGCAGTCTCCAGCAGATTCAAGAATTAAACAAATGTAACACTCTCTCCCAACTTGGGTTCTGTTAACCAGTTCGCGCCGGAATTATTTTGACATTGACCGGACCCAGGCGCGGGATTGTTTTTCACAAACCTCAATGCCAGACGGGTTCAGGCCGTCATCTGCGGGTAGCACACCCTGATATTTCTGGCCTCGCTCGCTGCGAGCGGGTCACAGACAGATATTTCTGGTCTCGCTCGTTGCGTGTTTATCCGTCATCTGTTCTTAATACCTCAAAACCTTTGCGTGTACATGTGTACATGTCATCCGATTTGAACTGTTTAAAGCTATAGTCCATCATTTGCAGCCATCCGAAAAGTAACTGGCGTAATTACTGTTGAAAAACAAACTTGGTTGAAAGATAGTAAGGGAACTAAACTTCCTGTGAAATTATTCTTTTTGGGAAGCTGTCATTTTGAAGTAATCAACGAAAGAAGGCATTTCCAACGGTGATTCTTAAGAAGCACCGTAGGAAAATTTAAATTAGTAGTTCGTTTTGTTATTCGGCGCAGTGCGCACAAGTATTGGAACGACGCACACGCGCGCGCGGTTGTTATAATTCGTCAGATCAGTACGCGACATCGCGTATAGCTGCAATTCAAAACAATTCAAAACATGATTCAGTAACTTTTGATTTGAAATTGAGATCTTAGAATGCTGTTTTTCTCGGAATGTACAGCTGAAGCTTAGCTGAAACTTCATCAGGTTAGTTGCTCAGTATCCTTCATTAGATTTTGAACACTTTTGTTCAAACGAACAAAATGCACAAATTACAAATAATGGACTATAGCTTTAAATGACAACCTCCAAAATCCAGCACACACAGGGTTTGGTGCTGGCTATTTGGTGGAGAGGGTAAATTACAAAAATATGGTGCACAGATACTCATAGTTACAATGAACAGAATATCAGTTAACAGTATATAGTTACAGGTTTGTTTTTTAAGTAAGTGAAAAATTTACATTTTGGTGCAGACTCCATCGCCTTGCAATTTCACCACTGTACTGTGTGGGTTCTTCTATGCAGGGAAATATTTAACTAATATGTACTTACGGTATGTCCGGTACAAAGCCACGAAACCAGTCTATACTATTATACTGATACATGTATGTGAAAACAAGGATCCAAAAATAAGTCAATAACTAATGCCAACTGAGGGGGAAAAATCAAAGGATTTTAAAAAGCAGCAATTATGAAAATGTATTCAAGGAAACGTAACAACAAACTCATTCAAAAAAATTAAAAATACATAAATACATCTACACCTAGCTGTTTCACTTGATTAAACAAATCAGTAGAAATCACTACAACATAGTACAAACTGCAAAGTTTTATACAGTTCATACAAAATAGGGAAACTACAAACATTGAGAAGAACATAATCAGAGCACCGTAACACAGCTTGCAAAATTTACACATGTGGCTATGGATGTGCCTAAGCCGCTTCTCATAGGCGTGTGTTATTTTGCCGGCCATGGCGAGTAATTTGGACAAAGTCGTAGTCGAACTGAGGCTCTGGTTGTGTGCAATCATGGAACAGAACTCAATGAAGCGCAGTGTTTAGTTTTAACAAGCAAATGTACCATTCTTTTTTTGATAAAAACATGTCATGATAAATAAGTAACTGTCTACTGATTACCAACTTCATTTTGAGGAAGATTTGCAAAATTAACCCAAAAAATGCACCACTAGGAACCTAACCATCGCAGAGGGAGCAATGATAAAATAAAAGTGCTTTGCATCAGTCCCCATGTTACTACAGTCATTTATTCGTTCCACTTTGTTTAAACCCATTTCCAAAAGTATGATTTTCTTTTTACAGCTATTATGTACACTATTTAATATCATCTTTTTTATTTCATCTTTTTAAGATCCCTATTTTACATTAAAAAAATGGATCCCTCATAACGATATGATTAGTTACAACATAGAGTACATCATTTCCTGATACAGGATTTCAAAAAGAAGTGTGTGATCAGAAAACTCATAAATTGTGAGTTTCAGAAAATCTTGTTCCCACCCTTCTTTTAAATTTCATTCAACCACTTAACATAATCAAGATTAACTCGAGTTTTATTGTTGTTTTCAACTTTCACACAAGTCTTTGGACACACTTTTGAATACTTGGCATTTTTGTTAACAGATGAACGATACAAAAATACAACAATAGTGAAAATGACTTCAAAAGCTCCTCAAAGTACATTTTTCCATTTTATATATTGTAGGTCATTTGATGATTCTCTTGTATAGCACACAAATAATGAATGTTTGTGAGTGCAATGGAAAGAATAATTTCATGAGGTGACGGGTGGAATGTTCCATTTCATGAGGCGAATGGAACATTCCATCTGTCAATGAATGAAATTATTCTTGCCATTGCACGAATGTGAAACATTTATTATTTGTTTTATACAACACCTGAATAAATCCTTGTCATCTGATTGGTCAGATCCGCTAAAAGTGTGACCGTGGAATGGAACTTCCTTTTACCGTGGAATGGAATTTCTATTTCTGCCGTGTGGCCGCGCCGTGAGTTGGGACGAATAATTCAATGACACGTGATCAACGATCCACCAATCAGATGACGGGGATCTGTCCAGGCGTTGTGTAATTGAGCATATTTACTGCTGATGTAGACGTCACACTGCTTCTAAGGAGTCTGCCACAGCTATTCTCATGTCGTGTGTAACAAACTCTGAGCTGAATATCAACCACGGTACACCTGCTTTGATTGGCTATTAGTGAATGGCAAGCTTCACTGTACTGGTACACCCATCCGGATTGGCTGGCACATTGTCAATCAGTCTCTCTGTGAAAGCTCATTGGCTCCTCTCAGGATGAATCGGATAACTCCGCCCCCTTTTCCCTATCACTGCACAAAATCAAAGAAAGGACGGAACCGAAGAGGAACAAAAGAAATCTCGTCATCACCAAAACAGAATAAAATAAAAATACAATACACAAGGAAGTTAGTGCCACCATTTTCATTTTTTCTTCTTGTTTTATTGAATGAAACAACTTTAAATCAGAACTGGTCCATTTTTGTCAGTTTGGGGACAAGCCACATTATGATAAATATTATTTACAACTTTTTGTTTTACTGTTAACATTGTACAGCGAGCATGTTAATACGCATGTGGTTAATTTTCATTTATTTATTTTTTTCACTTTTAAACAATAGCGGAGTTAGATACAAAAAGCAAATTACACATGCATGCCACAAAAAAATAATACACCAGCGTGGTTTTTTTCACCTAAATAATTTACATACAATCAGTCTGGTTGCCAAAAGCTTGACTGCTTAAATATCAACATTATACATCAAACCACCTCTGGGTACAAGACCACTGGATACCAATGGGAATAAAAACAAATCAACTGAAGAATACAGAGATAAAATGCTTTTACAGTTTTAGGCCTATAGCATGAAATAACTTCTTCATCAGAAAGTCTTCTTTTTTTTATTCAATCTGAAGATTTTTTTTTAAAGTAAGCAATTTCTTTTATTTATAAAGGTCAGGTACTTTAACATAAGAGGTAATTGCTGAACTTTAGACACTTGTAAAAAGGTTAAACATGGACCTCTATATTTGGTAATTATTAAGAAGGAAAAAAAAACAGCAGTAATGTACAAATTCCAAAATCACTGAATCTGGCTCAATATTGATTACACATTGGAAATGTTTAATACCATGTTTTTTATTGATGAAAACATTTGAATGTAAAAAAAAAATTAACTTAATTTTTTTTTCATCACATTCAGCTGTGCAAAAAAGAGATACTGATACTTAGTGCACATGTACATTGTAGGTCACATGATACTCAAAATCACAGGAAATTTAAGTGTCACATGACCCTAGTCACACATACGCCACATGATACTCAAAATCACATGACACCATAGTGTCACATGACCCTAATTACATGCACATGACCAGACTCCTCTGGGTCAAAAAGGCCTGCTATGGTTTTGCCAGCTAGAGCTGCACATTAACTTTGTTATCATTCAAGTAACAAAGTATGATTTCTGTCCAAGAAAACTTCAAGTTGTTTGAAGCTTTTTATGTTTGGAATGCCCCTTTGCATAATTTGTCTATGACAGTATGCGTTAAATGAATGTAAAATAAAGCGGCATCTTACGCAGACAATGCAGTATCTTGGTGACTGTTTTTTTTTTAGCTTGTCAACAAGATATATTTTAAATTTGAAGTGGCTATTTTTACCGAAGCCATAATGCGTTATTTTCAAGGGCAATAGTTACAGCATTGCAACATAACATTGCAAATCTCTATGAGGTTTAAAATGCCAACAGCGATTGAAGCGATTCAATAACTAACAAGGATGACTGTGCATTTGGAATGCTTAAGTTGCTGCGTTTGAATCATCATCATTTTTTTAATTTCCTGCAATATTTATTTTCTTACTTCTGCTTTAAATCAAATCCCACTTTTTATTACAGTGGAATTAATTTTGCTTTCTGATTCATGGCTCTGAAGGATTTTTTTTTTAAGGGAAGTTAAGTCCAAGAACCATTCTGGCAACAACTGACGCATGTGCGCAATGGTCAACTTCGTATAAAATAGCAACAACATTTTAAATTTGACACTTTTTTAAAAATTCTCTGGTGCCATCTCTCACTTTCAATTTTCTTACATAAATATGCAACTGTTTTATCATGCAAAATGCAGACACCTCATTTATTCATATTTGCACATAATTTAAAACATAAAACATCTGTCAAAATATAAACCTGAATCATATACAACAACATTTAATATGCAAAAGTGGTAGTAGACAGTTTTACATGGCATTAATGCTTTCTTTTTTGGAAACAAATACGGTTAACACATTTTTAGATACAAGAGACAGAAAAGGAGACTTAATTTCAGAATAAACAACGATATTATCCACTTTTTAAAACTTTACATCATTTTACATGTTAACAGGTTTTAAAGGTAATATACAACATTTGTTTTTACTTTATTTTTCAGAAATGGGTGAATTTGTTGGTTAGAATTAAATGGCAAACACCGTTACACCGACCTGTTCTAAGTTTTGTCTTCACTGATATTGGAAAAACCAGAAAAAAATGCTGTTCTTGTAGTCTGGTTCCCTGACCCTACTTCAAATGAAACAGAGCAATTTATAGTTGTCGGGGAATTGTCAGGTCAGGAACCAATGTGTAACTGATTGCAAACAAAATGCGGACTAACTTAATTTGGTAAATTAGGGGCGGTATTTTCAAAAAGTGTTATTTTTTTTCTAATGATGGCCGGTTGACCATCGTTGGAAATTGATACAAAAATTCCACTTTTCTCAAAAATGACGGCACACCAGGTGCCATGATTTCACAGGATGCTTGAGACTATTTTTCACTTACCATCAAGTAAGGAATTTCATCATAACTTGGTAGTTTTGGGTTTTTTTATGCTTGCAAAATGTTGCATATTACCTTTAATTTTATTACCCAAGTATGGATTTCCAACAATATACGTGAAATATCTGAAGCAGAATTACTGCCACCATAAGAAGCTTGCATTTGAAACATTTTAGAAATTATGCGAAATGGTTTCCGACGAAGAAAACAAACCTAAACATTTGGTGTTGCTGTTTTTTGGTTGATCAGGCACTGAACAGCAAAAAAAGGGAAAATTTGGGAAACAGGTACAGGGATACATCAATTACTTTACATGGAGCTTCATGCTTCTTGAGAGTTATGATACAAAGAATGTGCCATTTGTGGTGGATTTTGCAGGATTTCTGAAAATTTCTATCACAAAAGGCCTGAGTAGGCTGTTCTTTCTTCAGCAAATGAAAGGCTGCAACACCAACCATTTTTGTTTGGGGGGGGGGTAACAAAAAGGTGTGATTCCCAAGTTTTTGATGCAACTTTACATGCTGCTTTAGTTCAAAATTTGCATTTTGTTTAAATTTTCAGATTGAAATAGGGACTAGGGATATTGTTGTTTTCAGTGTACAAAACCTTAATTGCAAAAGGTGATGTTTTGGAGACCCAAGATGGCGGACGAGATGCTTCAAGGCACACTGGCCAATGAGCATATAGCAGCCAGTCCTGTTAGAATAGAGATGAGTGGTTATTACATGTGCATGAGCATGAACCTCCAATCGGGCTTTGGCACTATCTGACTCATTTTAAGGCCTTTTCACACTGACATCATTTTCATTTCTTTCCAAATCGAAACCTTGAGACATCCCAAGATTTGCCCCAGGTTGGGAACTCAAATATCCACACTGCAGCATCTTCAATACATTTCCAAACAAAAAAAACAACCAAAAACAAAGAGATTAACAACAATAATTTTGATACTTTTCTATAATCGCCAACCAGACTGACAAGGCTGTAAATTTGAGGGTCAGTCCGATGGTCTGAACTTTGGTGATGTAAAAGCAAGACAGTCTGGAGAGGCCTTCTCATGAGATCTTTGATTTCATATAACATGATGTTAAGCGGTTACAGTTGACGGTAGACAAAAGCTGAATCTATTCACAACCAACACTGTTCATCTTCCTCCTCCTCGTCTCCCTGACCAGCGCCCTCCTCAAACTCCGGCCCCTTCTCCTCCTTGCTCAGTATCCTCAGACCGACATCGCCCTCTCTAGTCGGGCTGGGCAACTCCCGTAGCCTCTCGGATGAATCCGTGGACAGGTCGGCCGTCTTGCGCGGCGAGGACTCGCTCTGCGTATCGATGGTACTGCTACCGCTGTAGGTGCGAGGGGTGGACAGGGAAGGGGGAGTCATTGTCGGGGAGGTGGTTGGGGTCGTGGTCGGGGTGGAGGGGAACATGGTAGTCAGCGTGGGCCTGTGACGAGCATCGACAGAGATGTAGAGAGGATAGGGAGGTGAGGGGGGTGGGGTAAGCAGCAAGCAATGAATGTTAGTAATGAATGATCTAATGTGGTTAGTTTTAAGCCCATGTTACTCGTCTGTGTGTGCATTCCTCAACACCTGTCCGCAAAACTCTTGCACAAATGAGTCAGAAATTGCCAAAGCTACAATAGTTAAAGTAAGCCACCAGCTACAACTTGGACACTTAAATCGTGAGATTTATCCAAGCGCTCTGTCTCACAAGACAATAGAAACATATGATTAGAAAACATCTGTATACACAGATCCATAATTATAACACACATGTACACAACATGCACAGCTAAGAATATTCCAGCCTTCAAATTGATGACAATTTCATCAATTTTTTTTTTGGGGGGGGCCTCCAAATTTAGCCCACTTTTCTGTGTTCATGTTCTATTGCCAGTTTCTCTACATATGTCAATTACAGTATTAAGGAATTAGACACAGACTACCAACCTGATGCTTTTTTTTTTTTATCTATTTAAGCACAGCACACACTGGTCATTTGATTCAACCGGCAGGCACGTTTCACTCATGATGTGTTGAACAGTGTTCAGCAAGCTACAAAAGTATGGAGCAAGTCATGTTCTATAGACATTTTTGTAAAAAAAAATAAAATGTGAAACTTTTCAGAGACGGAATTTCCTTGCTATTGTTCCAAGAAACATTTAATAGAAAAGAAGAAACTTCTACATGTACGTGTAATGCCACATAGTGCAGTAAACAATTCACTTCCAAATGAACTTTTCACCAAATTAATTTGTCTTATAACACTGCCCCAACTCCAAGGGGCTTGCTGCACACTTCAACACTCAAGCAGCAACCCAAACAAAGAATGTCAGTATTTTTTCAAAACCCTTCTGGGGTACAAAACTGAAGTACATGCAAATATGTAATACATAATTTTGACTGGCTAATTTTATTGTCTCTTCCAGAAAAGCAACTGAATACCTGAACTTAAAGCAAGTACACCGGCATGTTCATACACTATGCAGGTCACTGCAAACAGCGCCCTCTGTAGGACAGGCCTAGTGCATAGTTCAGGCAGGAGACTTAGGCCATGTCTGAATTACTTGACTACGGCTTGAAGTTGCACACGAGTCTATGGTAGTGGCTGCAGCCACTTCCCATAGACTCGTGTGTAATTTCAACTTGGCTACGGCTTGAAATTACACACGAGTCTATGGTAACGGCTGCAGCCACTTCCCATAGACTTGTGTGTAATTTCAACTTGGCTAAGGCTTGAAATTACACACGAGTCTATGGTAACGGCTACAGCCACTTCTCATAGACTTGTGTGTAATTTCAACTTGGCTAAGGCTTGAAATTGCACAAGTGTCTATGGTAGCGGCTGCAGCCACTTCCCATAGACTCGTGTGTAATTTCAACTTGGCTAAGGCTTGAAATTACACACGAGTCTATGGTAACGGCTACAGCCACTTCTCATAGACTTGTGTGTAATTTCAACTTGGCTACGGCTTGAAATTGCACAAGTGTCTATGGTAGCGGCTGCAGCCACTTCCCATAGACTCGTGTGTAATTTCAAGCCGTAGCCAAGTAATTCGGACACGGCCTTAGGCCACATTCAATTACTTGGCTACGGCGTGCAATTACACATGCGTCTATGGGAAGCAGCCGAAGCCACTTCCCACAGACATGCGTGTTACTGCTAGCCATAGCCAACTAATTTAGACAGAGCCTGAATGCATGTGGATAATGCCTGCAGTAAACGGCGGCCATGTTAGCTGATGACTAAGCTGAGGATGGTTGATGCTCATGGCTAGCCATGGCTAGCCAAAGGTGTGGTTTAGGGCCAAGTTCGGGCAAGGACCATTAGTCGACTAGTGGTTGATTTGTGACGTACCTTACGCCTGCGCACTAATAGCAAAGAGGAAACGTCTCTAGTCAAACGCTGGTCAAAATGTCATTGCAAAACGTCTGGATCCTGGCTCCCTGCTGTACGTTATGAACGCGCGCGGCTATGGTTACCAACGAAGCAACCAACCCCAGTAGGTTGGTTCCAAATAGTCGACTAGCGTAGTTAACCATCGTCGACTAGACCGAGTTCGGGCAAGCGTTAGTCGACCAATGGTTAACTATAGTCCTTGCGCGAACTTGCCCTAAGTTGAGGATGGTTGATGCTTATGGCTAGCCATGGCTAGCCAAAGGTGTGGTTTAGTTGATTCAAAGCAACTGGGTTATGGCTGAGTTTAGTTGACTGAATGATTAGGCAGTATTGCAATCCCAAACATGCGTCATGCTCACTGTACATTCAACTTTTGTAATAAATAAACGCAAACTGACCCCAATAATTGCACGATCCACGAAAACCGATTTCCTTAAACTCTAGTCAATATACTCTACATGAAACTTTCCAAATTTGAAAGGATCGATTTTATTTGACAAGCTTGACAATATGTTGGAAAGCACCTTGCTAGTATGCACATACAAGTAATCTAGTGAGTATGTAACATGTACCACATTTCCAGTCAAAACAATGCATATTTAATAAAGCCAAACCATCCAAAATTAACATTTCTTGAAACATTGTTGAAACATGGCAAATTTGGATACCAAACTTGAAATTAATTATTGACACTTTCTGACTCTGCAACGCAGTGTTGTGAAGACTGATGGCCGAGCCAACACAGACACTTAGAGAGGTGGACTAACGAACAGTCCAATTATTGGGCTACATACATTATTTCATGCACTGCCAATGCACAGCAAGGCCTGTGAAACTCGGAGCGCATGTGCAAGTAAGTCCTGACCGTTCTACAGAATGGATATGTGATGTGGAGTTGTGTTCTGTCTAAAAAGGGTGCAAATGTAACTTTGGAAGAATGCAATGACATAGTTGCATCATGATGCAATTTTAAACGGGAATCTTTTTACAACAGTAATTATTTGTGCTGTGGGATTCTCATGCCAAAGCCATTATAGAAAAATGTGAATTAATGTTCTAAAGTCTGAAATTTCTTACAAAAAAAATGCCTCTTGTGATTCTTTCTCTACGCGGAAAACAAGACGCACCAGTGTAGCAATTCAACAATTTTTCAGCCAAAAAGTCACAGCAATATGACAGCCTAAATCTCTGATGGCTCCTCAACTTATTGTGAGTATCGCAATGGAACTCAAGCTCCATTCACAGAGTATCTTCACATATTCTCTGGCATCTATGAGGCACACCAGTTGGCTGTCAATTGTTTCAACTAAGGCTTCAACTTCTGAAACCCAGTCACAATTATTTTTACTACTATCCACTCAACTTATGAGGCATTTCTGAGTGCGAAGCTTTGATGCAAAAACCCAGGTACCCCAAATATTTCCTTATCACAAACCAACTGAGCTAAAATATGGATGCCGTGTAAAAGTACCCCGTCCGCAGTGACAAAAAGAGAGTTAGGCAGATTCTTGGACACCGCTGTCGCGGTTACGCCCGGCCATCCTGCAAAGACGCTACAGGTTGCCGGTGATTTGTGCATTCATGTGTGGAACGCTGCGGTCCAATGGTTACGGCATTTTGACTCACATGCCATGGTTTGTGGGTTCAAGCCCTTACAGGGAACATGGTGCTTGTGTTCTTTGGCAAGACACTTTACTACAACTGCCTCTCTCCACCCAGGAGTATAAAGGAGTATGCATACTCAGGTTACTCCCCAGCTAATGCCGGTACCCATTTATACTCCTGGGTGGAGGGAGGCAAGTGGCTTGCCCACTGACACAACATATGACCAGCAGCTGGATTCGAACCCCTGACCCTCTAATCATGAGTCACGAACCCTAACCAATAGGCCACACTCCCCACATGACGCAATGTACACACGATTAATTTCTCTCTGGTTAAGAACAAACCTATATCGTCTTTGCATTATTGCTGGGTATTCGGCAGCACTGTATTCGAGAGTCCCCCCACCTCTCTCTGTGTCACCTCTTGAGGGGGTACTTGTGCACGAGGTCTATAGTGTTTCTCCTCCTTCTTACCTTTGGTTGTAGTCTAGATTCCCGTCCATTTCTCTCAGTTTCTGTTGGAGTTCCTCCGTAGCGAAGGGTTCGTCCATGGCTTCGGTTCGTATCGTGATGTCCTCCACGTCCACCGCTGCGCCGTCCTCGTCCGAGCTCCGCGTCGGACTCTCAAACGTGACGCTAGCGTCTTGCCGCTTGCCGCTGCCCGAGCTCAGCTTCCGCGGTGAGCTAGTGATCTGTAAGGCTTCACCGTAGTTGGGCGGTGTGCTCGGCACCAGGTCAGGCCGCGTGACCTTTGGCTTAGCACCACCTGAGAGCATTTATTATTTGGGAAGAGAAAAAGCATTAGGCGATGTCAAAGAAAAATTGAGTCTTGAGACATTTTTTTTAACTTATTAATTTTTCATATGCTGTAAAAAATGAATACTTTAATTTTTGATGCCTCACTCATTTGCAGATATTTCATGGGTAAATATGTTGAATGTTCCTGTTGATTGTCATTGTACAAGATTTGTAAGAAGCCCTACTACTCAAAAGTACTAAGACAACTAAATTTACGATTCACTTTATGGGTCTGTTAGGCAGCTAGACAAAAATAGGTCATTTAAATATATAGACTCTTCCCTTCAAATTGGCAATTCAATTTTTGATAACGGACTTTCCATGGCAACAGTTTGCAAATTTGAAGTGTGTGATAGCGCATAGGTGAAAACAGAAATTCCCTCTTAAAGTTTGGGTTATATTTAACACAGTTTTTTTCTTGAATTTATACAAATCATCCACGAAACTCAGCTTTAAAAAGCAAACTTCAATCATGTTTACAAAAAAAAAAATCATATTTTGTATTTATATTTCAATCATAATTTAAGACATAGGATCTAAAAATGTTCATCAACTGAAAATCGAAAAAGAAAATGAACCCCCCACCATTTTTTTTTTTGGGGGGGGTTGTCTTATTTTGATATCAAGCTCTGCTAACGAGCATCCAGTTTTAACAGAACATGGCCAGACTTACCCTGGCCTCCGTGCGAGAGTGACACCCCTGCTTCTAGCGTTGCTGACATACTGCCCCCGTGTGATGAGTGGACTCGTTGCGGATCACTCAGCTCGGCTGGCACGGTGCGCGCTCTGGGTCTGCCGCCCCCTACTGATGGAGTGTAATTAAAACCCTTTCGTTTAGAGGGAGAATGTTTCGAAGCTGTTGATGGAAAAGGACAAAAACAAACAAATGTGAATGACAATTATTTCAGATTTTATCAGTGTTCAGTGGGTTTGTAATTTTTCTAGGTCTTGTTCCCTGACGATGGCATTGCGGATATCATGAGACAGGGGCTCTGACATACGGGGATCAGCCTATGAATTCTCTTTTGCAGATTATGACAAAACTATTTAAACAAAAATAGCATCAACAAAAGTAGATCAAACATGAAGTAAGTATTTTTTTTTTTTATAAAAACAGGACCAAATTGTGGAATTGGTTAATAAATGTACATGTACTTGTGTCAGATGAATGTGCAATTGGTGATTGATTAGCATGCCATGTTCCTCACATGAACGTGAAAATAATCTGAAATTTCCAATATGCTGTACGTTTATGTCAGTTCTATTAATAGACAATGACAATGAAATGCTACAAATTTTAATATGTGAACATCTGTGCACTATTAAGGGAATAAATGTGTGCTCCGGAGGTTTTTACCACTCTGTTTAAGACCGCTTAGAGTCTGGGAGCACCCAGACTCTAAGCGGTCTTAAACAGAGTGATAAATACCGACCGAGCACACATTTATTCCCATTCATAAATACCTTTTCGGTAAAAAAAATCAAATAATTTGTTCAAAAAATCCCGGTTTTGTTCAACAAGTTCACTTCATGCTTTTTGAAACATCCCTCTAGCAAAATAATGGAGTGTTCAGCTGGCAAGTAAGATGTAAACAACCCTTTTATGGAGATTGACGCGCGCGTAGCATGTTCTGCGCGATGTCGCGCAGAACGCACCTGGGGCGTTGCGTTTTGAATTTAGAACTATAAAATTCTGACTCGCTTGTAGTGTTGCGCATGCCTACGTGAGGACTGTGAACGTTCAACCAATAAAACGGTAAGAGGCACTGGAATTTTAGGAGTCCACATTTTATGTGACACTGGAAAAGTGTTTAAGACCAGCTAGCCATGTCTTTTTCATCCGTTTAAGACCGGCCACGTGACGGGCTCTCGACCAATAGGAATAGCTAAACTGTCTGAGGTATTTATGAATGAGTATTAAAGGTCACATAATGATTAAGATATATATGTAGGTTGACTAATGTTCTAATTTAGCCTGGGTGTGCTTAAAAAATGAGAAATAAATGAAATACATACAAAATTTGTACAGATTTTGATAAGACTTATTATAAGCTTCTATTAAAGTTCTTTAAGATTGTCACTTGCATCAAAATGGTGTCAACACCTAAACTCAATTTTTTCAAGGCAATATTTTTGCTGGTCCCAGAGTGCCAGCCTCTTTGCACACATCTGACTGACTGTCACTTGTGAGTCGGGCAGTGCTATCATATAGGATTACCCCGTCATGCCAATGAATGGGCTCAATCCGGCCCATTGTGTAGACCACATGCATGAAAAGACTTCCAGTGATTGGCCGTTCTGAATCAATTTAATTGAAACTGTACACTCTGGGCCCAGCATATCTAGGCTTGTCTCGGCTGTTTTTTTATAAAATTTAAATTAAAGTAAAGTGTTTGCAGTTGTTGGATGAGTGTGGCACTTGCATTAAAATGCCCATGCTTGTCATGCAAAGTGACTTTTTTAAAGATGAAATCTTCTCCATACATTTTTGTACATGCAGAGGTTGATGCTGATTAACAGACAACCCGAAAAACCCTTTTATAAAAAGTATAATCCAAACATTTTTATTTTGACATTGTGAATAAAAATTGTTCCCAACACCAACATAAGGATTAAGATTGAAAACATTGACAAATTTTAAATCATGACCACCACCAATATTTTGAACCTATACCATCAAAAATCAAAAAAACAAAAAAACAAAACAAAACAAAAAATTGGAATAAGAGCTTCGATTCTAAAAAGTATTTAAATATCAGGGGGTGTGTTATACATGTACATGCAACAAAACAACATGCATTGCGTTAATTGACGTGAAATTAAACTTCCTAATGGAAAGGGATAATCATGCATTTTTAAAATAGTTTATCAAAACCATTGTTTGGATTATTAAAACCACACAAAGTGCCTTGAGCACCCTTTGGGTGGATATGTTGCACGACATATATGTTTCATTATTATGCAATATTTATTAATGATTTCCAAGAAAAATTTTGCTAATTTCTCGGAATCCCAAAGGGCAGAATTTAGTACTAAACTATCTAAATTATTCTGGGTAAAACCCTCATGAAAACCAGTCCCATATGCTTCTGCAGGTTAACCTTTTGTGTGTATTAAAGATAAACCCAAAATGACACCGATGTTATGAACCAAAAAATAAAGAAAACAATGGGTGATAAAAATAAAAAAATTAAAAGTTTTGCAAGCAGATTTTACCATGTCAAACAGAATGGTTATGGGCTCTCTCATCACTCATGCAATCAATACGGGTCAGTAGCGTCCAAGGGCAAAACGTAAAAACCAAAAGAAAGCACACAAAACAGAGTGTGAAATGAAGCGCAAACAAAAAAAACAGTTCAGCCTCACCCTAGTCATTCAAAATTAGTACATGTACCTAAACTTGATTTGTATCAGTGCTAGATGTTGTTCATATTTTACATACAGGGCGAGTCAAAACAAACATCCCCCAAATGGCAGGACTAATTTTTGAATGAAGTTTTGCATGTAGCACTTTCAAAATCTAGGATATGAAAGCCCAATCAATGAGCTTTCTATTAGGTCAAGAATCATTCAAATCACTCATGTACTTTTTAAGCTATGGAATTTTGAACACAACCACCGTTTACGAGTTCTGTTCACGGATCACAAAGAAGGTTAAGTGTTCTCTTTCAGCGAAACGAAAACAATTCACATGCATCGCTTTGAGAATTGTTTTCGTTTTGCTGAAAGAACACTTACTTTTTTGTGATCCGTGGACAGAACTTTAAAATGGTGTTTGTGTTCAAAATTCCGTAACTTGAAAAGTACATGAGTGATTTGAATGATTCTTGTACTAGAAGAAAGCTTAATAACAGGGCTTTCATATCTTAAATTTTGCAAGAGCTACAGGCAAAACTTCATTCAAAAATTGGTCCTACCATTTGGGTTTCGTTTTTTTTTTACTCACCCTGTAGACCTTAACCACAAAATGGGCAGAGTAGGAACTGCGTGTATTTAGCAATCATTTTAACTGTCTTGTGGTTTTTGTCTATATTTGGCCATCAGTTGTATTCTTGTCAGAAATAAAAAGTTATGAATATTTATGAAGCAGTTAAAAGGCGGGCAATTTAAAAAAAGGGACACATTAGATATGATTAAAATTTTTGCCGTTTCTTGAACACTCCAACAAATGAATCAGCGTGAAGACTATAATTGGAGTCAAGCCAAACAGTGACTTGTTTTTAAAATAAAACTTAATTTCAATGTTTGAAGTCGAACCTACTTAACACAATATTGCAAAATATCTATCTCCCCCCCCCCCCCCAAAAAAAACCCCACAAAGCAACGGGATTATTTTCACTTCAAATGGAACACACATTGGTAGTTGATACACAGCCATGCTGTCTGAAATTTGTGTTTAAAATATGCAAATCTGAATGCAAGATAATCTTAACTTTTAACATTTTGGACTATTGATTAATTGAGCTAGATTTAAAAATCTAGATTAAAAACAATCAATTCAAGAGTTATCCTAGTCCCTACACACTTTGGGTCTTTTATCGTGTGGAGCCCTACCCTACTACATAACCCTACAGCCAGCACGTAATATGGTGTGTAAGTATAACTTACACAAGTTCTAAAGGTTAAAGACACAAATTAATGCTGCATTCAAATCTTAACCCTAAAGGGGCCGGGTTATTTTGACCATCTCTCAGCCGGGGGGGGGGGGGGGGGGGGGGGGCAGATTCCGCCCCCCCCCCTAAGATCTCGGCCATCGAGTGTCGAAAAATTTTGAAACTCAACACATGCATAGAGCAACTCTTCCTAAACATACCCAAGAAATTTCATGACTATAGGTCAAAGGGTTTTGGAATTATGGCTAATTAATTATTCATATGTCACTGTATGTACGAATGGCAATTCTGCTCTGTGTACACGACGTATATGCAAAAATTCAGTTTTCCCGGCGCGTAGTGCCGGAAAATTTTTCGCTACGCGGCAACCCGTGGTCCGATTTTTATGTTTTTGGTATCAAAAGATGCGCAAAGCTCGAGGCTAAAAAGTCATAACAGCTCGGGTCGTGAAAAAAATTTTTTTAGAGGCTATCACAGAAAATATTGAGGGGGGGGGGGATTCCGCCCCCCCTCCCCCGGCCCTTTTAGGGTTAAACAGTTTCTCAAATCTGTGAACTGTATTAGCTTGTCAAGTCACAAAAAGTCTGATCAATCAGTAGCACAACAAGCCAAACCACACATCACAACAACTCTGAGCTTCCAGAAAAAAAAAATTCAACCACAGAATTTCAACTGGCCGCTCGGATTCCAAAAACCCTTCTCTTACAAAACCAGCCTGGCTCAGACCCCGTCCGACTTACGTGGCAATCTCCTGAAGACTGACTTGGACATGAAGTCTTGAAAGCGCGAGGCATAAAAGCTGGGTCTGTGGACGGACACCGTGTCACCGTCATGCACCATCTTCTTCCAGGTGTGCTCTAACTTCTTCACCAATCTACAGCGAAATGTCAGACAAAAATTAGGACTTAAAGGGCCCAAGAAACGGATTATGTTAAAATGCAATCCTTGAAATGTACCTTTGTGTTCCATTTACCTATATTAAGTTTGATCAAGATTTAAGTCGTTTAATGTCAAAAGTGGCACCGAAAATGAAACATGTACAAAATCTATGGGATTTGGGTCGAAAGAACAAGAAGAAAAGAAACAAAAATCAGAGTGAAAACAGAGGATTTTCGCCACTTTTGCCCCCAAGTTAAAGAGAGTAATTTTTTTTTCCAAATAACAATATCTGGTGCTGTACCATCTACATGTCACTGGCAATGCAATGCATGATTGCCGCATACTCACTTGAAACATTGCAAGATATCGATAATGCCTATGAAGAGATCCAACCGGTCTCCTTTAGAATTCTTGGCTGGAATACCACCACTCCTGTACCAAAAAAAAATCCAAATCAATTACTTGATGCGAAGAATCAGGATTGAAGATGCCTCATACATTTTTTTTTATGGATTGAGTAAAGCTCCTGAACCACTGAAAATATTCCAACACATCAGGAGTCAATTATATGGAGGTGGGGACATTCACACTGAAGACAAAATAAAGCCATTTCTCTGTCTGAGGAAGACAAGCTGTCTGGTTGAGACTGACTAGCTGTCTTTTGGGGCAAGCTCAACTAATTAAGCCTTTTCTTGTTTCGTACACTTCTTCAACCCTAACCCTGCCGGATGCAATACAGTGCATCAGGTGTAAACATCTGTGGGACCCTGCTGCATTGAGTGCATAGACGGCCAATTCTGAAATAACGAGACTTAGTCCCATTGAACAATGCCACAGTTGTATCCTGCTGCAGTTGGTGACTACAGACTCTGAGACAGTTTGGCCTTTGAGATTTGAGATTTGTGACCTGATGGATCTTTGCTACACCGAGCAAGCTTGCCATTTTGACGAGTGTTGCACGTTGCCAGTTTTTAGCCAGAGTATCCTGGAGGGTTAGGGTCAAGTAAAGCAAAACTTGGCTTGTAAGCAATTCTTGAGCTGCTAGTTTTGTAAACTGTTGACAGTTAGAGGGGTAGGCTTGCTAGAGATCGCATTCTTACGGTTCTTCATCCTCCTCGGGCATCAGCGATTGCTTCACGTGGCCCTGGATGGCTTCTCTCGTCGTAGAGAACGCCGGTCGCTTGGATTTATTGAGATAGGACTTGGAACGTTCCAGTTTATGAGGCGTTTTCTCGCCGTGATGGTCCTCTCCCGAGCCCGAGTCGGACAGACTTCGGAGCATGGTGGGCCGAGTGATGATCTCTGTGGTCTGTTGCTGCTGCAGTTGCTGCTGCAGTTGCTGCTGCAGTTGCTGCGTGTCAGCCGTCCGCGACTCGGTGTTGCCATCTGTACTGTTATTTTCATTTTGCTGGAAGGGTGACACAAGGTTTAATTGACACGCTGGTTAGGTTCATGTGTGACGGCCTTTCAAGTTTGAGTAACATATATGTAAACAGACAAACTGATCTTATTTTGTGGTTTGAATGATGAAATTTTACTTTCAAATATTGAGTTTCTAATGGTAGGTGTAAGTCAAGCGAGATCAAGTTGCTATGCAAGAAGCTTGAGCTACTGCTAAGGAAGGGCTACTGACAGAGACAGACTAGGCCTGTTTCTCTTAACGCAGCACCTTGTGCGTCATAATTACCCTGTCTCTTTCTGCCTGTTCCACATTGTGTATCGAGACAAGCAAACTGTAGTCCATAATCTTGAAGCTTTCTAACACCTGCATCCAAAAATAAAATCAGGAAATTAACCAATTATCTAAAGGGGTAAAAAGGCTAGAAAATGCAAGTTGTGGTCAGTCTAAATGAAATGAAGTTAAGTGTTAACTCCAAAAAAAAAAGTGTAACCAGTTTGTAATATTATCAAAAAATGTATCAGTTTGTTGAATATTAAAGCTATAGTCCATCATTTGCAGCCATCCGAAAAGTAACTGGCGTAATTACTGTTGAAAAACAAACTTGGTTGAAAGATAGTATGGGAACTAAACTCCCTGTGAAATTATTCTTTCTGGGAAGCTGTCATTTTGAAGTAATCAACGAAAGAAGGCATTTCCAACGGTGATTCTTAAGAAGCACCGTAGGAAAATTTAAATTAGTAGTTCGTTTTGTTATTCAGCGCAGCGCGCACAAGTATTGGAACGACGCACACGCGCCCTCGGTTGTTAAAATTCGTCCGATCAGTGCGCGACGCCGCGTATAGCTGCAATTCAAAACAATTCAAAACATGATTCAGTAACTTTTGATTTGAAATTGAGATCTTAGAATGCTGCTTTTCTCGGAATGTACAGCTGAAGCTTAGCTGAAACTTCATCAGGTTAGTTGCTCAGTATCCTTCATTAGATTTTGAACACTTTTGTTGCTTCAAACGAACAATATGCACTAATTACAAATGCTGGACTATAGCTTTAAGCTAAAGACGAACACTGTATTTACAAAATCCGTGTTGTATTTCTGGAGCAGGGGGAATTCACGCCCCCCCTTCCCAACACCCCCAACCCCCACCTCCACACCCCCTAATCCGGCAGTAAGATGGCCGAAACTGGCTCTTGTTAGAGTTAAGAATTCCTTGAGGTGAGCCCTCACCCTACAGTCCCTCTGGAGTGTTTTGACCAGCGCGTTGTAGGTAGCATTGTCCAGCAGCAACCCCTCGGGGTGCTCCTCCACAAAGTCTAGATCCTTGAGGGTAGGTAACGTCTTCTGTCTCTCGGCCTTGGAAGCCTTGCGCTTGTAGGTGGAGCCCTTCAAGTCAAACTTCTGATGCATGGTAATGTCCGACGGCATCAGATTGTTCATGACTACCAAACGAATGTTACGACCGCCGCTCTGGTAAGTGTAGAGACCGTAGAACTTGGGCAGCAACGTCCGAGGGTTTTGGTTCAAATTCTGGGGTGGGAAAGCAAACACAAAGATGATTTTTTATTTTTACGCACCGCAAGATTACTTGTGGGTTTAGTTTATCATTCTGGAAGGCCTCTTTGTATTTTACACAGACTGTTTCAGACCGCCGTCTCTATGATCACGTGGTTATCTTTGGGGGCGTTTCATTGAAAAGACATCCCATCATGCTGAGAATACAATGCACGATGGGGCGTCTTTTTCAATAGAAATTACAAAGATGATCACAAAGATGGCGGTATCACAAGCGCAATCTCTACAACACTGCCGTTTCCTACCGTCTTAACCATGCAGCTCACCATATAATATCCTGGAAGAAGCTTCTGTAGGAAGTCGGCCTCCTTGTGTTGTACCGTCTTGATGATGAACTCATCGTCATCGGTCAGGTAGAAGACGCTACCACTGGCTCCTGGGTTGGACAGCTCTCGTAGTGACCGGTCCACTAGGGATATCTGGACAAACGAAAAACCAAAAACAAATAATTATATTGGTGAAGGTATAATGAGGACCTCCAAGGTACGGTGCTCAACTCATGGGCAAAGATATGTGGAACACAGACGGGGAATATGATGTTTGTGTTCTTGGGCAAGACACTTTACTGCAATTGTTTCTCTCTACCCAAGGGTATAAACGGGTACCTGTGAGGGTAGAGAACAGTTTGTATAGATAATAAGCTGCTGCTAAAAAAATTGAGCTGCTAAACAAATTGAGCTGCTAAAAAATTGAGCTGCCAAAAGAATTGTGCTGCCAAAAAAATTATGCTACCACAAAAATTGTGTTGCCGAAAGAAATGTGCTGCAAAAAAAAATATTTTTTTTTTTTAATAAAGGTCCCAGGGCCTGATTACAGGGGTAATAATTGTTAGGCACTTTAAGACATAACGTGTACAATGCAATAACATGAAACAATGCAAGCACCACATTAATGTACTCACTCCTAAAATGAGATCAGACAAGATATCACAAACGTTTAACCACAAGCCAATGTAATTTGGAACATCTTAGCATGCTTAGGACAGGCAGCATTAGGCCCTTTGAAATGTATTCTAAAGTTTGTAGTTTGCTACTTCTTGACCATAATTATGTGTAACAAATAAGCAGTTCAGTACTTTTAAACTGCTTCGTTCAATTTTGCTTCAGTTGGTTCTTTCAAGTGAAACTAAGAATTCCGATCAAAATGTTAGAGCTAATTGGGTCATTTAAAAAAAGTATAAGCATTAAAAACAAAATTCTGAGTGTAATGGCTATTTGATGACACAAATATTTATAATAATGGGCAAATTATTTTATTAAGTTAAATGAGTACATGTAAATTTATACATGGAAAGAGGAACTGAGATGCATCTATTCACATATAATGCTAATGTCAACCAAACAAGAGTGAAACCGACGTACATGGCTAGAAAACAATAAAGCCAAAAAAGTAACAACACGCAATAAGGGGTATATTGTGGGAGTGGAATGAATTGTAATTTCTTTCTTTCTTATTTTGATTTTCTTTATTCGTACAGTTAGGAATACAGGGGAGAATACATGTACGTACAAAATGTTTATTTACGGTACTGCAGGTCTATCAAAACTTGCACTTTCGTGTTACTGGACACACAATAGGCCTGCTCTTTCTGCTAAATCATCATAAATATCATCAGGAATTATGACAAAATGTTTTACTATTTTTAAGGCATTGCCAGGAAACCGTTGGGCAAATGTGTCTTTATGTGTATGTTTAATGCAGATGAATCTTACATGAACACACATCCAAATGAAGAGTTAAGTTCCAAAATGCAATATATCCATGTGAAAAAAAAGGAAAAAGTTGCATGATGTACATGTACACGTGTAACAAAATCCCAATTGCCGAAGATATCTATAGACATGTATACATGTATTAACAAGTAAAGAGCTATCAACTGACAAAGATGTGTGTAACGGGAGAAAAGATGATCTGATACACCGTGCCCTCTGGAGACATGCACAAAAATAGGAACAAAAGATTGTATACGTCTCCACAGGGCAATTTCTATAGATAAATACGTCTCCACAAGGTTTTCACGAAATGAATTTTACTGAAAAACTAGGAATTTCCAAGGTACATGTATGTTGATCTTTCGCAAATGGTAGAGTTTTAGAAAAGGGATATTAAGTCCAAATTTCAGCCAAGGATATTAATTCTGGTTAACATAAGAGCATTTTGAAACTGAACTTTCAAACTCGAAAACTTTAGTACACAAGAACAAAGAAATCATAAAATGTCTCCACAAAGATACACATTTCAGTATGCATGTTTTCAGTGTTTCTGTCAGTGACATTAGCTACATGTATACATGCTACAACATTCCATAATGCACACATACATGTAGGTACATGAACGCTAAATTGCTTAAAAGCTCAAAGCAATCTTATCTAAAGCTTGTGTCGCCAGCATGAACAATACGTGCCCAAGGCACTGACAATCGGCATCACTTGACAGTGCAGGCACGGTCCGCATACATTTGTTCCCCCTTACAGCGCAGGCACGTACACATGTAAAACTAACTGATTAATTTACTGTAATTGGCAGGCCTGCCTTTCCCCAGACAAGATAAATGGATGCACGTCTGTCTATTCCATAGAGCAGTGACCTCCACTTTTCATATTGCGCAAAATGTGTGTGTGTGCATTCACAAAGCATGCCCGGAAGATGTAATTATGCATAAAAGATGGAAATTACAAGGCTCATGTTTCGGAAGATGTTTTCTTGCATCCTGTTTTCTCGGAAGCCATTTTTTTCCCTACTTTGTTCTATACATTTACATATATACATTATATGTATATGCAGTTACACCTTAACATCAAATCCTGTGCAATATATACATAAAAAAAAATTCTCAGGAGAAAGAAGCTATTAAAGTGGGTTTTTTTTAATCAATTAAAAAAAATATCTATCACCTTATATGAAGGAGTAAAAAATAAAATGAAATGATGTACCGTAACAAAGAATGTCAGTATAAGGGTATGTTTATATGTACATTTACAGAAATTTAAAAAAAATTTTTATTAGTGTCCGTCTGTAAGACATTCTTGAGGTCTTTCAACTTAAAAAAAACCAATTTCATAATTGTGCAAGTCTGAGAGCAAGAACTTTCTCCAAGTCCATCTCAGACCCAGCTCCCCAGGGAAACTGGTAGGGATTCGAACCACGCTGTTATAAAGCGTTCCTTTTATCCCCATTACCCACGTATTGGGCAGTAGTACCAGTCTATCTCAGACCCAGCTCCCCAGGGAAACTGGTAGGGATTCGAACCACCCTGTTATAAAGCATTCCTTTCAGCTCCATTACCCACATTTTGGACAGTAGTACCAGTCTATCTCAGACCCAGGTCTCCAGGGTCCGGCAGGCTTCCACCGTTCACTGAATGACCTTAATTAACCAAACACCTGCCTCATACTACATGTACATGCCATTGTCATATTAGACATATTTCATTACAGGTGTTTTTTTTTTTATAAAGAGATTATTTTCCATATGTCTAGATTGAAAGAAAAATAACAGACACACACAATATGCTAATACTGCAAACAACCCGAGAGGCCTGCATGTCTGGAGAGCTGGTTTTCAAATTTCATTTTTTTTTTCAAAGGCTTTTGTCGGTGCTAGACACGTACGTGCTGGCTGGCAATGCAAATGAAATGACACATCGTTGATGACATAAGGGACGACGGCATGATGTTTTGTAAAAGCAACAGGGCTCGGGGAAAAATGGCGGGTGACTGGGTAATTATTTTCGGCATTCCGTTAATGTACATGTGAATAGTGCCAATTTGTTTAAGGGGTGGTAATTATGAAAATTAATTTCCTACCGAATGTTACATAAAACCTCTGGTTTATTTGACGAAAGTTTAATAACAAAATATGACGTGCGATATTTTCAACTATCACAATCAATGACGGAACACATTGTGGCATTTCCTGCAGAATATCAGTATTAATTTGTCATCAGTAATTGAAGATGAGTGTGCAGTCAGGCACGACAAACTAGGCACGCCCGAAGCAGTGAAGCCTAACACGCAAAGTTACATTTGCAGACACTGGTAAATGTACATGTACATGCAGGGTGTGTGGACAAGTACGTACATGTACATGTACATGTACATATGTCACCTTGCAATGCATTACAAAATGTAATTGCATTGCTGTGAAGGTGGTGAGATACTTTTTTTATGTACATGTACATGTATATTGCATAAAAGATATATGTGTAGATAGGCTAGCTACATTGCTGTACATGTTTGCCAACTGTACATGTTTGAATGTGTTGACACATTTAGTGCAGATAATCCAAACATGTACATGTACATGTACGCGTTCATGTGTAAACGTACCGGTACCATGTACCAGTATGTACCATTCCGGCGATTCACAATGCAGAGCGCCACCAATAGTTTGCCACGGAGAGTTCATTTTTCCCAGTGCATTGTGGGAGATGGTCGCCAAATTCGCAGCGCGGGACATTTGAAATTGTTTGTTTTTTCCGGTCAGTAGTTTCGTAAGCATGTGATTCGAGTATATGTTTGCCCTTTTATTTTCTTTGCATCAATATGGTGATTTTTTGTAAGGCGGGAGAACGCTATGCCTCTATCTATAACATAATAGCTCAAGTTCTCTACTGACACTCATTCAAATGGGCCATATTTTGTCGACCGCAAACTCTTGGTGGCGCACTGCATTGTGAATTGCCTGAATTTAGCATTTGTTTTTTACAATAAAAATGCATTTGTAAAAAAAAAATTCAAAATTGGGTTTCAGGCTCTTTGACAAAATAATAAAGACAAAAATGCATTTTAAGTATCAGCCCTTCAAAATGGCAGCATTTCAAAGAAAATGTAATTATGTAATTCCACGGCCAATCGTACGTGTGTTTTGATTGAGAAATATTGATCTTTGTATGAGGTATTGTCAGTAACATTTTCACCAAATCTGACAAAACAAGAGGGTTTTGAAAAACACTGGGTGCTATTTTTTTTTTTTTAGTGTTTTGCTATCACATGGTATCAGAAAGTACTGCTCACCAAATGTTAAATAAAACCTCTGGTTTATTTGATGAAAATTTAATAACAAAATATGACGTGCATATTTTCAACAATCAATGGCGGAACACTTTGTGGCATTTACTGCATGATATCAGTATTAATTTGTCATCAGTAGTTGAAGATGAGTGCAGTCAGGCATGACAACTTGAAAACCAAGTAGCTTTCTGCCTACTTGAAAATCATTCGCGCGATAATTACACAGAACCTGTGCATTTTCAAGGTGTTTTTGTGTTACGTGTGTAAATATTCTTCTTTTTAACAAACTTTCCAACTATATGTAATTATCATTTCATGTCAAATGAAAGTTGGGGCCTCAAAGGGGGGGGGGGGGGGGAGGGGGGAACTCTGGGTGAAAGTGTCCCTTTAAGTAGTTCCTCTCTATCTTGTCAGATTGGCAATCATCGAGAAACTGGATCAAACGCCACCTTCGCCCGACCATTTTTTGGCACCGTGTTTGTCTAGTAAGACTACACCTAGCCAGCCATCTCCTCCAGAGCGACGGTCTGGGGGACAGCCCTCCAGTGATTCACTTAACTCTGTGACTGTATTATCGGGCAGGAGGTCGAGGGGGGGGGAGGGGGGGGTGTCTTGCCATATATTTAATCTGACAGGTTGGTATATGACAGCATCCGAATGCCTTGACTACGGCCGGAAGTATCAAGTGCGTCTATGGGATGTTGATTCAGTCACTTTATAGGCGCATGTGTGATTGCAAGCCTTAGCCAGGATTTTCGAACAGGATGGTTTTTCTTTTATTGTTTATGTCACAGAGTATTTTAAAGTGACGGAAGAAAGAAAGTTTCCAGGTTTTGTATTGAAGTGTCACACAATCTAATGACTATGAACATCCTACATGTGTCCTACATGTGACCTACATGTGACCTACAACTGAATAAAATCTGACAGTTGACAATTGCTCTCATACGAGGGGAAAATATTAGGATTCTTAAAGGGACGTAACATGCTGGAATGCGCCTAATTGGGCTACAAATTGCATTTCAAACAAATTGTTAATCGGAAAGAGCATTTAAGAGTAGGATATAAACTTCCATGCAACCATCCTTTAAAAACTGGGCGTTTTTGTGTTATTCTTGTGGATACCATGCGGGAACGAATTTCGGGAGTCAAAATTTGAATCTCAAAAATCGAGCTGAATGCTAGCTGTAAATCCTTCTGCACAGTGTTTCGCATTCTGGGGACGTGCGAGAAGCAACATTTGTGTATTGGTACTGTGTGTATTATTTGACAAACACACCGCGTGTACGTGTTCATCTTTTCAAACCGTGGACGAAAAATACCAGAGAACAAAAGAGAACAATATCGTCTACGATTCCCAGCATACGTCCACGATTAGGGTCGTGTACAAAACCTATGGGAGTCTTCCTAAAAAGTTAGTACAAACAAAATAGGGACAATAGGACGTCCACGATCGACGGTGAAGACAGGTTTGCGTGTTCCATAAATTGAAAGGACATGGCTGGAAATACGTATGCGTATTCCACAAAATGTCCAACGCGTCCGATGTAAACATCCGGGTTTTTCCATCTTTTCTTTCGGGAACGGTAAGACATTAGGAACCATCCTCAAGTCTGCAAAATCCTCCATTTTCCACCCATGTAAAAATTGGAATTCAACATCAATCCTCCAAAATCATCTGTTATTTCTTGAATTTGTTCAGAGACCAAGGCCTCAATCCTTCAAAATCCTTCAACAATCACTGTTAATGGGTTGAGGCAGTGCCGATGACATTCAGAAGCAGTGCTGATGATATCAAGCATAATGCAGGGCTGAATTATGCATGACTGGACATAAACAACACAACCTCCAAAATCGACATTTTTTGCCATTCAGCCTCCAAAATCCTCCAAAACCGCCTGGATGATTTTGGAGGATTGAGTAGGGCTGGGGTTAAAGTGCTCCCGCGTGTCGTCCAATATGGCCAATTGGCTTGGCCTACTCATTTGGGCCACGGTTTCATCAACTTGTTAGCTGCAGTTGGAATCGTAACAAAAAGAATCTGGTTTCGAGTGCATGCAGTCTTTGATCCAGCCCCAAAGCTTGTAACTAAAGGGTGACAGGAAGAGGGGCCAAGTGACGGGTTTGCTTGACTCACCAGGAAATCGTCGGGCTGAATCCCAAATAATTCTCGGAAGTATCGGAAGGCGATGGGGGCGTAAGTCTTGAACCTGAAGTCTGGGTAGCTGTGCGCAGGTGTGATGTTACTGCCCTCACTTTCAAGATGTAAAAAAAAAATCAAAGGAGTAAAAAAAGATGACATTTACACTGTATTACGGTTAAGTTAGAATTAAAAGTTCAGGGTATTAAAACAATTGCACAATAAGTTCTGAGTGGCGTTCTAGAGACCCTCAAAACCAAGTCGTATAAGGAGCAACTCAGACCAACAAAAATAGATCTGGTTTTCAGACAGATGAACTTTACAATACTCTGGAGCCGTTCCAAACAACTGCAGTGGACTTTTCAGTGAAGTCACTCCTAACTGATTCAAACAGAGAATCGGTGAGGCGTTCTGCCAAAAGTTGAGGGAAGTTGGCACAGGCCGTAGTGGAGAAAAATGCCCCAAAAATGAATGGGGTTGATTTTCTATTTCTAGATTTATTCATATTTGTAATCTTTGATATATGTCTACTACACATGTTAGAGATATACATGTAGTATAAAATATGGCTAATAAGTGTTTTACAGGAAAACAATTGGCATCTTTCATTTTTATGAATCCAAACTCAAAGCTTTAACAGCCTTTTTTCTCAGAGTTTTATTTGTGGACATGTCGATAAAATGCAAACTTTAAACAGCCCTTACTTGTCTACGGAACGTCCGATTGAAGTGCAACAAACAGTATCGTAAGGAGAATTTTATTATCTTTCCTAAAACCCGCAAAACCCTCATTTTGACCTCTGCCCAGTTCTGTCTCATTTTGCCAGAGCGCCTCACATTTGTCATGTACTCAATTCGACTCTTCGGAATAAATATTGGTTCAAGGCGACTCTGGAATGCCATTGTCACTTGGGTTTATTATTCACCTTGGAAAGAATACACTCTCTACCACAGCAAAGTCTTGCAATAGTACGTCTCTCTCAGGTTTAGCTGACAGACTACCGACAGAGTGTCCAATGCCCAGCTGAATTGCGGCCATCAACGCAGACGAACTCGTCTGCAAGGAACAACAATATCAGTATTAAATAAGCGGTGTAGAAATTGAGGCCATCACAAGTCTGGTCGTGAGTCAATCACAAGTCAATTCACAAGTCTGGTACCAAGTAACCATGGTAACAGGAGATGAACAATAACAAAGGAATGCCTTTGTCTCAGTTCATTTGAATAATTGGTGACTTGACTTGGGACTGGAGGACTTGTGATGAACTCGAGTACAAAATAACAATTGATAAACAGTTTTTTTTTTAAATCATCCATCACTTCTTTTTTTTGTAATTAAGCCACCATTGTTTTTGTCTTACAGAACAAAATAATCACTTTTTGACTGACATTTAGCAGAATCCCAGACAAGGTAATCCTACAAGAATAAACGTAATCCAAGCAAGGAGGGGCTCAAATAAATTCAGATTTTTATACAAACTTGCAAATTGTTTTCAATCATCAACAGACCATCAATTGAACTCTGTGACATGTGTACAATGTACGTCCGTAGAAGTTAGAACGTCAAACTTGAATTTATTACCAATTTTGAAATTAAGTCCATCACAAGTCTGGTCATGAGTCAATCACAAGTCAAATAAATTCAGATTTTTATAAAAACTTGCAAATTGTTTTCAATTATCAACAGACCATCATTTGAACTCTGTGACATGTGTACAATGTGCGTCCATCCGTAGAAGTTACAACGTCAAACTTGAATTCATTACCAATTTTGAAATCAAGTCTTTCACAAGTCTGGTCATGAGTCAGTCACAAGTCTGGTACCAAGTAACAGGGGAAGAACAATAACGAAGGTCTGAGTTCCTTTGCTGGTCAGTTGAGGCTATAGGCGACTTGTAATGGACCTGTGAGGACTTGTGATGAACTCGAATACAAAATTGCAAAAAAAATTTACAAAAATTAAAAAAAAAATATATTATTAATCACTTTTGTTGTAATTAAGCCACAATTTTATTTGTCTAATGGGGGAAAAAAGTTCATTTTGACTGACATTTTGCAGAATCATAGACAGCGTTATCCTAAAAGAATAAAATAATGCAAACAAGGAGGGGCTCAAATAAATTCAGATTTTTATTAAGACTTGCAAATTGTTAACAATTATCATCAGACCTTGAATTCAATTACATGTACCTCCATAGACGTTAGATCATAAAACTTGAATTTATTACCGCCGTTTCGCAAGCATTTGTGAAACATATTGCTTTAGGTACACGTACGTAAACCATGATCACTGCTCCAATATCGATTTATCCAATTACAAATCATAATAGAAAAAATAACCCACAACCGTAGACGTATAATTCAATTAAATGTGAATTATCTAGACACTAAATTATTCCAAGGACCAAATATAGAAAAAGAAAGGTTCAAAGGGAATGGACGGTGTTTCTGTGCATTCTTATAGAAGTTTGGATTGTTTTTGTTAATTAATTTACCATTTTAAGTGTATTTTTAGAATTTTTACAAGGAAAGCGTATCAAGGAATTTGCACTTCACAAATGAATGAATTATTTTTTATCATTAATATAATATCACCAACATGTACCTATATGAGTGCTTAGAAACATACATGTGCATTGTACATGAAGCACATTTGTTCAATTGTACATGTAACGTGCATCAAATCCAGAGGGTAACACAATAGAGCACGTTTATTGAACACGTTACTTATTGATCCAAATTAAATATTCGTCTATGAGCCAGACAGCATCCATTTTTTCCCGCACCTTGCCCGGTTGAATAAATTGCAAACATTGGGTTGTTTGTTTTTCATATGTTTTCCAAACAAGTCAGTTGTCATGGTTTTAGAATCATACAGCATGTACTTTTTTTCTCAATCTAGTTCACTACAATTAGCCATCAATATTTCATCTGCCTGTAAATTGTTGACGACAGATTTGATATGAAGGAATACGACCCTGAAACGATCTGGCCAGACAGTCCATTCATACAATGACAGCATAACAAGCTGTACAAACCATGTGTACATGGCACAGTTACAGTTTTGCATTGAATAAATACACAGGTCTCCATGTACTGGTATCTATTGGTTGTAATTTCATAAAGTTCAAGGATGCCATAATGTACATGTATGCCGCTGTGATCTGAACACTTCACTGGCCTGGATTTCATATTAGGCACGTACATGTGACCATGGGAAGCATTGTTTATTACATTTCATGCATGTGTAGATCCATGCATGGTTCCTTTCTAGTTTTACTTTTAGTATACTTTTATGATATATAAATGCTTTGACAATGTGCTTGTTTCATTTGTTGGCCGAATAAATAATAAGAATAAAAATGTACATGAGCAACGTGACCACATGTGTTCATGTATATCTTGCCTAGGATACATGCACCTCCATACATGTATTGTATGTATCAGAACACTACATGTTCAGGTACAGGTACATGTTCATTGTACATGTACATGTGGAGTCAGGTACATGTACCAAACATAGTTAAATGCACATGGGTCAAAAATTAGGGTCCAAATTGTGACATTTTGTGTCGCTGTTTATACTTTTTGAGTGAATGATGCACCATACACTGCTGTATTTGATACCATTTTACACTAGAAATTCACAATTTTCTGAAGCAGTTTAGCAACTTTACTTTAAACTACAAATTAAAGACTGCAAACATAAAGTACTTGGCTGTGCATGTAGTAATGTGTAAAATTGCATCAATAACCTTTGATTTTGTCTGTGTACACCCCAACATGGGGTCGCTATATAGCGCCCTCGCTCGTTGAAGATTAAGGCCAATTAGCATCAGTGGGGGGGGGGGGGGAGGGGGGGGTAGGGGCAGTTGGGCTAGAGATTGCGATTTCGAGGGGCAGCTACTTGTACATGCATAGATGTTATTACCCTAACCTCTTACTGCGAGCAGAAGTAATACCAATCAATACGAGGTGGAAAACTTCATCATTCACAAGACCAACTTGATTCGTTTTTTTCCAGGCCACCTCACGACATTCATGACACAGACTACCGGTAACGATCAATAGTCCAGCAAACAGTAAATGGACTAACGTTCCAAGCGTTCAAGATTGCCGGCTGCGCTGGGAAGGACCTACCGGTACAACCGTTTGTCCTAATGCGAACGAGACGAGGTGGGTCGGCTTCACTGAGTTGCTCAATGTGGCATACACGGAGACCGAGGAGACAGTATGTAAGATGCTGTCTCTGTCAAAGATGAAATAGTAGATTGCCTACTTTGAAATTCCTTGTCATCAACAGTAGACAGTTATACAAAATACAGTGGGCAGAGTAGGGCTGTGCATCGGAACCGGGGGCCTGTCCACTGATGTCGTGAACCAATTCCAAATTATGGAATCGGGTACCCGTACCCAACTTTACAAGTGTTAGTAACTCCTCTGACAGTGAAAAGGAAAGGTTTTGAATGTCATTTTCTGTCTTAGAATGTTCAAATATTCCTGTGCTGTAATCCTTTATTTATCAAATAATAAACTTCATCTCTCTCCAAGTATTAAGCCAAACACTTGATAAATTTATACTGTGCATTAGTCATGACAGTGTACAAAATTGACATTTGGTCTCCTCCTGTTGTTGAATAATTTGTTGTTGACGGGATTTACGGCTTGTACATGTACATGTATAATGTAAAGCTTGTTTCATCTCGAGACAACCTGCTTGTGTGATTCTGCAACATACATGTACACACATATAATATGGAGTTAAACTTGAAAATTGTGTGAGTGCAATAGTGCATTGTTAGATTTGCAAAATGCTTTTACTGCATAATGGCATGCTGACAGATGGAAAAATATGTAAGTGTTCCTGGAAATTTTAATTGAATTTGTGTTGCGTTTAACAATTGATTTCAGAGTGGTCTTTGGCCACACATCAAATACACACCACTGTGTCAATGACTATGTAATGGGAGTTCCAACAGTGACAGCGTAGTGCATTACAAATGCCACAATCCTCGTTGTATTACGACAAGGTCCCCTTGAAACTAGTTACTGATGTTGTAAGGTTATCAATTTGTCCATAGGTTATTTTTAAAAAGTTGTTGTGTAACCTTTGGTTAATTATAAAGCAGTGACCTAGAAAACCCTGTGAGGTCACCTAAACCGAAACTGTTATCTGTAGTTCATTGTCAAAGTGAACCCACACGTTTAATACCATTATGCATGGTATCCCATCTATGCATTAAAGAATAATACACGTACGATGAACACGTACTTGGACGAGAGAAATATACCCCCCCCCCCCAAAAAAAAAAATGACCCTGTTTCAAGTTCAGTGTCTTTGGTTTTATATTTCTCCTACAACACTTATCAGTGAGGAATAGCCTACATGTGTATTTGAAATTGAACATATTGTACAAATAATAAATTTGAACAATTTTATGGCGTGTTTGAAGGAGACACTAGACAGATCATGAGAATGGCTAACTGCACAGCAGCTGAGTACCAGTCACAAGCAATATAAATTACATGCATTTTTGGCTGGTAACCTGTTTTTGCTAAGCAGATATGTTTCTGTGCTTAGTAAGGTACATGTACACGCCCGTAAGTGCTAAGAAGTTCAATAAAACTGGCCTCATGGGATACATCTATAAATGCTTGTCAACCGGCCATCAGTTATCTTTCCCAGCATATGCCAGCCTGCCTGCCTGCCTGCAGGCCAGCTCAGCTACCAATTAAATGTCTTGTGAATTTTCGGAGTTGTATATGAGCACGTACATGTACGTCTCGTCTGTTACCTGTACTTAACCATGCATAAACATCAATCGCAATTATGCAATATGGGGTGGTTACATCACTGACATTTGATATTTAACCAACAGCAGTCAGACTTGCACTAATGTCATACACATTAGCACCGGTCTATCCGGTTCATTAGTGTGACGTCATCTCAATTCAACAATGCGTACTTCACACGGTGTAGTATAGCACGAATGAAACCGGAAGTTAACGCAACTCGAGCATTTATCCAATGGGCGCTAGTTTTCAGTGGTGCGCGTGCGTGTCTGACGTTTTTACTAACGAACCGGATAGTGAAGGTAACGTCTCTTCGTTTGGATCAAAAATGCGCAAAGCCTTTTAGCAATCATTTGTAACGACAAACACAAGAAGCATGATTGAAGATAATGGGAATAGATATCATCAATAACCAGATGAGTGCTGCAGGCTTTCAAATCACGTATCAAAATCAATCAAGTTGGATTGTTACAATACGGCAAAATATTCAAGTCGGCGTAGGAAAACGGTTGGCTCGTCTTCTACTGTCAAGCTCCGGGATGAGATTGTCAATTCAAACAAAAAAAAAGGTCTGAAAGATGCATTCTTTCTCGACTGTTATCTTTCTCTCAGATTCAAAGGTATGATTTCAGGCTAAAAGTCTGAAAAAAAGTCTCATGTCTAGAAGTTGATCACGTACATGTGCCTACATGTTTCCCACACCTACTGGCAGTATGCACAGAACCTGTACAACACACAGTGTCTGAATATAATTGCCTTCACCGAGTGAAAATGGCCGTAGGCATATTTCTGTTTCCATGGTTTTGCTGCACTCTACATTCGTTTTCCTTTACATGTGTGTGTGGTTTTTTTTTAGAATCACATTACTTCGTTTTGGCCTGTGGGAATAAGCAATTCTGTCCACGGTGAGTCCCTATCAATTTGGAATCGACAATGAAGACCTAAGACTTGAACACATGGTGTGGGAATGATACAGAGACATTTCGACCAGTGTGAAATGAAGGATTAGCCCTCTCTGTCTGGCTGGCAATTTCAACAAGGCCAGCCCAGCAGTTCAAATAAATCAAGTGACTGTTTTTAACAGTTGAGTGCTCCCTGCCTTCATAGAGCAGGATTGACTGACTGTGATTGTTATGAAACCTGATATACATGTAAAGGTAGATATACCGGTACATGTAGCTATGCTTTGACTGTAGGAGATTGATAAGCCAGCTGTGGACTCTTTGTTCCAGGTAAACTGACCGGGTCAGTCTTTGTGAGAGAAGTTTGGCTAGTAAAAGTAAAAGTAACCATGGTAACCTCATGACTTGTGAAATGTAACCACGAGAAACGTTTCTCGAACTGTTTACAGTGGACTTGAAAAGGGGAAAGTAATCATCTTCTTAGGGAGTTTTACCCAAAAAATCCAAGATCCACAAAAGATCAGAGATACATGTAACTCCAGGCTGTCTTCACTCCAAACAAACTTACCTTTTTGTAAGTTGTTTCTCCGAGAGTGTCCACTCGTCTGTGGCCGATTTTTTTCTGTCTCGGAGTGGTAGGCTGCTCCCCCAGCGGACTCTGCGAATAGACAAGAAAATATAAACCGATTGTTGGAGGTCGTTTTCTCCGCAACTCAAACAAATGACCTGAGAGGTGTTTGGGACTCTCTTCTGGACATTCAACTTGCGTACTTGAGGCAAAGAGGATGTACAATGTATAGATTTGTTTTAGTGTAATAATGTGCTGACTGCCAAAGATTTCGTTGACTGTTGCTCAATCTCTGGGCGGTCAAAATTGTAAGTGCTACATGTAGACGAAGAATGTCCACTTTTCATGATGACTTAGGATTGAGCACATTTATCTTTGTTATTCCTAGTATTGGTGCGCTGTACTTTCTACAACAAAATTTGAGAAATAAAGCCGGAAAGCTCCAACTTACACTGCCGTCCATGGTTCCAGATCTGCTTTTGTACTTCATTGAACCCATTTTGACTGGAGAAAAAAAGACAAAAAAAAAGGCTTTTAGACAACAAGCAGAAAGAAGAGTCACATGTAATGAACGCAGGAAAAAAAAATTATTAAAAAAGTAACTCCATGTTGGTTCACTTTTCAGAGGTATCAGGTTCGATTTCCCCTCTAGCTTCATTGTGTGACAGTAAGTCCGAATGAAACTACAGGTAACTGGTAGGGGATTCGAACCTGCAACCTTCCAAAAGTTGCAGGTATAAATCCCCTTCAAGTTTCAATGCCTCTCAAAATGCATTCATCCTTAACCCTAACCCCCTAGGCCCTTGTTGCTTACAACCATCCTCAATCCTCCAAAATCCTCCAAAATTTTTCAACTCCGCCTAAATTTTTCAAAATTGTCAGACAGTCCTGCCTCAAAATGCATTCATCCTCAATCCTCCAAAATCCTCCTCATCCCAAAACTTTGCACTCGTGTTTAAATGAAGGATAACCAACGCCAAATCCTTCAATATCATCAGACAGTCCTGCCTCAAAATGCATTCATCCTCAATCCTCCAAAATCCTCTTGTGCTTCATTCACCATTCATCCTCAATCCTCCAAAATCCTCATGTGCTTCAATCACCATTCATCCTCAATCCTCCAGAATCCTCATTTGATTCAGTCACCATTCATCCTCAATCCTCTCGAATCCTCCAAAACCGCCAGGAGGATTTTGGAGGAGTGAGGTGGGTTAGGGTTAATCCTCTAAAATCCTCCGCATCTTCAATTTCAAACACCATTCATCCTCACTCCTCCAAAATCATCATGTGCTTCAACACCATTCATCCTCAATCCTCCAAAATCCTCATGTGCTTCAACACCATTCACACTCAATCCTCCAAAATCCTCATATTTCTCAAGCACCATTCATACTCAATCCTCCAAAATCCTCCAAAACCGCAAGGAGAATTTTGGAGGATTAAGGTGTGTTATTAGGGAAGATGCGTTCCCCATGTTTTATTCCAAACAACAAATTCCTTTTTTCCTTTTTGGGACATGTTGGATGTTTGCAACCCTTTGAAAAAAACCCACCAGGTTTCTGTTTTGGGCACAAACAGATTTGCCTTGCGAGCAGACTAGCTCCTGGCCTGTACATCATCGATATGGATTGTGGGGTTGGGAACAAGCCTTCCCCACGAGAATGAAATTATTGTCTGGCCACCACTTATTCAAATTACTAAACATGGGCAGATTCTTTTTCGGTCAACGTCTCATTCAAAATGTGAATTGTTCTAGTGCTAGTAGAAACACAGCAATTTAGAAAATGCCTTTTTTCCCAGGATGAAAGTCAAAAATATACGTAGCACGGGAAACGTACATTAAACTACTAGACGGGGGGATCCAAATACGCAGCCTCCAAAAGTTGCAGGTTAACGTCCCACTGCACTCAATTCATTGTTAAACTTACAATTGAAACAAAAATATCTATGTTGGTATTATGCTTACATGTACTTGATAATGCACCCTTCACGTTTTTGTTAGGCTCCAATAGACTTTTATCATGCTGCCACCATTTCAGTCACGTTCCCTGTATCCAATAACTGTACTGAGCAATAATGGGTTTTTGTGCAAAAAGGAACCAGACTATTTTTCCTTCCAGCCTCGCTTTGGTTACGTTGATTTGAAAGGGAAAAAAATCAAGACAGCCGCAACATGATAATGGTCTATTCTATGGCACTGCTTATTGCCATGATATTCTGGTCATTGAATTTATGTTTTTTGTTTAAGGGTACCTAGGACCATCACAAGCAAGAACATTTGATTCTACAACACTCCCATTTCCACACAATGAACTCTGACATGCTGACTGTGTCGGCATTAAGACACACCCAGACATAAGATTTCATGTAGTATGTTCTTCATGTACAGTGTACGTAATACATGTACTGCAAGCAGTGTATAATGTGTACATGTACATACATACATGTACATGTATATGCATGCTCTAAAGTGGGGCATGCATGTCTCTGCATAATGCTTGCACTTGACATACGTACATTTTTTTTTTTTATATATATACTATGTACATGTACATGAACACTGAACATACTTGCATTATAATTTGTAAATGTCTTGTACATGTAGTCTGTATGCAATTTAAAGGGAATGTACAACATTTGCTTTTGCTGAAATTTTCCGACATAAATGGATTTGGAGGATTAGTATGTGATGGAAAATATTGTTAAACTGACTTGTTTCACGTTTTGGGCTTGTAGGTGCTGGAAAAACCAGGAAAACCAATCATGTTCGTGTAGCCTGGTTCCCTGACCCCACTTAAGATGAAACGAAGCAATGTATAGACTTTGGGGAACTTTAAGGTCAGATAATCAGTCTAGCAGGCTTGTTTCCTGGTGTGTAATCAATTGCAAAGAAAATGCGAATACGAAAATTTAGAAGCAGTTTTTGAAAAAAAAACAGCTTTCTCCAACACTTGTCAGCCGACCAGCGTTGGAAAAATACAATTTTTCTTGAAAATGTGAGCACACACAGGAGCCACGATTTTACAGGATGCTTCAGACTGTCATGAATTCCCTAACAGTCCAGTAAGGTGCTTCGTGATAATTTGATCATTTCGTTTTTTGATGTTTGCAAATGTTGTATCTTCCCTTAAAAGTAATCCCATCTAAAAACTATGGCGGAAATTATTGTACTAAAGACAATGTAGGCCTACATGTAATCGTAATAATTTAGTAATACATTGTATTCATACTTTATACATGTACTACACTGTTGTATGCAATACTACAAGTACACCTTCCATCATGTCTTATACACAAGTGTGCAGTATTTCACATGTTCAGTACATGAATGGTGACATCATTGTTACTGTTAAACGTAGGCCAAAAAAAAAAATTCGGTCTCTGGTCAGCGCGCGCATCGATTTTAATCATGCGCGTCAACCTTTTTTTTTTCAAATTAACACGGAAGCTACAACAGCGCCCTCTATTGCCGCACCTCCTCAAATGTTTGTACCAGGGAGCACCAAGGAATGGGGAAATTGCACCAAGGCAAATGATAAAGGGCACCAAGGCATATTATGGAGGACACCAATGTATAATGAGGACACAAAAAAGCAAAATAATACCCACCTTGTCTGTAAAATTCAAGCTTGAAAAAAAAAAAAAGCCACCCAAAAAAACAAAAAACGTGTCGCCGCATCAATTCCGGAACTTTGGTCTGACCAGAGACCGACTATTTTTTGGGGGGGCCTTAAGTACATTGCAATCACAATGTTGCCATTATGCAAAGGTGCCGGTAGCAGTAAAGGTACTAAAGTTATCTTAAAGGGAATATACAACATTTGCAAACATCAAAAAAATAAAACTATTATTATGAAGTACCAATCTGGACTGCGAGTGAATAACAGTCCAAAGCATCCTGTGAAATCATGGCACCTTGTGTGCTGTCAGTTTCAAGAAAACTGGTATATTTGTATCAATTTCCAACTCTGGTCTACACCCAAATATTCAATTACACGCCCCTCCCTTCAAAACAAGATAACACACAATGTCAACAGAATCTCCCCACATGTACTCACATGTGTACATGTAGTATGCACTGACAAGAGATGGACTTTGAAACAGTTGCAAGGCAAGGCAAAGTGCATGACATGTAAAACTGCGCTAGTGGTGTTTATAGGGTACAAGTACTGTATGGTAATATCTTAACGCAAAATGTATGCATACTGGGCCTATCCAGGATACAAAAGTAACAAACTACCCAGTAAGTGTTCGATGGTTTTATGTTTTCCCATGAAAACAAATAAAACATGGCGGCATGAGTGTGTATATAAACTATCAAGACATGTAATGGCAGCATGTGTGTATGTATTTAAAGCTATAGTCCATCATTTGTAATTTGTGCATTTTGTTCGTTTGAAGCAACAAAAGGGTTCAAAATCTAATGAAGGATACTGAGCAACTAACCTGATGAAGTTTCAGCTAAGCTTCAGCTGTACATATCGAGAAAAACAGCATTCTAAGATCTCAATTTCAAATCAAAAGTTACTGAATCATGTTTTGAATTGTTTTGAATTGCAGCCATACGCAACGTAGCGCACTGATCCGACGAATTATAACTGCGCGCGCATGTGCGTCGTTCCAATACTTGTGCGCGCTGCGCTGAATAACAAAACGAACTACTAATTTAAATTTTCCTACGGTGCTTCTTAAGAATCACCGTTGGAAATGCCTTCTTTCATTGATTACTTCAAAATGACACCTTTCCACATTGTCCCAGAAGGAATAATTTCACAGGGAGTTTAGTTCCCTTACTATCTTTCAACCAAGTTTGTTTTTCAACAATAATTACGCCAGTTACTTTTCGGATGGCTGCAAATGATGGACTATAGCTTTAATTTATAATTGGCCTGATTTTACTTGGCATATATTTGCATTTGTTTTTTTTTGTTTTTGGGGTTTTTTTTTTTGGTGGGAGGGCTGTTTGGTGCTCACGTTTTGTGGCCCCAGACTGATACAAGCTCAGGGCCCATTCCACGGCGCTGCTTAACAGTTAGCAGAAAAGTTGTGCTTAGCATATGATTCTCTAGCAGAGAAATTTGCTCACCTTAAGCACTATTTCACAGAGCGATGGGAAAGAATGTTGCAACCTGACGCTGCTTTTTTCTTCATATAACAACTCAATGGAGGTCAGTGGTTGCAAAAATGATGATAAGACATGAATCTGGGACTGAGAAACATTTCCAATTTTGTTAGGAAATACTTAGAAAACTTTCTTGACTCTCCACAGACTTTGTACACAGCCGCTGAAGTAGCGTCAGGTTGCAACATTCTTTCCGCGTGATGTGCTAACAGTCGCGCATGCATGGAAATTTCTGTAAGCGTGCCTTTTGCTGTGGTTATGCTTGTCTCCATGAAATAGATGGAGGCTCTGTTAACAGAAAATTGTGTGCTTAGCAGCGCCGTGAAATTGAGCCGATGTGAGACAGTAAGGTGGCCAAAGCATCATAATTTGAGCCAGAAACAAAGGAGAACTGGCTTTAACATTTCGTTACTAGCACGTACATGTAGTAAATTACAATATATAAACAGGGAAAGGACAGAAAATTCGGACAAAATATTTTCAACTTAGTTCAAACTCAAAAGAAAATCCTTTCATGTTTTTATCATGTGTTTATGAGGAATACACTAACTACCAAATTAAAATGTTAAAAATGCATGTAATGTTTACATACGTGTGTATCAGGAAATCCTGAATCCTGAATGTTGTTTACAGTTGGGGCTAGAGTGTGAATTACATCTTTGTTTTAAAATTGTCACACATCCTTAAAAAAATTACCATACATGTTTGTGATTGACAACGTAATCTTGTCAACTGACACACACAGAGAGCACATGCGAGTGCATAATGAATGCACACTAAGAATAGACCTTTCTATAGCCGATGCCTGGTTGGCACATTTTACCAACTATGGAAGGTCCAACACTGCAAAAATGAAGAATAGTAATTTTATGATTACCAAAATACTACTTGATTGTTGAAATAACAAAATTATAAACAAAGTCAAACACTACATAACAATTCCCAAATATGTCTTTTTCTTATGTAATGAGGGTGCTATGAAGACTTTTTTTGAAAAATACAAATGTATGTTGCCAACCACGGCTTCAATTTATGCGCTTGCAGCAGCCCATACAAAATAGCCCTCAATGTTTACAAACAATAGAAACTAAAGGTCTATAACTTCAAACTAATTGCAAGACAGCAATGGTTATTTTTTACCTAATTTAACCAGTTAATGCCGGAGGACATGTAAACATGATCTGGCAATGTAAATTATTGTAAACGCAGAAGGCACTCACTGTGAAATGCGTAACGCATAAAACAGTCGTTTGAGGTATGTACATGGAATCTGGGTTGGGATAATAGAAGGGAAAAGGACCATTTTGTGGAGACCGGATTTTTTTCTGGCGATCGTGTATACTATGGACCCGGTTCCTATAAAAAGGGAACAAAATCCACTTTAATTAAAATAGACTGACCAAACTAGTTGGCGACATTATAAGAGTAAACAGGTAGGCCTATGTCATAGATAGAGGGCAGGGTTTGGGGGTAAAATCCGCGCCGTACGACAGTATGGGCTTTGAACACACCCAAGGTGGAGACGGCTGAAACGTACACGTTCTAAACAAATTAATGACGTCTCCACCCTGGGTGTGTTCAAAGCCCATACTGTCGTACGGCGCGGATCGGAGCACGTATCATTACACGAAACAGTCGTTGATAAAGCGCGACTTGTTTTTCTTCGCGATCGATCGAGCAACGACGGTGACGTCACATCAGACGCCCTCAGCGACAAGCTAATTCAAGAACTGAACCTCCATGCAAACACATTGAACTGTAAGTTTTCAGACTATTTTCCTGTTTTCTTCCAAAATGTTCGCTGTTTGGGAACAATATAAGGGGTCTCATGGGATGTCAAGAATGTATAGATCAATCCAGGATAACTGTCTCTCTCATTTGTAATCTCTTTACCGGTTTTTTGGGGTCTTTTTGTCCTCGCGTGGGTTTGTGACTATGCTACTGTGATGGTGCTACCAAAGTATGGTGAATCGGTGGACGTGGAGCGCTAGTATGGACATTTGGGGTACCCGTAATTCAGCGCTCCACTCAGTACTAGCTACGTCAGGATATTTCTTTTCCCTACAAATCTCACAATATGTGACACTGTGGCAAACTACTTACGACTATTTCCCGAAATGGTGCGTTCTCTGTCCCGTTCTTGAGTTAATTTCGGCGGTTTGGCCGCTGCCGGCGCCACGGCAGCGTCCGCCATCTTCCTAGGGGGCCGACACCAATAAACACGAGCGCCGGCCTAGCGCCTATTCCGTGTTAGTGTTACGCTCTCTCGTGTGGTGGACCCGCGAACGTCGATGATCGACACTACAGCCTAAATGAAGAAAACTGCCTCATATACTTTCTGAATGGTCGTTTACAAAGTTAATATTGACGTCAATGAGAACAACTGTTCAATAAATTGTCGTTTGGCCGTATATTGCACATACTTTCCGAAAAAAATGCGTTTTTTGGAATATTGGAATCGGGCGATCGGCCGTCAGTCACTCGACTTCATGGCTACAAAATACCGGAAACTCAGTTTTTTGCCTGGTAAACATGATCCACGCCTGATATCACAATGCAGACTGAAGACTACCAGTGCATATTGCGCCCTTAAAATGTTATAGCGCCCTCAACAATATTCCACTGTTGCGAAACCGAAACTACGAGGTACGGTGGGCGGTTCTATATTTGAAGGGGAAACCGAGCTTTTTCGCCAACCTTTATTTTTAATGTAGCCAGTACGTCATTTCTTCATGTATGGATAAATAACGAAAACAATGCGTGCGTCATTCTCTAATAAAATAGTGTCAATACGAACGAAAGTATCCTGCAGATACAAATAACAATTTACAGATACGAAAATAGCCCGCCGATCCTGCAAATGATTACCTTCCATGATGTATTTAAAAAAAAAAAAAACTCGCCGTCAGTCGTTATTCATATTTTCTCAAAATTGTTAAAGAATGACTTTCATTTTTTGTTAACTTTTTTAAAGCATTTAGGGGTTCAAACGATAATTTAATTCCGTGTGTAAGAAGCTTTGACTTTTACATCTAGTTTACGAAACTTGTTTCGATTAATTAAATTAGCGGCATGCTAGCTGCTAAAGGTGACGTATACGTTTCGTTTGTTTTGGTTTTGGTTTTGGTTCCATAAAAAAAAATTGCACCAGCAAAGTGTAAGAATGTGACGTACATGTGAACGGTCTCCCCTAAATAAATAGAGACGGGTGCATTTAATTGTACACTTTTAGTTAATATAGTGTGCCTGATTGTAGGATTTTATCATATCAGCGCTCCCCATTGAAAATATGGCACGAGCCCCCCCCCCCCCCCCACCCCCTTCCCCTCATTTGTTGATTTTCGGCAGTCGCGCGCCTCCCTGAAAAAAAATCTGGATCCACCCTGCTAGCCCCCCCCCCCCCTCCCCCGCCCCAAATATTGGCTCTAGAACTGCGCCTGTTGTGTTGCACTACTTATATAGGCGATGACGTAAATTATCAACCTATATTGTAACATCTCATTTTCACCCACGTTACACTATTTGTACGTAAATAAAAATAACAACAAATCCTCAACAATTCCTATCCAAAACGAACACAATGGTGTATAGAACACAAATAAAACAAAACCGACCGAGGTTGTGTTTTCATTTTGGTTCATAAAGCATATTTTAGTCAACCAAATCTAAACCCCTTTTTATACTGGAAAAAAAAACGAAACACTAAAACAATTGCCCAGGAAATACGTCACGTAGGAGGCCGAGGAGGGAGCGGCCAGAACACTTGCTGAAGTGTAGCAGCTCAGCTCAGCGGCGCGCACGCGCGCACACGCGTTGGCCGGCCACGCGCGTAGGCCTACATTTAGATATCAAAAATAATGAATAAATTGAGTTATTTATTCTTTTGATATGATCAATGACGCGTACGGCCGGACAGATCGCGGAACTCGCACGCGGAACATCATTTCAAATTCAGTGCAGTCCGTCGCGCGTATGGCCCAATGGAGTTTCAGATCCTTCAACTTATTCAGTATTTTCAGGAAATTCAGTTATGACTCAACTTGTTTTGTTCTGACAGGCATCGTTGAATATTGTCGGCATAAAATATGAGCTGCCTGATCGGGTTCTTTGATAAATGCGTGCCCGGTAAGTTTCAACTGGCTGTTGTGAAATTTGCCGTGTCGAAAGTTATGTTCATTTTGTGCTTCGGCCTCACGAGAAAGCGATTTCATTTTTATTATTATTTTGTCATGTGTGTCAGCTGTGAAGCGGGTCCTTTATAATTGCTGCCCATGTGTGTACTGCCTCCTCTGGGGAGATACCAATACCTTAAAGTTTATTGTCGTCAAGACGGTCTTGGGACTTGGCTTCGGAGGCCTCCTCGGTGTAGGTAAGTCTAAACAAAAGTGCAGTGATTTCCGCCCTCAGTAACGATTTTGGATAGCAGTTTAAACAAATTGGAAATTTTGTATAAAACGTTGGAATCATTGATTAGCCTAAAACGTGTTTACGAAATCATTTTGTACCCATATTGTAGCCCAGGTGGACTCAATACCTCCCTACGTTACGTCAGTCATAATGCAATGAAGACGTCCAACCTGGGCTATTAGTATTACCTATAGTATAGGCCCTGTGTGTTTCCTGACTATGTTAATATAATGCATTTTTTTAATGTACACATGTACATTTCACTCAAGAACCGACATTTTCCCATTGATGATACTTTTTTTAGCCCTCCATGTCTTCATAATCAATCGCATCACCGCCCTACCAGAAGACGGTCGTGAGGCATTCGGCGCGGTCTTCACCCTCGTGTTAGCGGCAGGCTTCGCCTTGTCGCTCCAGCTGCGGTGTATAATGGTCCTCGTCATTCCAAACTTCTTCAGCCGTTACGGGAGAAGTCTTCTTGCCTCCTTCGCCTTCGTACTGTTACTTTCCGGTAAAATTATGGTCCTTAAGTGTCACCAAATTATGTTTTAACCTCTTTGTTGTTAACGATCCTACAAAACGTAGCAACGTTTTTTTTTTGCTAACGCCCCCAAGAATTTCTGCCCATTTTATGAGAAATTCTTTGTTGAGAACGAACTGAACTGAATGGGAGCCGTGCGCACGGCACGTGTATACTTGTGGAGGCTTTGATTGGTCATGGACATCCAATTATGCAAAAGATCTAACCAATTGGAAAGCTCAAGCAAATTGTGTGCTGAAACTTTGGCCAATCAGAATGACTAAAGGCTCTCCGAGGGGAGGATAAACAAACAGTGTTACTGTAAAGTGTAAAAGAGCATCGTTTATGTGCGGTAGTGATGAGTGGATGAAATTGGAAGATGAAAAATGCCATCTTTCTTTTGGGGGGGGGGGCCTATCCAAAATAAAGTTGAGTGCTTTTGCTTATCGCACTAAATTTGCAACTTTTTTTGGAACATTTCCACCAGGTCCCGTCAACAACATTGTGAGGAATTCTAGGGAATCTGCTCGCGCCATCCAATGCACCGCCTCGCTGACATTCAACCACAGTAAAGAACTCTTCACTCTCCTCCACAAACCCTTCCAAGATGCCTTCCAAAATGTTGGGGTAGGAAGAGATAAGATTTGTATGGGATTAGATTATTAAGATTAGCGATGGGATTGTTAAGATTAGAGATAAGAGTATTTAAGGTCATTAAGCCCAGCTAGCAGAAAAAAGGCAGATTGGTTGGATTCCCCCCCCCCCCAAAAAAAATGTAATAATAAAATAATGTACAAAAATAGTTAGTGGCCTGACGTTTCGACCCTAGCAGAGTCTTCCTCGAAGGCTAAATGATAAGACTATAAACATAAACAGGTACATGTATACATTACTGATGTAACAAAAGCAGTCAAGTGGAAATAGATGATGCAGAGGAAAATACACAGAGAAAGCAGTTGGCTGAACAGAAAGGAGGGTAACAAAAGGGAGGGGGATTGGGGGAAGGGAATGGTTGACCACAAAAGGTGGGGAACACAAAGGACAAAGTCAATGGTGGGGAGAGGGAGAGAAAGGTAGTTAAGATTAGAGATGGGATTGTTGAGATTAGAGATGGGATTGTTAAGATTAGAGATAAGAGTATTTAAGGTCATTAAGCCCAATAAAATAATGTAATCATTTAGTTGGACAGTATACGTAGTAGCATTTCGAATAAATTCCAAATTTGTTTATGTAAGAACTTTAAAAAAAAACACCCAATATGTTTTAATTAAGTGTACTATCTGACTCTTTGATGTTTTCTCCAAAAGAAGTGTGAGTTTTCAATTTGTAGGTTTTTATTAATGGGGGGGGGGGGATTTTTTCACAAATTTGGGCATCTGCAACCCACTGAGAAAGGCTTCATAAATAATTTGTAAAATATGTATGTCATTCAACCAAAAACTGTTGCAAAAATTATTACAAATAGCAAGTAAAGAACATCTAGCTCAACAGTATACATCTTTAATTTAAAGAGTGATTGGAATTGTACATACATTTATTCACAAATGGGAAGGCTGTTAATTTTAACGCAGCCTTTTATAAATCAGAACAATGGTTGAAAAAAATCAGCCATAGGCTTCTTCTGATGATAAGGGCGAAAATGTCATATTGCCTTTTACACAAGCAGTACGTACTGCCTCTTGCCTACAACATATTGAAGTCTATGTGCAAAGAGGCAGCTTGGCAATATGTGATGCGATCAAGCTAGATGAGTCGTTTGTCGACCCTGGTCAATATTTTTTACAAATTTAAAAAAGAGCACAATCTCAGCATAACCGATGTTAAAACCGCATGCTGGTACCATCTTTATTTATAAAAAGTATGGAAGTTTGAACATCAAGAGATGTGATGAAGTGATGTGATGAAGTGGCCCTATTTTGGCCTGTATCTCCAAATGAAAGTTCCCGACAAACGACTCATTTAGCTTGATCGCATTATTTCACGCAATCTATTACCCATATTTTATGTAAAAAACACACAGGGCAAGAGTGAAGAGATTCAGGATGAGGCCCAAAAAGTCCAACAGGAGTTTGTAGATCTTGAGGATGAGTTGGAAGGCCAGCACGAGGATGAAAAGACAGGAGAAGAGAGGAAGAAGTTCAATAAAAAGCATACAGCGGACAGTGTTGTGAAGTCTTACGTCTTCAGGAATGGGGAGAGATGCCAATGTAAGGCTGTCATTTCTCCCGCGGGTTTTGTCCTCGTAGCATGTAAAACTGAAATAGGCTTTCTTCTGAAGCATCTAACTGAACATGAAACTTTTTTTTTTCATTTGAAACTGGACTTATGACTTAGTGTGTTTTAACATTGAACTGGTGAAGAGGGACTTGAGAGTTTGGACCTAGTTTTGGACTCTATCAATACAGGCCTGATTGTTTTGCAAAAGATCCAAATCTCACTCAGTGATTGAGCTGTTTGTTCACCGTTCACAATGAATGATAATCGAGTCTTTGTGATACAAAAGTAATACCACTGAGTGACTTGAGACTTAGCAAGCCCTGACTAATTTGACCGTGTCTGAATCACTCGGCGGCTGGAAATAACACACAGGGTATACGAGTAGTGGCTGCAGCCACCACCATAGGCGCATAGCCAAGTGGCGTAAAAAACAAGCGGGGTCTACCCGATGTTTCCCAATACATATGTTCCCCATACCTACATGTGTGTTACCCAAACTCCTCCTTAGGGTAAGGGTAATAGTTAGATGGCTAGGGTTAGGGTTGGGGAACATATGTATCGGGGAACATAGGTATGCACCCAAATCAAGCCACCCTAGACTATTCTTGATTGGCTAAAAGCCCAGCCACCTTTGGCATGGTTAGTGTACATGCCTCACAGTGCTTGTGACCAAGTGTGACGAGCTATGCCGTGATTAGACTGTTTCCCGCCCCCCTAAAAATATGAACAAAAGCTGGTGTTTGACTGACATGCAGGTCTGATGGGAAAGACAGAATGATTTGATTGGAAAAACTTGAAGCTTTTATTTGAGTGATCCTAAGTTTAGACCAAACGACAACAATTAAGTGACTGAATCAGAATTCAGAACAGAGTGAATACAGGTTGCTTAAACTAACATGTGATTCGAAATTGGACTCAATCAGTAATAAACAATGAGAACAAAATCGTTTTTTTTATTTGCAGCTTTGTTTGATGCTGGATTGTCTAAATGCAGAAGGGAATACGGTGCAATGTTTGATAAATGCTGGGACGAGGCAGATGGTGTAGTGGCGAAGCTCTTCTGTTTTCCTCTAAAATTTCAAAAAATGTGCGATTTGATCTACTGTAAGTATTCCATTCTCAGTTTACTTTTTTAATAGAAATCACGAACAATGTACATGTATCACAGTACACACAAGAAATCCCAGACCACTGGGATGGACCCTTGGACGCATAACCAAAGGCACCCATGCAGTGGCATAACTATGGGGTGTGGGGGGGGGGGGGGGGGGGGTGCCCCCCAGTGGAGGTCCGTCCCTCCCCCCCCCCAATTTGAAATCTTGAATTGAACAAAAACAATAGCCTTCAGTACCCCTATTAAAAACTGGTTCACCAATAGGTGCCCCTTGAAGCTTAATCCTAGTTACGCTGCTGATTGCAACTGACGCTAACAATAGGTGCAACTTGTTTGTGCAGTTTAATACTAATTTATTTCCCACATGTACTTTAATTAAGGGCCAAAGAAAGCAGAGTGTGTCTTAGGCCTCCCTGCACCGGAGCTCTCGTGAACAATGACGAAACTCCACCGTGAAATCTGACGATGCTTTCTTTTGACTTGGCTTAATTGCAGTGTTTGAGTTCATCTGTAAGCATATTCCTGAAGCCCCTACCGGTCTGGGCGAGATGTACATGATACTACGAGGCGGGGTCCATAACTTAGACACCAACTTCAAGGTTGATCTCAAGTGGCAAGTAAGTTTGAGTGGAGGCAGTAGAGTGGAGTGCCGTGATCTCACTGTCTGAATTAAGCATCAAACTCAAGATCACTGGGTATAATATTCTTCAGGTTGTGGACATGAGTCTAACTTGAGGCATTGTGATGTGATGCGTTCATCCTTGGGCAAGACACTTTGTCACCATAATTGCTTGTCCCCACCCAAAGGGACGGTACCTGTGAGGGCAGAGATGCATACTGTGATTGATTTTAGCTGCTTTGCACCAAAATGGTAGTCTGAGTATCGCCCCTTACCAAGTAGCCCAGTCTCCTGTCTAACAAGTAACATCTAATATAACTAAGCATGCATGACGTCATTTCATTCCGAAACCATTCAGGACTGAGATTGTGATTGGTCGATTTCGATGTCGCGTTTTTGCAACACAACAACCTATACAAAAATGCTACTCGTGCGGAGAGCTCCAATTACGTGCCTATAGAATTGATTATGCCCGTATAGAATTCTGATTGGTCAGTTTCTCGAGGTCGTACGCAGTCCATTTGCATAATATTAATCGCCGAATTTGTTTACGTATAGTTGACCATCGGTCGGCCTCGCCAGGGCCATGCAGGGTCTAACCTAGACTACCAAAATGGCAGCATCGAGCTAATGGCGTTTGGAAGTTGGGTCCAAGTGGGTCCAATGAGCAGGGGTAACAATGATGTTGTACCTTGATTTTCCCCCTACTTATTATAGCAAAGTTGTTGTGTTTTTGCTAATCAGGTGACCAAGTTCCCGGACATTCTGAATGGCACTTCCATCACTGATCTGCAGGCCAGGATGGCGTACGAGATAAGGGTCCGCCAGCAGTGGTTTGAGGCCATCACAGTTCTGGCCAAAATCTTCCTGTCGTTTACGTTCATCCTGGTTTTCAAAAGGTGAAGTGTATACAAGAGGTTGAAGACTTAAGTCATTTAGGAGGTCAAATACCTCAAGGGGCCAAAATCATATTACAAAGATTTTTAAGATGCCTACTTACTGACCTGGACACTAGCCCAGGTTGGACGAAGTCTTCATTGCAATACGACTAACGTCCAGGACAAGACTTTTCTACATGAAACCATCCCAACATTTTTACCAGAGTTTTGTTATGTTTTACCTCGTTATAGAAGCTTATTTCACGCCTACATACTCTATGTATCCTTATCTATTGGCCACTGGGTTCAGGAATTCCATATGCGATGCTGACTGACGTTAATCAGGAAAATAAACTCAAAAGCAACGTTAAACTTGTACGTGTTTGTAGTCTCTTTTCATCAGTTTATTCCCAGAGTCGTACGTCATGCATAATGTACAATGTACATGTACATGTACAAAATGTACGTGCGTACGATCCGAAAGCGCGCACGCACGCTAGCGCCCTCATTTGTTTAGTTTTGGTTGGAACCGTGACGTCACTCCAGCCAACCGATGTCACGAAAACGCTCAACCAATGACCAAAGCCGAAACGTGTTTCTGGTAACAGGCGCGAAAACACGCTCGGTCATTGGATTAGCGACCGCGCCTTCAAGTAAGTGCGCGTGCGTATGAGGGTGGTTACTAAGCAAATCGCGCGTGCGCACTGCATATTCATGCGGCATAGTCTGTCCCTCGGACCAGATGTGATATGAGCGTCGAGAATAATTGTCCGGTCTAGGGAACCAGACTACACGCTGCACAGACGTTCATGGTATGATGTACGACTAGAATAGACTCGGCGGTGAGAAACTGATGAAAAGAGACTAAACACGTACAAGTTTAACGATGCTTTCGAGTTTATTTTCCTGATTGACGTCAGTCAGCATCGCATATGGAATTCCTGAACCCAGCGTACTAACAGATAAGGACACATAGAATACTACGACGTAAATTTAGCTTCTCCAACAAGGTAAAAATATGGAAATTATTGGTAAGAAATTCGTTCGGTTCGTTTTCGTTCGGTTGTGATCACATGTGTACTCAGGACTCCCTCCGTAACGTAGGGAGGAAAGGGAGTCCACCAGGGCTAACCTGGACACCTATTTAATCTGTAAAATATGGTCCCAATTGTGAAGTTGGGGAGTTGTTTCAATATGGTTCAATGCTTGGTATTGAATTCCATTCTGAGTGCCTTTGACATATTTGAACAGACAGTGAAGTAAACTGAAGCACATGTTACAACATCAAAACGAGAGTAAAGTCATTAACTTCTTGAAGAAACTCCTAATTAACTCCCATCTCTAATCCCTGCAAGTATGCCATGCGTCTTAATGTGTTATAGAGGCACAATGGTCATCTATTTGGGATAATTTATTTTCTGTTGCAGTGCCAGCAACTACAGTTCCCAGTATCTGACCAACATCAGCTTTGACAATGTCTACCTGACAGCTTACTTCAGAAAACTGGATGCCAGGAGAAGAAAGCAGGCAAGCCTTAAACAAAAAATAAAGTCACAAGAATAATAGTTTGGGATTGATGCAATAACTTCTGATTCTATTTCCCCTGGATAGAGGTATCAAGTCCATCGCAGGTACCCATTTATACTCCTGGGTGGAGTGAGGCCAGTGGTTGTTTAGTGACTTGCCCAAGGACGCAACGTATGGCCAGCAACAGGATTTGAACCCCTGACCCTCTGATTATGAGTCACGAACCCTAATCGAGGACACACACATGCAAAATCCTTGATGAATAAGCCTGATGACGTCACACTTTGTTTACATGTGCACTTTCCTATGGAGCCAGTGGGGGCCCACGGTCCACTGAGCACCATAGGAAAGCACGCACGTAAACAAAGCGTGGCGTCATCAGTACAGAGGCTTATCGAGGACAGGAACCAAATTGAGGACGACCTCGATTAGAAAATGTGTACAAAACCAATGAGAGATCAATATAAAATCCTCAATTTACACCATAAACACGCAGTAGTTTTTTGCTATGCTTCCGAGGATCAGCTTTGTGTTTTCCTTTGTTCCCTTATCTAAACCTTTCCCATAGACTAAGTGCGCAGACCGGCAATCGAGGACAAAGGGACCTTCGATCGAGACCACAAAAGAACCGTTGTGCTCCCTTTGTGTGTGATCCTCGGTCATAAAGCCATGTAAGAGCAAGCGTGCTTGGGTGTGCGTGCATGTTCTTTTGTTCCTCTTCCCTTTTCCTTTGTACTAAATGTTTCGCAACAGCTCTCATTGACTTTTTTCTCTCTCAAACTTCTCACTGATTTTTATTCTGTTGCCGGTCTTGGTTTGCGCAGAAAAAGAGGACCCTTCTTCCCCAGAAGAAAATGGAGTCCAATGACATCATCGAAGCGGCTCGCTGGAAACTGAGAAGGCAGGAGAAGAAAAATATGGTAAGTGAATCTGTTGTTTTTAAATTCAAAAGTTGCCTATCTACATTATGTGGGTTGGGACTCGCGATGGGACTCGCGATGGACTTGGGTACAACACAGGTTTGAAGGCGCAAATAATTTTAAGAATTGCCCTAAAGCAGAAACAGATACGTGTACCCAAGGCGCGGTTCTAGAGGCTATATTTTAGGGGGGCTAGCAGTGGTGATCAAACAAATTTTGTAGGGGGGCGTGCTGAAATGTAGACCGGTATTTTTCTCTGGAGACTTTTAGGGCTCCGAAAATCAATAAGGGGGGGGGGGGGGGGGGGGGGGGAGGGCTCGTACCATATTTTCAATTTGGAGTGCTGATCAAATATCCTACAATCTTGCACTATCTGCGCCTGGCTGCTATAGCGAATATTTTTTTTATTTTTTACTTTTTTTTGGGGGGGGGGGGGGGAGAGGTAGACTGTTTGCATGCACGTCACCTTGTAACATTTGCTCTTTGGTATTTCATTTTTTTTTGGGGGGGGGCAATTTTTTTGGGGGGGGGGGCTAAACAAAAGTTTTTTGGGGGGGGGGCTAAAGCAACCCCTAGTCCCCCCCCCTGTAGAACCGCGCCTGATGTACCCATGTAATCAGTGGAAATTAGTACTCGGACTTTTCAGGCCATGCAGTTTCACTGAACAGCTAGAACCTAGAAATTGTCAGTTTTAGTGAGGATTTCAATTTGAAAAGAAATTTTCCTTATTTCCTTTGTTCTTTAATGTCTTATGAATTGTTTTTTATTGGCCAGGCTGTAGGCTCGATACGACTCCTAATGCAGGTGATTGTGACAGTCGTCTTAATGTTCTTCGACAGTCTTTTCTACAACCTGCTGGATCTCATCCGGCGACACAGTCACGTAGACTATACCTTTAAAGGTGAGCTTTTTGTGGCTCATGATTCAAATCCAGCTGCTGGCCATTATGTTGTGTCCTTGGGCAAGCCACTTCACCCCAACTTGCCTCTCTCCACAAAGGAGTATAAATTGGAACCAGCATTAGCTGGGAAAGTATATAAGCAGTGATGGCCTGGCGTCCCATCCAGAAGAAATACAACTTTTTACTTGTTTCACGCGGCAGAAATGCCGAGTTGACGAACCGTGTTGGCTGAGAGCAGACTTTAATTGCTTTTACTTTTTGGTTTAAAAAATGAAGTATGTGAACAAAGTCTTATTGTGTTACGGTCTTAATTAGTCTTTTCTAGGTTTCAACCAAGTAAAAGATTTTGTGCTGTGACTGACTATGTGGTAAAATACATCCCCAATCGAGCAATACAATGTACTGAACTTTTACTATTTACATGGCAGAACTTGCAAGAAATTATATGAATGAATTATTTTTATAATCATGACTTTTTCTTACAGGAGAGCATACTCTGCGCCTTGCAGTCCTAGGCACTGGGACCATTGCTAAACTCTTTAGAAAAGTTCTGATGACGTTTGACCAGAAACATTCGATAGACAAGCTGAGCACCAACAAACGTACGTATATACATCTCGTCTGCCATTGCCACTCTTAAAGGTACCGTCCATCATTTGTAATTTGTGCATTTTGTTCATTTGAAGTGCAACAAAAGTGCTCAAATTCTAAAGAAGAGTGCTGAACAATTAACCTGACGAACTTTCAGGGGTGTGGCTAACTCACAAACGGCGATAGGTCAGTTGTGATTCTCATGTGGCTATTGTAACCAGTTGGTTAACCAAAACTCTCACTCAGACTTGTTTGAGTGAGATAGGAGAAACATCCCCCCCCCCTGCAAAAAAGAAAGAGTTGTATTTCTGTTTCTAATACCGATGTCTTTTCCTGAATTGTAGAATGTCTGCCCAATCCCAACCCACCGGATCAGGAGATGATGATGATGATAGGCAGTGTGCTATGTGGTGTTTGGTTACTTTTGTACTTGCAAGCCTATGGCCTGAGATTAAGGCATATCATCTGTGCCTACTTCTTCCCAAAGGTATTAGAGCAGTTTGTCTAATCTTCGGGAGCCATTTTGTGGACTCCTATATAAACATGTACTGTCTGAACGTGTTCTACACCCCCCCCCCCCCCCCAGGACTGACACACAAAGGGAGTTGGGTCTTTTGTTGGAAACAGTGTATGGGAGAGTGTTATATTACAGGGACAAATGGAAAACACCTGAAACACGACTCAAGTTGTTTTACATTTATTTGTATTTTAGGATGGAGAATAAAACATCTTTGTCCAAGGTTGCTATTATTTGTGTCCAGTGCAGGCTCCTAATTGATAACATATGTGTAAAACTGCTCATTGATTCCCTTTCAACATCTTATTCTTCACCATTTCAAATTTTGTCTGACAACAGAAAGAGAAACAGCGCATCCTGTTCCTGTACAATGAGACACTCAAGAAGAGAGTAGGTTTCCTAAAATTCATGAGGTTGAAGGTGAGACAACTCGCCAGGGAGCAAAAGTTGGCGGTAAGTATGCGTGGTTATAAGATGAGTTCTGTTGACATGCAAAGGTTTTTAACCAGTCAGAACTTGTCATACATTGTATTACATTGCATTAGGCCAAAAAAAAAAGTTTCTGGTTTCTGGTATGCGCGTGTGTCGCCGTAGCCATGCGCGTCGGCAAAATGAAAAAGTTTTTTTTCAATGAAAGATGATGTCTCAAAACCGCCAAACTCACTGGTTTGACTGGAATCCTGCTGCTGCACAATTTTAACGTGTTTTGGATGGGGTTATGATCGAGAATAAGCTTTATGTGGCCTCTCTGGACTCCCATATATTTGCACTAAGTTAATTAGTCGGGCACCATTTGCAGTCATCAACCGACATTTTAGGCAAAAAAAATCAGGTAAAAAAAAAAAAAGCTGCGTCGCCGCACCACTTTTTGGGCAAGCTCCATACCAGAAACCGGAGACTTTTTTGGGGGGGGGGGGGCATTAGAAGAAATCAAGAAATCTAGGTGATTTCCGACGACCAGTCAATTGACTGATTTTTTTTTGGAAATACATTGTAAAGTCTTTACAAGGAAACCGTGTTTTGTGATCAAGAGGTTGTGCATGGTGTTTCATTATTTTCTCAAAAAAGTGAGAAAACATCCACCTAGCTGAAACTTCAACAGGCTGGGTTTGGAACATTCTTCTTTGGATTTTGAGTGGAGTTATTATTGGAAACTAACAAAATGCATAAAAAGCAAAATATATATGCCTTCAATGTATTTGTTGGCATTGACTGGACTTTAGAGGATCGTTCTGATCAACTCTAACAGTTTCAAACAGTTTCAAACAGCGATCTTTTCAAAGCTTTGGAATAATTTAGTTCGATGTGACTCTAGAATGCCAGTCTGTCTCCATTGTTTATCAGGACAAGATTGGCACGATGCGAACACTACGTACCCATTGCCCCCTCCTGTGCTGCTGTCTGGCATATTTAAACCTAGGACGACGCCAGTGTCTCATCTGCGAGGACTATGAGAAGGCCGGATTCCAGAAATGTCCTACAAAGGGATGCGACTTTGTCTACTGTGGGGACTGTTGGAAGGATGTCAAGGTGAGGTATACGGGAAACAGCTGTGAAATGAGCGGAGGATTTCAATTGATATGTGCACAGAAATTGGCTAAAACACGGGAAATATTTCCTCAGCAAAAACAGATTCTGAAGGTTGTGGGTTCGAATCCAGCCTAGGGTTCGAGTCCAGCTTGGTGCGTGCGCCCTTGTCACTCATTGCTTCTTCACACCCAGTAGTAGATGGGGACCTGTGAGGGCAGAGATGGTTATTGCGATTGATTTGAGCTGATTTGTGCTGAAATGGCAGCATCGAGCTGTATACTCCTCAGGGAGCTGAGATTGTCTTTGGAATGTTTCATTGGCCTAATCCGGGGTAATAATGATGTAGCGCTTTGAGCACCAATACTGGTGGATACATGCACTTAATTAATAATATTATTATTAAAAACAAGTTAACAACTGTAAGGTAAGCAACGTGTATTGCTTGCGAGTGAATTTTAACGTAGCACGTCAATGAAATTTTGCCCTTGTTTTAATGACCTAGGATCTCGAACAAGTGACTTAATTGTGAGCCACACAGACTTCCTGCATGCCCTCCCAGCTTAATCTGCCCTGTTTTCCCTTTGCCTGTTTTTTTTTTGCAGAGGAAATGCTACGCTTGCAGGGTCTATGACAGTGGAAGTGAGGAAGAATTCTTTTCAGACGACTGAGCAGGCAGCAGAGTCAGATGCGTGTCGTCATCTTGGTCTTCAGTTACACTCAACAACTGTTGCGTGCTGTGATGTTGGATATGACGTTTTTAACACCCGAGGGGCGCAAAGCACCCGAGGCGAATGCACCCAGAGGGGTTAAAAACAGCATATCCCACATCACAGCAGTCAACAATTGTTTTGTTATATCGTGCCAATAACTTAAAAAAGATAAATGGTGGTATTTTACTGTCTGAGAGATATATTTAAAGAGGTTGTGGAATGCTCGAAGACATTTCCGTCATTTTTCGGGTATATGTAGCCTAAGTGTGATAAAATAAAAACGACTATTGTTTCTGTCATAAAATGAGTACAAAAGGTACTTTTGAGAGCTGTTTTTCAAGTCCTGTCATGCCTGTTTCGACCCGAACGTGCAATTTGTGTAAAAGTCGTCGTTGCGGGCAGTAAACAAAAAACAGTAAATCGTGATGTAATAAACAGGACTCCCGATGCAGAATAGCATAAACGAGTCCTGTTTATTACGTCATGATTTACTGTGTTTTGTTTGCTGCCCGCAACGACGACTTTTACACAAATTGCACGTTTGGGTCGAAACAGGACCTGAAAAATAGCTCTCAAAAGTACCCTTTGTACTCATTTCATGACAGAAACAATAGTCGTTTTTATTTCATCACACCTTAGGCTACATATACCCCAAAAATGACAGAAATGTCTTCGAGCATTCCACAACCTCTTTAATCACTGCGACATCCTTTGATAACTTAAGGTTTTGATGTTCTGCCGGACAGGAGACTGAACGTTTAACGTTGCAGTTCTCATTGCGCAAAGCTAAGCGCGGCAGGTTCCACATGCGTGCGCAACGCGCGCAATGAATGCAATGTGATATCACCCTCAGTGTGTGACGTGCATTTTTATTGTCCAGACACGTGGCCATCCTAGATATATGAAATTACAGTATCCAAGCACATGATATAAATAAAATGTTTTCCGCCAAAAAAATATTTTAAGTTTACAAAGTGGTGTCAAGATAGAGTTGCGGCTTGAATGAGTTCAACTTTCAGCAGTTTTATTTCACTGCAAGGCTTCAATATTATATAACTGTTCATTGTCGCTCTTATCTGTTATGTTGTATCTCTGTATCCAAAATCTCTGTTGAAGGGAATATAGATTTGCTTTTGCTGTAATATACAGAAATGGATGGATTTGGGGGTTAGTATTTTATAGGAAATAGTGTTACACTGACTTGTTTGAAATTTTGTGTTTGTAGGTGCTGGAAAAACCAAGAAAAACAATCATGTTCTAGTGGTCCGGTTCCCTGACCTGATGCAAGATGAAACGGAGCAATTTATAGACGTCGGGGAATTGTAAGGCCAGGGAACCAGTCTAGCTGGCTTGTACCCGTTCATAAGTGTGTAATTGATTGCAAAAAAAATGCGGACTAACTAAATATGGCAAATTAGGGACAGTATTTGAAAAAAGCGAGTTTTTTTCAAATACACGTCCGACCAGCATGGGAAATTCATACAAAAATACCACTTTTCTTGAAACTGACAGCACACCAGGAGCCACGATTTTACAGGATGCGTTAGACTGTCATTCACTAACAGTCCAGTAAGGTATTTCATAACAATGTTTCACTTTTGTTTTTTGATGTTTGCAAATGTTGTAGTTTTCCTTTATAACATGTTTAAGAGTTTTGGTAAAGCAATGTTTTATACTTACATTTGTGCAGCATTGCCGGTAGAGTGGGCCGTTTGCAGCTATCCAAAGAGTGATCAACCAAAATACTGTCAAAAAGCTTAAAGATAGTAATGACGCTTAACTCCCCGTGAAATTAATCCTGTCATACTGAAGAAAACAATAAAAGAAGGTCATTTCCAAAGATGTGTCAGGTGACACACTTTTTGGAAATTTCCGTCAGTAGTTGGTTTGTAATGGGTGCGTGCAAGCGTCCACACGACGCACACAATCGATGCACACTAATATTCCTCGGTTCAGTGCGTGATATAGTGTAGCTGCAATCAGCTGAATGAGAACGTGTCCCAGATGCTAATTTTGGGCGCAATTCAGAACATGCCTTGGCAACTTTTGAATAGAAATCAAAATCCTGGAATATTGTCTTCTCAGATGGTACAGCATTCACAGAGCTAAAACTTCATCAGGTTATTGGTTAAGCACCCTTTTTGTTAGACTTTGAGCACTTTTGTTGCTTCAAATGAAAACAAAAATGTACAATTTACAAATGGTCCACTCTGCCTAAATTTAATGAATCTGCGTGGCTTGCATGAATTATATCTACAGTCCATTATTTGCAGCTTTCCAAAAAGTAACTGACGAAATTATCGTTGAAAAGCATACTCGGTTTAGAGACAGTAATGGGACTAAACTTCCTGTGAAAGTATTCTTTCTGGCAAGCTGTCATTTTGAAGAAAACAATGAAAGAAAGCCATTTTCAAGCGTTGACTCGACGCACACGCACGTACGGTTGCTGTAATTTGTCGGTTCGGTGCATGAATGTTTTTCTCAGAATATACAGCATTCACTGAGCTTAATCTTGTTAAGCACCCTTCTTTAGATTTTGAGCACTTTTGCTGCTTCAAACGAACATAATGCACAAATTACAAATGATGGACTGTACCTTTCATACACAAAAATCATAAGACAAACGAAGCATTTCAGGGTAATTGAGGTCTACATATGAATAAATACATACTTTATTCTTACTTCCAGATAAATTAAAACTCTTTGATATCAATTGATTAATTAATCCTAATATAAATACTTTATTTCACATTGACTGTACATAGCATGCACCTTTTAACCACATGACAAAAAAAAAATTATCAGTATATCAAATTATTGTAAGTATGATAAGCATATTGTAATTTGTTCTATTAACTTAAGTGATTCCAACAAAATCTGTCAATTTTTTTTGTTTTGTTTTGGCTTCTGACCAGTGCCCCTTGAACAAAGACATTGAGAAACTGGGGCGCTGCCAACATAGGGCTGGATAGCTCAATTGGTAGAACACCAAAACGGCAATCCGGAGGTCAAAGGTTCAAACCCCGCTTCAGACAATTCTTTGTTCAACTTTATTTGTCATATTTTCCTCTACTCAACACGGCATGGTCGTGCTGAAGCCATATCATCACTTCCCTCGCAACAATAACTGTCACATGCTTTTCGTTAACTGCACTGGGAAGAATTAATTTCTCTTTTTTTTTAACGAGAGAATTAAAGTTTACCGACTCTTGAGCACACTGATGATGCACAGTACGGTTCAATTCATTTCTTTTGTTTACAGATGGAGTACATGCCTTGTACCTCTGACTTCATTGAAATGTGTCTCCATACAGCAAACAGACTAATAGAAAATGCCTGGTTCCCTTGATATGTCTCATGAAAGGTGCATACAAACAAGTTGTGGAACAAGACACTGCATGCTCAAATGAACAAACACCTGTTTTACACCAAGAAATTTTATCTAACCAAGCAAAACTTTTTGTCAATGCGTCATGTCATACTGTTAGCATATACACCACTGTTAGGACACAGAAAAATATGTGTCTGTTACCACAGAGCTATATTAAGTTATTAGAGCGCTGACTCATGTACAAAGTGATGCCTACTGGGCGCAAGTGCATCCACATTTGTGCACAAACCTATGGAAAACTTGAAATTTTGTACGACTTTTGTACGGCTATTTGCATATCTGCGTTTGTATTCTATACAGGTGCGTTACCGAAGTTGATACGCCCAAAACTGAAACGCATGATCAGTAAATGAATGTTGCCCTGCGCAAACAACGCAACGCGCGCGTGTGTATCCGCTGCAGATGCTTTTTGCCGTGACGTTTTGTGAACTGTCATGACACGCTTAAGTTGTTTGCATGTGTTCTACTTGCGCGTTGCATGTAGAGTACACTTTCAAAATTCAATCCATCTAACTTCATTGCGTTCTACAAACACGAACATGAATTCAAAATGTCTGCGCCCAGGACGGCTTCAAAGCGTCTCCGCGCGCAAGAATGAGGAGTTAGCGCTCTATTCATTTAATATAGCTCTATGGTCAATACTTTTCTTGTTCCAACATTTCAACATGCATCTTCATGTACACAGTACAGTTATAAGTTCACAGTCTACGGTCACATAGCAAGGCACTGCAAATCCATGTCCAAACGACTTCACCTTCAAGCAAGCTTGAATCCTCAAGTCGGATTCGGTCTATCCATGGAACAACAGTGTGGTGTTATACAAATAATGAATGCTTACGAGTGCAATGGTAAGAATAATTTCATGAGGTGACAGATGGATTGTTGCATTCCACGACGTGAAGTCGAGTGCAATAGAACATTCCATCTGTCACTAAAGGAAATTATTCTTTCCATTGCACGACTTTGAATCATTCATTATTTTTTTTTATACAACGCCTGAATAAATCCTTGTCATCTGATTGGTCAGAGAGCCACCAATCGCGTGACCAAGCAATGGAACTTCTATTTACCGTGGAATAGAACTTCTATTTTTGCAGTGCGCCTGGGCCATAGGTTGGGACGAACGATTCAATGACATATGATCAATGACCCACCAATCAGATGACGTGGATTTATTCAGGTATTGTATAATACCCCCTATTTCACAGTCTGAATTCCACAGTGTGTATCGTTCACTGTTCTGCGATATATGGGTCATTCCACCGGGTTGGGAAAAAGTGCATGTTACATCCATATATTTGGTTATATTATTAAAAGTATCAATGCATTCTAAACAATTGCTCAACATAATATTTGTCTGAGGGTGTTTCAATACTTGAGAAAGTTTGAAATCATTTGAAAGTACTTTGACAAAATATGAGCAAAAATGTTTTGATTCAGACATAACATTGACACCGTGTTACATCCAAATATTCTTTTTTTGCCATTTTTTACACATATGTAAAATATTACCCAAACTGACATTGCATATTTACAACTGGACACCTAAGCACCAAGAAAAGATTTTGTTCGGTATAGTCAGGGTTCAAATATAGCAGAAACAATACCTCAAGTGTGGATGTAATGGTGTAAAAATCACTCAATGGAAGTGTGACATTGGGTTTTACACCGTGTAAATGTTACGTCCACACAACCAAGCTATCATTTCTGCTCCATTTGATACCTGACTACCATAACAAAAGCTTTTCTTATTGTGTTGCATGTATAGTAAGAAGTACGCAAAGTGAATTTGGGTAATGTTTCGCAGAAATTTAAAAAAAAAGGTACAAATGTCGTATTTGGATGTAACACTGACACGGTGTCAATGTTACATCCAAAATGACATTTTTTTGCTCATATTTTTGGCAAAATGCATTGAAATGATTTCAAACTTTCTGCAGTCGTGAAACACCCAACAACAGACATTATGTAGAGCAACTGCTAGCAAGGCATTCATGCTTTTTTATAATATGGTCATATGTCACACATTGTTCCCCAACCCCGGTGGAATGACCCATATACGTTTTCCTGCTCTATTGATGTGAATGCGTTAACAGCTGAAATGTGAACACACGTATCTCTACTGTGCATCAAGTCTGCTTGAACAATAAAATGCGTTGTCCCACTCGCACTAATGCATGAACATGAAAACTGCAGTGCATCCATGTTCCATATGCCCCTCGGCTGTCGGCCTCGCGGTACATGAGACACGGACGCACTACATCATTTCGTGTTCCACTTGTGCTCATCATGGGATAACTAAAAGTATTTGGTAATTTAAGCCCAATACCCTTCAAGTTTTACTAGTCCACAAGTAAGAGAAAATGTTGCTGTAATCAACAAAAAACACGTGTTCGATATTAGATTTAGCAACGGATATGACTAAGTGGTTACATTGAGATTACTTTCAGAGCATCACTCTACAAATATGCTTCTAAAAATGTACTTTTCTCTGTGAACAAAGCTAAAAATTAACAACAACAAATCCATCTATAAGCAAAAAAAGTGTGATTTTTAAGCAGCGCCAAAATATTTGACTCCGTGCCTTGTTGTTTAAAACCTCAGATTCAGTCTCACTACATTCCAACTGATTACAATTTTGTACAAATTAATCATGGTATCTTACAATTCAATGACAAAATGTATTATATTTTTTTGGTTTAAATATTGGGGTACAGGGAGATTGGCACACATGCACTGGGCAGTGCATTATTTTGTTGTTGTTGTTGTTAATAATTACTTTATCATAATTAAAAAATAAATAGAAGTATCACTTTAAAAATTAAACATATTTATCCAATTTAATCATCTCGAAATACTGTACAAGTCAACTTCAAAGCAATCTCTATTCAACTCCAAACTCAAACAATTCAAACTGCCTCTTGCTATTGGGGGAGGCTCAGAAAGCTTGATAAAAGAGTAGTTTGCACACATAATTAATAACCATCGTTAATGAGCCAACCTTTAGTAGCCATCTTGGCTTTGCTCCAAGAAGCCACTAGTGCTTACATCTGTGAAGATCAGCGGTGAATCCGGGCACCAGACTATTTGTATCTGTTTTGCTAGATGTCATTCTCAAACAAACCTCCATACATAATGTAGTTAGGGTAGCAAGTTGAAAAATAGTGAAATTAATTCCAAAATAATAAAATAAACAAATGGACTTAAAAAAAAAAAATTAAAAGTGGCTTGCCAGATCATAACTTTCATTTTTCGTGACTTTGACTCAAAAATTATTAATGCCAAATGTTCTAATAACTTTTACTCAACCCGTTTATTGCACAAAACTAAAAGCAGCCCCGCCAAAAAATAAATAAAAATAAATAAATGATGATCAATATATTAAAGAAAAAAGTGAAAATAAATTGACAAAACACAGAACAAAATCTTAAAATATTCTTTGCATCTAATCCTAACTTTGATGCCATGATGGAACTGATACAAAAACCTTGAAAATTATTTGTTTAAAAAAAATAATAAATGGTAATTATTTTGAAACAAACTGCCTAGATGCTGAAATGTATAAATTTGACATCCAGAAAGATGGGTTGCTTGGAAATTTGTCCAAAAAACAAAAGTTTCTGTTAACAAAAAAAAAACACCCCAAAACAGTATGGTGGCATATTTTCCAAATGAATTTTTAAGATTCTTGTATATATAACCAGCCAGAGATATTGCATTGAGTATTTTCAAAGCAAGCTTTCCAATCGTATTGCTCCTGAATTGGCAGTCTTCCTCTCAGGATTATGACATCATTTTGGGAGGAGTCAGAGAAAATTTGTTTTAAAAAGTCTTGAAAATGTCAAGGATTTTTCAAAAAATTGTTTTGTTCTCTGTTTAAAGACTCTCATGTTTGTCAAAAGAGGCTACACACACTTCACTATCCACACACAAACCATACACACATCATGGTCAAGCAATGCTAAAAGAGGTGCATACAACAGCTCATGAATAATTCATGAGCCTTATAAATAAATCCAAAGATTTATCCATAATTCAGGAGAATCAAATCCATGAAATCCATAAACACTTCATGATGTGGACTGAATAAATTAATTTCTTGAGGTAAAACAAAAACCTGTTCGGGCAAACTGTTATCGCTTCTTCGGAGAGAACCGTGGGTTGGTGGGAGTCTCGGTGAAAGAGCGAAGTTCGTAGGTACCCAGAGCAGACTCCAAATCGGGGCTGTGACGGGCAAATATCATCCTGATGTCTGTGTGCAGGTAAATCTTGCCAGACTTGGAGCTCTGAAACCTGCATGAATAATATTAAAACAAAACAAATTTAGCCTTAGCCAGCAACTTTCTGTAAGGCAAACTTTGATAAGGATGGAGAAGACAGATTTCTATAAATGACTTCTTGGGGAGAATTCTTCTGCTGATCCAATTCTGATTATTGTGAATTCCATCTCAAAATTCAAATTCCAGGTCACTATAACAAGGCAATTTCAGGCCATGTCACAAGTCAAATCCCAGGGCATTCCCAAGTCAAATCGAAGGTCAGTCCCAAATCAAATCCCAGGGCAGTCTCAGGTCAAATTCCAGGCTAGTCCCAAGTCAAATCCCAGGTCAGTCCCAAGTCAAATCCCAGGGCAGTCCCAAGTCAAATCCAAGGGCAGTCCCAAGTCGAATCCCAGGGCAGTCTCAGGTCAAATCCCAGGGCAGTCCCAAGTCAAATCCCAGGTCAGGCCCAAGTCAAATCCAAGGGCAGTCCCAAGTCAAATCCCAGGTCAGTCACAAGTCAAATCCAAGGGCAGCCCCAAGTCAAATCCCAGGGCAGTCCCAAGTCAAATCCCAGGTCAGTCACAAGTCAAATCCAAGGGCAGCCCCAAGTCAAATCCCAGGTCAAATCCCATGACAGCCCAAGTCAAATCCCAGGGCAGTCTCAGGTCAAATTCCAGGCTAGTCCCAAGTCAAATTCCAGGCTAGTTCCAAGTTAAATCCAAGGGCAGTCCCAAGTCAAATCCCAGGGCAGTCCAAAGTCAAATCCCAGGGCAGCCTCAAGTCAGATCCCAGGGCAGCCTCAAGTCAGATCCCAGGGCAGTCACAGATCCAATCCCAATGAGGGCAACCATACCTGATGTGTATGAGGTAACGAAGTTCCTTCTCACAGTCATCAGTAAGCTGTGCATTGCTAGGCATGTAGAAAATTCGCTGACGTGCAAAAGTCTGGCAGTTGGGTGGCATGTCGGCCAAGTTGTACCGCATGACAAACATCTTGACAACAGTCTTGTTGGGATTAAACAATGTCTGTTGCAAAAAGGGGAAAACAGGTTACACATTTCATTTTTCATGATTCATACATTTCCTCCACCAAGATTTCCCAAACACAATGATTTCAACCCAAATAAAGACTCGAAGCTGGTTTCTGGACTAGCACTACTCTCAAAAAAGTTACTAAGACCTATTTATATCAAGTATGATTGAATTTTATAAGAATATTTTTCAATGCCTGCCATGTTTTTGTTGCAGTACATGCACCCACTTGATAGGCTTCTTTCAAAACAGTGTTGGTTTCAGACTGTGTGAGGTCACAGTACAGGTCAGAAGTAAGGTCAAAGGTCATGACTTACTGCCTGGATGGTTCCAACTTTGGGTATGTGGTATCCACGCCTGCCAAGGCGCTCAAGGTTTATATAACCCTGCAGAAGGAAAAAAAGTTAACTTTTAAATTTTACGTTTTCGTACTTTATCACATGTATTCGCGCGATTTAACCCCTTAAGGACAAGGTGTAATGGGGACATTCCTCCACACATAGAGCAAGTGGCCCGCATGACTACACAGCCTTTGTGTGGTAGCGGGACTGCACAAAAGCAGCAGCTGTGGAACTACCCACTAGCCGTGTGCCATGGCATACCACAGCTGGCAACTGCATTCCAATGAGGATTAGCGGCCGCGGCCATGACCGCTTCCCGTGCGCATGGGGTTAAATGTACAACACAATCAATTTTCGGTGAAATCCAAACATAAAGTAACATTTAGAACAGAAGCTGGACTTTTAATGTCTTTTTTTACAGATAATGCAGAAACTACCGGTATGCTGGCTATATGTACTGTTTGATATTTGGTTTTTGGTTTTTAATGTGTATGCACCACATGCTTCAGTGTTGCGCCACACGGCAATTATTCTTAATAAAGTCTTTTTTACATGTTTGAGCTCAGCCACATCTATATTGAGTAATTATCTAATGTACCTGTGCATTTCTTGATATGTGGGTTCGCACTTTGGACTTGAACACTAAGAGATCTCAACTAGAACACGCAGTCGTACGGATGGCGTTTATTGGGTACTTCCATTGGTTTCCGCTTATCCTTCTTCATTAGAATTTCCCTTGTGGGCCACCATTTTACAAAGACCGACTTTTGAGGTACCGTTGTTCCCTTGGTGCGAGTACCCGACGAGGTACCTCTCGTAAAAACAACATTTCTTGAAATTTGGACGTCTGTAAGGCCAAAAAAAAAAAGTCTCCGGTTTCTGGTATGCGCGCCCGTCGCCGTAGCCATGCGCGTCGGCAAAATGAAAAAGTTTTTTTTTCAATGAAAGATGATGTCTCAAAACCGCCAAACTCACTGGTTTGACTGGAATTCTGCTGCTGCGCAATTTCAACGTGTTTTTAGATGGGGTTATGATCGAGAATAAGCTTTATGTGGCCTCTCTGGACTCCCATATATTTGCACTAAGTTTAGTCGGGCACCATTTGCAGTCATCAGCCGACATTTGAAGCACATTTGAAGCAAAAAAGTCGGGTAAAAAAAAAAAAAAGCCGCATCGCCGCACCACTTTTTGGACAAGCTCCATACCAGAAACCGGAGACTTTTTTTTTTTGGCCTAAAGGCTAGATTGTCATCGACTTACAAAATATGAGGAGGGAGCGTCATCATCAGACACGCTATAGAAGAAGGTAGTGACTGGGAGGATGATGTGTTTAGGACAGAATGACCCACTGGCGCCGATCTCCGCTGTAAAGCCGTCGATGGTGCCTAGCGGTTCAAGCCTTCCGTTCAAGACAGATTCCTGCCAAACACAAAAATGACATTATTTCAAACTTTAGATTGCTTTGCACTTGTCTGTTGTCCTGCAAAGCTTTCCCTGAGTCAGCCTCGACTCCATGGGCACTTGCACGTTACTTAACTGAAACCATTGGCCGTGAGGAATACGTAAACGACACTGATCAGTTGAGTGCGTAATGCGTGCGTATTTCTAGAACTGCACGCCCTGCATGTAATGTGCTTACGCGTTTCTGCACGTCACATCATATACGAACATTTTTTTCAAGACTGCACGATGCCTGGACCCTGGAAGCCTTGTTTTTTTTTTCACCCAAAAGCCTGTATCTTGTGTTGTAAAGGGACAACAGAAGTACGTTCGTTTAATACAAATCCTTGCTAAGTAACTCGTCATCGAAATCTCATGTTTGAAAGGATTGATTCTACAAAATAACAATTTTAATATTTTCAGCATTGCGTCGCGCGTTCAATAAATCAACTGCAGTCCTACTTTAAATGTCTCAAATAGTGGCACATTTAAATTACACAATTCCAGGCGTTGAGAGGCATGATGGGAACCAACATGGCGCAGCAAGATCGTACCCATGGAAACGAGGTTGTCCCTGAGTAAATTGTAACCCAATATGACAAAAGTCAAAAGTCACCAGGAGCTACTTTTTTGAGTTACAGGGACTTAAAAACCAAAATTACACAATAGGAAGGGTGAATAGTTTAAAGGGAATGTACATCATTGGCTTTTGCTGTAATTTTCAGAAATGAACTATTGGAGGGGTTAGTATAATAGATCAAATATTGTTACACTGACATGTTTGAAGTTTTTTTTCTGCGAAAATGCTGGAAAACCAAGAAAAACAAAAATGTTCAAGTAGTCTGGTTCCTTGACTCCACTAAAGATAAAATGGTTCAATTTATAGATGCCGGAAAATTGTAAGGTAAGGGAACCAGTCTAGCTGGCCTGCACCCGTTCATGAACATGTAACCAATAGCAAACAAAATTTGGACTGAAAAAAGTGTAAAGTTGGAGCAGTAGTTGAAAAATAGTTAGGTTTTTCCAACGGTGGTCGGCCGACCACCGTTTGAAATGTATACAAAAATAACATTTTCATGAAAATGACTTCACACCAGGTGCCATAATTTTACAGGATGCTTTAGACTGTCATTTGCCAACATCCTAGTAAGGTATTTCGTAAAAACTTGGTAGTTTTATTTTTTTCGATGTTTGCAAATGTTGTATATTCCCTTTAAACCCGCATAACATCCATATTAATCATAATTACCTCGAAATTGCCCAACAGACAGCTCGTTGAGGCTGGAGCACTAGTGCTGAATACCCTTGTGGCATGAGACAGTGGCGTGTTGGAGTTCTCAAGATCATTGCAAGAGGGAGAACTAAAAAAAAAAAAAAATTGTTTCATATTCAGATGTAGAGAAACTGTGAGTACTGTTAAGTTTGAGCTCAGTGGGTGCCTTACACCTGATTTAAACTGGCATTCCAGAGTCCCATCGCACCAAACAGTATTTGCGGCAACTCATCAAATCGACCCAAAATAGTTATTGGTTCCAAACAGGTAAACCTCATGTACTTAATCCCTCTGTTGCCTCCCCCCCCCACCAATCCGCTCATGCAAGTTTAGTTAAGATACCCAAATGCAGGAATGCCATGGTTTTACTGCGGAAATGCCGAATTCTTAGTCATTTACCTCTTAAGAAGAGAGCGGGGCTTGAGTAGAGATGCACAGTCATGCTCCGTCTTGGCTTTCCTCAGAGGTGCCTGAAAGAAAACAAAGGCAATTCTTTTAGAAACATTGAAATATTCCAACTTTTTTTGGGGGGGGGGGGCAGGGCGCATGCATTGAGGGGGATTATTCACAAAGACGCAAAGTATCTTTCCAGTGTATTCTATGTTGTATTTGCTACCAACGAACAAATGTGACCTGTTCTGTCAAAATCAGACTTTTCTGGGCATCAGGTCAAGAATGAGATTTTTGTATATTGTTAAAATATGTTCTGTTTCTTTTTTAATAGGTGGTTTAATTTTTGAAACCTGTAATTCCTGCGCAAAGTTATGCTATTTTGAAGTTCATTGGGTCGAAAAGTAGAAAACAGAGAAAATGGACACGAACGTCACAAAACAGACATTTCTTTAACTAATATACCTTAACAAATCATCAAAAATACTATAATTAGAGATCAAATTAGGGTTTCAAACTTTTATAGTATATTTTAGACATGCTCAGGATTACAAATATGCAAAAATTAGAAAATGGAAAAAAATCACCCCCACAACGTTTTTTGGCCCTATCACAATTTCAACCTCTGCCCAGAAGCGTCTGCTTTTGACAGAACAGGTCACAAATGTGTGCAAAGAAAACTATGTCTAGATGATTACATAATGTGACAAGTTCATTGTTGTTTTAAGATGACACCTGACAGGCCTTTGCCAATGGCAATAACCTGTACTAAAATATATTTCTCTTCCAAGGAATCCATGCAACCATACTGTGATGAGGTAGCTTGGGCATTACAGGGAGTAACAGGCAGTGCAGTTTGGGGGTAGTACAAGGACAAAAAGTCAGTCACAGAATAGAAAACACTTTAGTGTGACTTACTGGACTTGAGTTGATGGGTAGTCCTGTGCTCGGATTAAAGACGTAGGTGTTGGAGCTGTCTAAGGATCTTCTCATGAGACCACTCCTCAAGCCTGATAGAGTAGGGGGAGAAGTTACCTCTATGCTCTCAGCAGCTAGACCCTGATACGGGAAATTCACAAGTGGCAGGCTTGATTAATAACATGCTCGCATTTTTAAAGAGAGAACTTTGACAAAAACCGTCATTTGCAAAGCAAACCTTAATTTTCACTCCCGTTGGAACTAAAATATGGAATTGAGAGTATAGGGCTTCCATTGTAGTGGGTTGTTAGAAACCCTTTTCTTTTTAAGTTACATTTGTCTAAAGAACTTGAATATCATAGGGTGCGATTTTAAAAACCGTGACCCTTTTTTGACAGTAATGTCAAGGACACAGATTATGCTGGATATATATATAGTTTGTTTTGTCATTTTTTGTCAGGGAGATCCGGTATTTTGTCTTATTTTATTATTTCATAAAGTTTCTGATAAATTAATTTCCAAAATTTCATGCAATTTGTGACATGACTTGTTTTGTTTGGTATGTAAATGTGCTCAGTTATGTTTCCTGTCAAGCAGACTGGAAGCATCTGCTGTGCATTTTCTGTCCTTTTCATATGACACACTTACCTCTTTGCTCCTTGAGTTATTTTCCTTTCCCAGAACGCTCCTGAATAAGGACTTGCTTCTTCCAAAGACTGGGGTGAAAGGGGAGGAGGCACTGGTGCTTGTGTTGTCTGAATTCCCTTCATATTGCATTGGTTTACGAAACGGTGCCGGGATATTGGGTTGAAAGTCGTGGCTGTCCAGGCTGAAGCCCCGCCGACGAGCGTGTCGGGGCGAGGACGTCGGAGAAGGTGTGTTCCCTGAGATTGCATTGGTAGAGGACTGGTTTAGATGGGATGGGCTTTGGTTGTTTTGGTTCTGACTTGGCGAGCAACCCAAATGGCTGTAAGCTCCTTGGACTTGATCCGTTGTCCACTGGTTTTGGGCGGTCACTACTTGGCTTAATGGTTGGTTACTGCTTGATGAGGCATCATGGCCCACTGGTTCAGCACCACGAATTGCATTGGGGTAGTGCCGGGATTGCATTTCAGGCATCTTGTGTAATAAATTGCCATTCTTTGCCGGGGATTGGCTACATGATGTCGGAGTGTCTGTCCCACTGAAACCATGCTTTGGTTGATTCCCTACAAAGACGCTTTCTGGTTGGCTGTCACAATGTATATGGCCCTGGTTTCCGGAGTCTGAGTCCGTGGACTTGTGGTAGGATAACCAGGGAACGGTGGAGAGAGGCGTGCCAAACTCTGTCGCCGGCACGTCCTCATCTTCCTTGTCGTACCTGTTTGAGGTCCTGAACACATCTTGAACGGCAAACCCTCGGTCTTCTAAGGAGGACTTGGCCGTGAAGAAGATGCCATCATCCTCCTCAAGACTTGGCGTCCTGTCTTTCCAAGCACAGATGGGTCTTGGAGTCGACTCCCCTCGAGATGGCGGGGGAGTCGAAGTCACACACTCGGGAGACCCAGTTGAGCTCCTCTCTTGAAGCTTCTGAAGCTTCAACTCGCGAATCCGTCTCTCCAACTCCACCGTGGAGAAGCTTGGCTGACCACTGACATAATACAGCTCACAGGTTGGTGTGTGCTTCCCCCTGTTGCTGTCCTCCACTTGCTGGCGTTTCAACTTTGCCGTGACTTGCTTCTCCTCCAGCTCAACGGACGGCGGCCTTGGTGGGAGGTTGTCGCAGGATGTTGGCTTCAAAGGAACCCGTCGCGCATGCTGTGGAGAGTTGTCTCTCAACTTTGGTAACCTCGGCCCTTTCTTCTCAGGACGGACTGGGGATGCATCTCTGGGTTCTGGGAGCAAGACTCGCAGCTTCTGGGCAGCGGTTGCATTTCTCTGTCTCATCTTTTCCTCCTGGACTGCAGGGAGCGACGCTGCGCCCGCGCTAGAACCCTGCTTCACCCGCTGGTCATGTTTCTGCCTACGCTCCTCTTTCAGCTCCTCGCCACTCCGCTGATCCCGTTCTCTGCTCGGGTTGACAAAAGCGTATCTAAACTCTCTGTCATCATCATCGTCATCTTTCTCCTTCCCGTCTCCACGACCCTTCCCAATGGTTCCATCTATGTCTGAATGCTCCGCATTGTAGCATGGAAGAACGGGGATGGTTTGGGTGCGAGGTAGAGAGGCGACGGTAACCCGTAGACTGGACGACTTGGACAGGTTCAGGATGGGGAAGGTGTGTACCTCAGGGGTGGAAGAAAAGCTGGTAGGAAAAGACTCCCCTGGAGCACAGACCCTGCACACACAAACATGAGCCAAAGATAATTAATATCAGTTCTCTTTTATAGAGGACGTAGTAAAAAAGAAGTAGGAAGTGGTATCACTCTAATTTCACTTTTGTGGTTATGGTTAAACTGTAAAAAAAGAAGTCGGAACATGGGTAGGAAGTGGTATCACTCTAATTTCACTTTTGTGGTTATGGTTAAACTGCAAATGATCTTATCCTCTTTAAGACAGTGCTTGCCTGTGTTGGTTGGCCAATCTAACATGACATTATTCTGCCATCGTTTGATTCTAAATGTCTAGTGTTTTTATCTTCCTAAGGATATCTAATTTGGAGTATGCGTGTGCATATTTTTACACAGTGACCACAAAGTGACATTATTCGAAGCCAGAAGTTAATGGCACTTTAATACTCGGAGAGTATGGGAATAACGGTAATGACTAACAACTGCAAGCACCATTTGCCAAAGAGGTTAACAAAATGCAAACATTGTAGTAGTTGAGATACTTGTGACGGATCACAAGTAAATCATGATGGACTTGTGATTGACTTGTGATGGACTTGTGATGAATTTGTGATGACTTGTGAATGACTTGTGATGAATTTGTGATGACTTGTGATTGACTTGTGATGAATTTGTGATGACTTGTGAATGACTTGTGATGGACTTGTGATTGACTTGTGAAGACTTGTGATGAATTTGTGATGATTTGTGATGGACTTGTGATGGGCTTGTGATGACTTGTGATGGACTTGTGTTGGACTTGTGATGGACTTGTGATGAATTTGTGATGACTTGTGAATGACTTGTGATGGACTTGTGATGAATTTGTGATGACTTGTGATTGCCTTGTGATGAATTTGTACAGACTTGTGATTGACTTGTAATTGACTTGTGATGAATTTGTGATGTTTTGTGATTGACTTGTGATGAATTTGTGATGACTTGTGATTGACTTGTGATGAGTTTGTGATGACTTGTGATTGACTTGAGATGGACTTGTGATGACTTGCGATCCATCACAAGCACCACAATGGCAAACAATGAATGCACAAAGTCTGACCTGTAGACAATATTCTTTGGTAATCGTCCCTGTGTGGAGCTGAGCCAAGCACTGATCTGAGAGAAGTGCAAGAAGGACCTGACGGCCTGGAAGAGTAGATGACTGTGACAATGGCCATCAGGGAACCTGTGGGATAAACACACACATATCATCAATAGATAGTTGATAAATGTGACCTTTTCTGTCAAAATCAGATTTTTCTGGGCATAAGGTCAAAAATGAGATTTTTGCATATTGTTAAAATATGTTCTTTTTCCTTTAAATAGGTGGTTTAATTTTTGAAACCGGTCATTCCTGGGCACAGTTATGCTATTTTGAAGGTCACTGTGTCGAAAAGTAGAAACGGAGCAAATGGCCACGAATGTCACAAAACAGTACTTTCTTTGACTGATATACTTTAACAAATCACCAAAAATACTATATTTAGAGTTCAAATTAGGGTTTCAAACCGTTACAGTATATTTTAGACATGTTCAGGATCCACAGCGATTTTTTTGCCCTATCTCAATTTCAACCTCTGCCCAGAAGCGTCTGCTTTTGACAGAACAGGTCACAAATTGGTTTGCAAAGAATGACATGCTAAGATATGCTGTACATGTACACCCAGTTTCCCAGGACTATTAGATCCAGGTGGACAAGAATTGAATGACTAATGCAATGTAAAAACTTGAGTGAAATTTGACCTTTTGTTAGTCAAAACTAATTTACCTTATCTGCCAGACTGAACGACATTGACCAATGACGTAGGGGTCAAATTCTTTTAAATATTCACATGAGAACGAATGGGGTGGCCTGACCTCATATCACATGTGAATATGAGGACGGGCAATGCCCTCGGTGATTCTGATATCTAATTGTTTGCTATGCACACTGACGATGTAGCCTTAACGGTAGTGTGATCGGCCTACATGTACTTTTCCAGTAAGTTTCGCATTACGTGGAACACAGTGTCCTCTTCATACGTTGACCCTTGCATCACACGGCAATTGGCCAACCGCAAGTTGGACTAGAAATCCAGAGACTAGAGTTGGACAAGAGCTGGTGTTAGCCTCGAAATCTGCACTGAGATTTTGATTTTGGGTTCAGACAAAGAGCAAGGCAGGACAGGACAAGTACATGATCAGGACACGGAATGGAATATGGTGCAAGGAGACTATGATATGATCTTATTGCATTTGATGTACATTACCTTTTGGGTAACAGCTGCACAATCCACTGTTCCAGAAGCAGATGAGACGAGGGCTGGTCCAGGGCCTGTGCCGTCTCCTCAATGGAGCTCATCATCTCTATGTCTTCCTGGTCCTCCAGGCAGCAGTCCGGGTAGAGCAGAACCTCCACGGACATCGGGATGTTGTTGAGACATAGGAAGCAGATGTAGGAATGAGCAGCTTCTATTTGCTTGCACTACATGAGAAAGAGAGAAAGAATTGTGCAGCGTGTTAATTTTATGTCACAGCCCAGTTTGTTGGAAAAGGAAAAAAAACTGTATGGGCTCCGTGCGCCAACAAGAGAGGGCGCTTTTTACTGGTTCGCGCACGTATGGCGCGAAGTACGCACCACTTAGTTTATTCTGAATGTACACAAAGCCATAGCGTCTTCGCGTGAGCGTCAGGCCTCATCGGGGATGCATTCGAATGCCTCTCGATGTTCTCCTCCAACTCTCCCTTTCTTGCCCATGAGGGGGTAACTTGTGCACGAAGCCCTTGGCCGTCAAAGGGTCATTCAATAAAGTTAGGGTCCAAAGAGTGATATTTTTTCCCTGTCCCTGTTACCTTGGTACTTTGTCATTTGCCATTCATTAAGAATGACTTCAAACAATTTTCTATTAGTTGGGTAGATAGTTTGCTATTCATAATTACTCTTGGAGGATGACTGCATTAAGGAGTGCATGAGAATTAGAACATCATAGATGTCAGATCTATGTAACGGGGACAGGAAAAAACAATTATAGAATGATCCCTACTCAGTTGGATAAAACAATAATTCAATTTCATTTTATGAAAAAAAAAGTTTGGCAAGAATTTCTTTCTCGTACTTCTTGTGCTGTCATTGTTCAAAACTGATTATCTGTGTTTTAAAACTAACATTAAAAAATCAAGAATGAATCCTATTTAAGCAAATCTGGCTAAACTTAAAATTAATCATAAAAGGGAATCATGGTTGAAAGTATTACACATCCAACAAAAATACCCAATTCTAAAAACAACGGTTATGATGTAAATTCTAAATTAAGTGTACTACGTGAGCCGTAAAAATACCCGCACCTGAAAATGAAAGTGAATTTAATCCGAGAGTTCATTATTGCCGGCTTCGGTTTAGTAACTTGATACAGAGCCAGCAGAACTTGAATGCTACGTGTACTTTGATGAATTAGGGCTGTGGAAATTTATATTATAGTTTATTAATAAGCTCCGTGGGATGTATGTGAGATACAGTTTATCATACTACCTCTGTGGGATACGGGGCATGAAAGCAGAAGGGAGTGGGGGGGGGGGGGGGGTCGCAACATGTCAAATCCAGAAATAAATAATTGAGAAATAAATCAATTGGGAATGCTGCCATTGGATGGAAATTACAGAGCAAGAGGTTCAGGATCATGAACAATATTTAAAAAGTGGAAATATAAATAGACACAACTAGTACTCTTACTTGTTATCAAAATTGTTTAGTGTACACCTAAAAATTGTGCCTCAATAAATGGTTTGGGTCTTCGGATCAGCTGATCCTGAATAAGTTAAGGAACCATGGCTATTATGTGTCATACAATTTATAGCTCCGTGGCATGGCCACGGCTATGCGCACATGCACACGTACGCCATAACCGAATTGATTTTTTTTTAAAAGCCGCTGACAAAACTAATGAAAGGACAACTTTGGAAACGAAGGTCAAACTCTGACAGTACAGCAATGGAACTTGAATTTGACAGGATGTGACAGCTTAGGCTGGAAATTTAGAATTTTTATTTTTTTTAATGCTGGTACAGTGTCGGAACTTATCCTCTCACTTGCAAATTTCAAGTACATGTGCATGGGCATACATGTAGCAGAAGTATCATACAAATGTACTGCATTCACCTGTATCATCTACATGTACATGTACATGTGCATTCACAGTTTATACATAATGGTATGCGTGTGTTTACATACTGGATATTTATGTGAAGTACATGTACAAAATGTGCATGTACATGTAGATGTATTTTTCCTTATAAATACAGGTAGACATTGAAACATAGTACTGCTGTAATGACCATGGAGCTATAAAATGTATGACACATGTTTTTTGATATGAATATCACGTCAACACTTGGCTTGCATATGAAACCAAAAACAGCATTAGTCATATTTGTATATGGGTTGGGTCACTGGAGTTAACCTGTATACACTGTAACACCCAAACACGGAGAGCTCATAAGTGGGAAAAACAGGTATTCTACATACAATGCAAAGTCAAGGATTAGACTCCTCCACACAAGTGTAGGAATGTTTTTCTTTGTTTGGCAAAGTACAATAATCGGCATACCACAACAAAATAATAATTTGTTTGGAGTACAGTGACCTTTCACGTGCATGCGTAAAAGAAGTATTATTTTGACACACGCACACGTTTGTTGGTGGTGTAAATTGAGGATTTTTTGTTCCTCTTCCCTTTTCCTTTGTTTGTACTTTATTTTTTTTTGCAACAGCTTGAATTGGTTTTGTACATGTTTTCCAACCGAGGAGTCCTCGATTCGGTTTCTGTCCTCAATTTATCGATGATGTCCTCGATTCACACCATAATTAAACACGCACGTGCATACATACAGCTAAAGTATGTTTTCAAGTGCAGTTTGCTGTGCTGAGCAAGAATACTGAAATGACAATTAAAATTTCAGACTGAGGACAACTATGTAATAATAGGGAAAACAGAATTCTATTTATATAATTCTCTGTTATCGGAACCTAAACCAAGCACGCATTCTATACAGTTTGCTGCTGCGTGTGCCTACATGTGCTTTTATGGGGCATTTGCAAAATCTATTTGCCAGCTTTCAGGATTTCAGGATTTCAGATTAAGTAGGACATTGTAACTTTCTTGAATCAACAATAATTTATACCACACAAGAAAGGTAATGTGCTGATGTACTTCACACTCCATGAGACACCGGGCAAAACTTGCAATTACTTAAACCAGGCAAATTGAAACAATCTATAAATGTGTCACCATATGTTATTAAAGGATAACTATTCAGGAACCAGATGGTGGCTTCTTTGTGTAATTTGGTGATGCAGAAACTAATCTTAACTGAGTGAGTCAGTGGTGACTAGTCAAGGCGTAATGATTGAATGATATGTAGAGGCATGGAGCTAGGACCATGTAGAGGTGAACCACAGAGCAGTGCTTTACAGCTTAACACAAGACAAAGTGCAGTTCATGTCTATGTCTCACTGCCTGGTGGCAAATGATAGGGAATCTTATTATGTACAGGCTGAATACGTGTAACAAGAGATGCTGGAGAATTAATTACTTTGTCATGTGAAAGCATGCAAATGCTGTCAAGCTTGTCATGATATAGTACATTTGAAAACAATCCCCCACTGGTAATTTGCTTCTCAAACCTTGGTAGTGTTTTGGCATCATGTGAAGAGGGTTTTAGAACACTCGGTTTGCCTCGTTGAGGTGGACCCAAAAGGATGTTGCATTCAGTGACTCGATCAGTTAGTCAGTCAGAGTGACTCAGTCAATGGGGGAGTCAGTCAGTCAGGGGGAGAGAGTCAGTCAGTGAAGTCGGGGAGGGAGTCAGCTACTCCTCTCAGTCTCAGACTCAAAAACTCATCAGCGATTGACTATAGACACATGTACACACGAATGAAGGTTCCATGAAATTATGCCAAAGCGTCTGTGCAAATATTCCTACATACAGTACATGTACATTGTACCAGGTAGGTCTCAAGTGGAAGCAAGATCAATAGAACTGGCAATGAAAAAGTACAAGTTCACTGTGTATTGCCTGGAGGACATACGAGTAAGGAGAGATAAGGGATCAATTTCATAGTGCTGTTTAGCATTGCAGAGAATAATTTATAAGAAAACTTAATTATGGCATGATAATTATGTTTGCTATGTTTGTACACAGTAAAGAAACATTTTACCTGTAAGATGTGGATCAGTTGGGGTATCATAATTTGGACGTCAGACATTCAATATCATTATAGGGCCTACTGTAGTGATTAATTTATCCTAAACCCTGCTGAAAATGTACATATGTCTCATCCCACAGTGAATAGTAAACACCTTTTGTATTGCTGGAAACACAGCAATTTAAAAAAAAAAAATGGGAAACTATTTTTCAGGATGAAAAACTGGAAAATAACACAGGGAATGCATCTGCTTCATTATTTATTCTTCAGGATATATCTTCAGGACATGTATGTAAATGTATGCTTCAAATTATGGCTACAGCGATGGCTCATTTGTAGTTTCGCACTTAATTTTTTTTGAAACCCATACCTTTCCATAAATACGGTACACATATAGGCTATGGTACATGTTCTTCTGTGTCACGTGGAAGGAATTTTAGCACCTGAATGAAACTTGAATTTTTTTTAACATTTGTTTTACTTTTAGTACTGCATTTGGAGAAAAGATCACACATCTCATAAATGATACTATAGTAACTGAATGTCAGATGGTAATTGTTCAGACTGGAATTACTTTTTGACCACAATATTTGTTTTTTCCTTTCCATATTTTTTTTTATTTACACAAAGTGATGGGAAGCTGCATTATAAGCGTACAACTGCATGCTTACAAGATCTGGTTATTCCATTAGGTCACTGAGGTGTAATGCGCTGCAAATCTGCATCCCTCTCTGCACCTTAGAAATGCTATGAATTCACAAGTCCCTACTCCCTAGATGAATGGTGTACATGTATGTATCACCGTGATAAAGGGCGCGCTGGAATGGCTACGGCTGCCAGTAACACATGTGTCTATGGGAAGTGGCTTCAGCTGCTTCTATAGATGCATGTGTAACAGCTAGCCGCAGCCATAGTCAGATGAAGACTTTGGAATGCAGGAATTATCGGCGTTATGTTTGTGGGTATATAGCACCATGGAGCTATATGGTAGTGGCATGCCAGCCTGTCTAATTCAAGTATGCTTGTCTTACCCTGCGACAGCTTTCTGACCTAGGTCTTGTAAAACGTAAATGGTACATTTGTAATATCACTGAAGCACTAGGGTTATGATGTTAAAATTTGACATAACGGGCCCCAATGGAAAAATTAAGCTGTCTCCAATAAGGTACCGGTGACTGTATTTTGTTTTATCCTTGTTGTGTTCCATGCAGTGTATTTTGTTGATTTCTTCTGAATAAACTAAATTTGCAGCAATGACATAATTTTAGTACTGAACTTGATAAACTGCATAATAATATTGTAAAAGAACCCAAGATCATAACAACGTGTCTGACAATATTGTCATATGGCACTCAGGTTTTAATCATACATCATGTACTTATATAGTGCATGTACGCATTTGTGATATAAGCCAATTATTTCATGAATGTAAAGAATGGGTCTTCATAACACTGTCTTATTAACGTACCATTCTTCTACCTTATTAAAAGATTATAATGAAATTGGCAAGGTACATGTATTCATTGTTTATTAACTGTCAGCACCTTCATTCGGGATCAATCAATAAGTGGATGTATAACGCACTGTACACAGACACAGTGTAATTACTGAACGAACCTGTGTCCACACTGTATCTCTATGTAACTACATACTTATGTAGGTTTTTCAAAGTCGTCTTCCTCTCAAGCCTAATTTTAATTTTCAAGAAAGGTAAAACATACCCTCATATTTGAGTGTTCATAAGGGATGCTGTTAAAGTAGCATACCCATGCTCTTAAAAAAATATATCTTTTTTTCTTTCTCCTAACGAATTTCAATTTGTATGTTTTGTTTTAACAAAAAAAAATTATATTCTGATTTTGGGCGTCAGCAACCCTCTGAAAAGTGACTTTCATTTCGCGCACAAATGAACCTGCTCTTATGTCTGGCAGCCAATAATTCAAAATTTTTGAGGAAATATTTCAATAACTCAGCGTCTGTGGATTTTTCATTCAAAAGTGAATAACTTTTACATTGCTATAAGAATAAGCAATTGAAAAACTAATCTATTTTTCGAGGTTAATCTTGAAAATAGCGTCGGGAACGCATCTTTAATTCATGTAGTAAGAATTTGCAGTTTAAAAGAACATGTCCATATATATATATACAGAAGCATGTCCATCCAAATGTCAAATTCATAAATTAAAAGCCTTCGTCTGGAAAAAAATATTGTAAACTGCAGACACAAACAATGCACTTGTACAAACTTAAGTGCTACATTTTGTCCGCTGTATCAGTGTTGCTTCATGAGCAGTAGGATATCGGTCTACATGATTGAATTAACATCACCTAGCTGCTAGCATTAACGTACATGTCTGTATGATCAAGGCTTTTCCTGGATGACATGTCGTGGCACACTGTACGTGCACAATTAGTGCAAGTCCTACGTGCTGCTTTGCACTGGCAGGGGCTTCTCTGTGGATTGAACTAATCCACTTTGAGACAACTATATAAACTTGACCGGGTGAATTATCAGGTTTCCTGTACATGTAAGCCTGAGCGAAAGGGAAAAAAGGCAGCAATGTCCAGGACCCACCGTGGGATAAAAATAGCAGCGGGGATCTGAAGTGAGTGGAGTTAAATGCACAGGATGGGCCTACGGCTAAAGGGTTGCCGAGCTGATATTTTGTGGGCTCATTTATCACTTATCACACAGAGATCCTTGGGATTTTTGGGGGCTATATTCAATTCTTCACACTGTCTGTTAGTGAGGTCATGGGTTCAAAATGTGCTTGGAGTGCTTAGGAATAGTAATCAACAGTGTGAAGTGTACAAGACACTAACAAGTGCAATATCACAAGACAGTTTGTAGCGTAAGGCTGATATTCTTTTGATAAGGGTATCTGAATGCTAAGAATTCCACATGCACTCTACAACAGGATCGAGGTAATACTTTCAGCATCTATCTATGTACGTACACTTTGAGAGCTTATTCAGGAATATGCATTCCTGAAAAAAAAGAGAATATTTCAAACAAAATACTTAATGCTTCAGTTCAGGAACCATTAATGGCATTCTGACAATTTTATTAACCCTAACCTCATGCACCCAAAGCTACAAAATACTACTACATGTAGTAGTAAACTGTAGTATGCAGTACTTCAGCATATAAGTGGGCACAGCACTCATAGTATGTTTTGGTATGTGGTGCCTGCATACATAATTTTTGTAGTATTGATTCTGTAGTACTCAGTTCTTTATCCCAAAGTAATGGCTAGAATTAAAGGGAAAATACAACATTTGCAAACATCAAAAAATAAAACTACCAAATCATTTTAAAATACCTTGCTGGACTGTCAGTGAATGACAGTGTAAAGCATTCTGTAAAATCATGCATGGCACTTGGTATACTGTCATTTTAAAGAAAAGTACTGGCCCCAATTGACCATCGCACTCGTTTGCAATCGATTACACACCTATGAACGGGTACAAGCCAGCTAGACTGGTTCCCTGACCTTACAATTCCCCAATGTATGTAAACTGCTCTGTTTCTTCTTATATGGAGTCAGGGAACCAGACTACAGGAAAATAATTGTTTTTCTTGGTTTTTATAGCATTTTCGAACCCAAAACCTCAAAAAAGTCAGTGTAACTATATTTGCTATATATTTCCAACCCCCCAATTCCATCCATTTCTGAAAATTACAGCAAAAGCAAATGATGTATATTCCCTTTAAGTTCAAATATACATGTGTAAACTAAGAAAACTATGCAGTCTTAAAAGCAGAATATTTGATGCTAATTTAGAGTCAACCATTTATTTTTGATTTTTTTTATAGCAATAAACTTATATCCTTAAACCACCAAGCCTGTTAATGCCTATGTCGCTCTGCAGTTATTCCTTTGATTCAACAAGGAGTAACTACAATGTAATACAATGTAATACAATGTAATACAATGTAATACAATGTAATACAGGTGCTAATGGATTAAAAAAAAAAAATTCCATCTGATGAATACCTACCCTTGCCACCATATCCGGTGTACACTGATGCCTGCTGTCGTTCGGATAACGAGGCGGGCAGTGTTCCCCTTCCACACGCCCCTTGACCGACCGCTCCGGTTTCCGTCCTTCCAGAATCAGCATCCCTAGGTCGACGAAGAGGTCAGTGGGCTCAGGACGCGGGTCATCGTCGTCTGCATCCAGGTCATCGTGGACTTGGCTCATCAGTCCCGCCCCTGAGGGAGTCACTCGCCCCGCCCCTGCTATCATAGTCGGTGGCTGTTGATGATACTCAGCTGTTGGGAAAGCAGAAGGAAACAAGTCAGGTGTGTTTACAAACACAAATGCCCCGCAACCGTGACTGTTCCCATGACATAACACCACTCTTTTAACATCAACTTACATGTACCTTGGTCACATGGAACATTCATTGACAGCATTAGTGTCTTCTGTAGGTTTTATATGAATTAATCCCTAATCCCTATAATCTCAGAATAAAAAAAAGATTTCTATTGTTTTAGCCACTGTGAACTTGACCCTTGACCTTTTGGCCCCAAATTCAATAGGCTTCTTAGGATTGCCAAGAACAATCCACAAACCAAATTTGAAGTTCATATGTTAAGTATTTCTCAAGTTATCGCGCTGACAAGATTTCTATTGTTTTAGCCACTGTGAACTTGACACTTGACCTTTTGACCCCAAATGCAATAGGCTTCTTAGGATTGCCAAGAACAATCCACAAACCAAATTTGAAGTTCACATGTAAAGTATTTCTCAAGTTATTGCGCTGACAAGATTTCTATTGTTTTAGCCACTGTGAACTTGACCTTTGGCCTTTTGGCCCCAAATGCAAAAGGCTTCTTAGGATTGCCAAAAACAATCCACAAACCAAATTTGAAGTTCACATGTAAAGTATTTCTCAAGTTATCGCGCTGACAAGATTTCTATTGTTTTAGCCACTGTGAACTTGACCTTTGGCCTTTTGGCCCCAAATGCGAAAGGCTTCTTAGGATTGTCAAAAACAATCCACAAACCAAATTTGAAGTTCACATGTAAAGTATTTCTCAAGTTATCGCGCTGACAAGATTTCTATTGTTTTAGCCACTGTGAACTTGACCTTTGGCCTTTTGGCCCCAAATGCGAAAGGCTTCTTAGGATTACCAAGAACAATCCACAAACCAAATTTGAAGTTCATATGTTAAGTATTTCTCAAGTTATCGCGCTGACAAGATTTGTCCGGACACACACACCCACACACCCACCCACCCACACACACACCCACACACCCACCCACCCACCCACCCACCCACCCACCCACGGAAGGACAAGGCGGAAACAGTATGCCCCTTCGGCTTCGCCGCGGGGCATAAAAAACTTGAAGTTTGTGAATTAGCTTTAGTTAGGATAAAAAACTTACAAAAAAATGAACCGTAGTATCTAGTCTTAGCTAAAAGCAGACTACATGCATGTCATTGTATCTTTTAAGATACAATGACATTTTCTGATTAGTAATTAAAATGACTCATCAAATATTGATTCTTCCTTTTCCCCCCCCCAAAAAACCCTAACCAAACCAACCAACCAACAAAGGCATTGTACGATATGGCAGCGTTCCATGAAGAGGACACACCCAAACATCTATTAATCATATTTCCTATTAAAAAAAATAATTGAATGGCTTAGCTCTGCATTCATGCATTCAAACATCTTTCAACTCAAGGCACATGTACTGCAAAAAAACATGGGTGTGGTTTTTATGGTAGTCAAACTTGCATGAAGATTTGAAATAACAGAGTCTGGAATTTAATTTTTAAATAACTAAAGTTGAATGTATATCAGGCACGCGCAACTGCGAATTTAGCAAAAACGAGGAAACTCCAAACCACATAAGACTATGTGGTTGTATATTTTCAATTTGTAATGGCATTCATGAGAAGTAAACAACGAGGAAATCAGCGGATCCAAGGAAAAATTGCTTGCCTGATGTATGTAACTATTCTATTTAGTTTATTTTGCCATCAATTACGACCAGAGCGCAAAGAAATGGGTAAAGTTTACTACACATGTACAAATGAGAACAGGAATATCATAAAAACATAGGAACACAATGTACATGTACAATGTAAACATACAAATTTGTATCCATATTGATCCAGAATAAACCCACAATCAAACACAAAGTGCCCTTTGCTTATAATGGCTGGTTGGTGACTATGGCAAAGCAGCCTTGGTCTGTGTACAACACCTCCTACAATGAACGGTGTGCATGGAAGCTGTACACAATAACGTTGGATGAGCACCCACACTCTTAAACATCAGCTGTGTATATAAAGCAACTGTCATTTTGTCAGCTGTCCAATTTTGTTAGACTTGACCAAGTCCCTTCGCTATTCTCATTCCATATACTGTTGGACTATAAGAGTCCTGATTCCAAGACCATAATGCTTCCCTCCTATCCTTTCTATGCACGCCCCGCCTCGTTATCTTCTGAAAATGAGGGCGCTGTTTCAGTTAAATAAATTGATTCGTCATCGTATTTGATTCTGATATGCTTTAAAGTATTAATCCGAACCCTGATAAGAATTGACCTATCGCAGAAGAATCGCATTAGAATCCCGTCAACGCAGATTGTGAAATATTGTCAAATTACATGATATAAAAATGGACGCGTAAATGCGCAAAATCTGAGACAAGCAAAACTTAGCGTACAAAAACTCCATAGGGTTGTCTAAGGGGCGTGGCTAACTCGCAAACGGCGATAGGTCAATTGATTCCATCCTACCTAATTAATTCCTGACTTGTAAAGTTGATTAACTAGCAAATAATCACAGTTCCAAATTGTATATTGATCAAAAGTGTTTTGCGCAACAAATAAAATTATAACGTCTGAAACCAAGACTACAGACCTAACTGAGAAACAGATGGTCAAAATGAGAAACTGTACAATGCCTCCTATGGGTTCTACCCAGCATGTATTTTATAAGCAAATTTGCTTTTGGAGATATGGCAGACACAATAGAAGGGATCTCCTTGGAGTGGGTAAATTTTGGGTTAATATAAAATTGTTTGCGCACTCTAAATTCCACCCTCCTAAAGAGTCCTATTGTGTCCACCATATCTCTCAAAAAGGCCAACGGACATGCCATATTGTAGGACAACTAAGAGCACTTTAACCCTAACCCTGCTTAAAAGGAAAATACAACATTTGCAAACATCAAAAAATAAAACTACCAAATCACTTTGAAATATCTTGCTGGACTGTTAGTGAATGACAGTGTAAAGCATCCTGTAAAATCATGGCACCTGGTACATACTGTCATTTTCAAGAAAAGTGGTATTTTTGTATCAATTTCCAACGCTGATCGGCCGACCAGCGTTGGAAAAAACTGGCTTTTTTTTCAAATACTGGCCCCAGTTGACCATCGCACTTGTTTGCAATCGATTACACACCTATGAACGGGTACAAGCCAGCTAGACTGGTTCCCTGACCTTACAATTCCCCAATATATGTAAACTGCTGTTTCTTCTTAAATGGAGTCAGGGAACCAGACTACAGGAAAATGATTGTTTTTCTTGGTTTTTATAGCATTTTCGAACCCAAAACCTCAAAAAAGTCAGTGTAACTATATATTTGCTATATATTTCCAACCCCCAATTCCATCCATTTCTGAAAATTACAGCAAAAGCAAATGATGTTTATTCCCTTTAATCCCAAAATCATTCAAGCGGTTTTGGAGGATTTGGGAGGATTGAGACAGAATGGCAAAGTGTGTCGGTTGACTTTGGGGGCAATGATGCACTAAATTGTGTCGAGTTCGTAGGCTGTGCCTAGCATTGTTACGTCCAGTCATGCATAATTGAGCCCTACATTAAATGCTTGATATCAACCGCACTGCATCGATGTCATCAGCACTGCCTGAGTGCCTCAACCCATTGTAGTATCCTAATATATTTTCATTGCCCCTCCTGACATTACCACTTGACGCGAAACAGTCGATGGTTGTTTTCACAGCAGCTGACTTGGGCAAGTCTAACTTGGGGCTTCACATACCTGTGTGTACACGTACATAGCTGCATGTAGCTAGTGTGCGCTATCTGGGCTTGAATGGATGATAATGATGTATTTAATTCAGGTATGCAGGAGCCGGAATGTTGGCTTGTTCACAATCATACATACATGTATGTTTACGTTTTAAAGGTTTCTGAATCCAATGTTTTGACAGATGAAAACTCAGTAATAAAAATGTTCATGCATATAATGTGCTCTACATGTAGGTCCAAATACTATTTTGAAACTTTCCTATTCAAAAGACATTATGCTTGCTGAGCTAGTGCATTGCCTTGGTGTGCTGAACATCACCTTTTTGTCAAATGTTTGCCCATGAACATATTAATTAATGCACTTGAAATAAAGTTAACATGAACGAACGTACTGTAAATCATAGAGATGAGATGTACGACAATACCAGTACTATCCGAATACATCAAAGAACGTGTAATTTATTTTATTGTTAGGGCAGATCGAGACACGAAAAGTAACAATTTGCATCCTCTGCGGTCTGCCATGTCTGCAGTTTGCACCATCCATACAGATAGAACCTCCCAAAACCAATTGGAACTACCCTACGTGTACACGTACACATAGACACCAAGCCATCAGATCACTACGTACGCTGCATAATTATCATGTTGGCCTACAGTATTATTGAACCAGCACGGTACAATAAACAAGGTCAGTATCTGAAGATCAACGGTTGATTTCATTCACGGACAACACATGCATTAAGCAACTCATTTGCATACAGTGATATTACTTATGCATGACAAATCAGGGTGACAAATGGGGGGGGGGGGGGCTGACAGGGAGTGGACATAATGTACAAACAGCTGTACTTCTTCAGTTGACCACAAAATCACTCCGATTTGTTTGTACATGTATGTCAGATACTATTTTGATCACTGTTATTATGATGTTTCATGGCCTTCCCAGCGAATACAAACAGGGAAACTACTGCTAAAATTGTTTCCTTGCAAATCAACTGATAAGAACATGTTATGTCAAAGCAGAGGAGAAACAGGATTCGGCATGCCAGGATCAAATCTGTGTTCCATGGTTTGATATGTCTTCAGGAAATGGTGATGAAAACTCTGGGGAGCACTGAGCAGCATACTTGGTCAAGTACACACATGAACACATACTCCAACAAAAAAGTCATGTTTATGAAGTACGTAAAATTAATGTGCTTCATACAATGCACATATGTGATGCGATCAAGCTAACTGAGTTGTTTGTCCACCCTGGTCATTTTTTTTAAACAGTTTTGAAAAGAGCACAATCTCAGCATTCCTGATGTGAAAACCGCATGCCGATACCATCTTTAGTTCAAAAATTATGGAAGTTCACATATCGCCATCTTTGTGAGATCACGTGGTAATCTTTGAGGTCATTTCATTGAAAATACGTCTCAACATGCATTGTGACCTCAGCATGATGAAACAACTTTTTAATGAAATATTCCTAAAAATTACCACGTCATCATAAAGATGGCGGTAAAAAAACGGTCTGTATGTACATACATGTGTGGTAGGCCTGAAATTCAGGCTGCATGGAGCAAAACACACAGATTTCCTACCTATGTGCTATGATCATGTACCATGTAGTAATTACTCCATACACCATCCAAGACATATTAAGCATCAGGTCTCTGAAATGCAGGTGCAGACAAGTCATTACGGAATAAATGATTCATGCATTTTGCATGCAGGAAAGCATTAAGGAAGTTACTAATTCTACATGTATGAGGTAAAACAGGGCTTTTTTTACTGGGGGAGTAATTCACTGCATGACTTTAGTAAATCAGTTCTGACGAAAGATACTTCTAACGAAAGCCTGATATTTTGTTCCTTTTAGAGACGCACATGTGTATAAAGTTACACTGTACACAAGTAAATTGTATACATTCAGTACAACGCAGAGTGCACCCAAATGTTTACAGTCCATGTTCATGTATGTATGTACCCAGCATGTACATGTACATGTACATGTACACGTATACATGTACTTCATTCCATTGCTGATGTCATAAAAAGCACTCAAACTAACCAGGGTCCATGAAATGAACTGACCTGAGACTACACCGTAAACAACCTACGTGGGCTAGATAACCAAAGCCGTCAAGGGATAACTGATCCTGACATAATTTACATAAACGGCAGTTGGCAATTTCAAAAACTTTTAATGTGTCGGTGAAATATGCCTAGCTCTCATTGATTGTTTTCATTAAAAAAATAATTCAACAAAAAAGAAATTCCACGTTGTTCCCTGTTTAGGAGTTTATAGTTTGAGGATCAGCCATGTGCAGAGCCGCACTACAACGTTTTATATCCGAGCATGCACATTTTATGCAACCCTTCGCGCCAACCAATCTGTTATCTGACCCACCTTTAGAAGTTGTGACGTCACTTGGAGCAAAATTCAGCCAATTAAAGCTGACTGGATTGGTCAATAGCTTTCATGTTTTCCCCATACAACATCGGGGTTACCAAAGCCACAATGGAAAGCGCACACTGAATGTCATGATTCTGGAGGTCAAGACGCAGTGTTGTTTTGCATTTTCATAATCTGCAAACACAACATAGCTGCAAGCATATAGTCCATAGACTACAACTACATCTAGGAGTCATGAATTGGTACAAAAAGTGCATGCCCCGAACATGAATCTTTCTGGTTAAAAAAAAAAAATGTGCAAACTGACTATTGGGGGTTGGTGAACTTTCCATTATTAAATCCCCATTCAGTCTGCAAAGTTCAATATCAATGTAAATTTTCAATTTGATTTACCTATAGATTAGGAATATGTTAATCACATGATACTGTGAGAAATGCCAAACTTGGGTTGTGCAATAATTCTATCCTATTATGATTATTTTAAAACCAAACATGATTTTAGAAGCCGCACCACGATGTGTGAGAATAAACAAGGGCGGATCCAGAGAGGTTACGGCCGGGGGGCGGAGGGTGTGCCGGGGGGGAGGAGGGGGATGGCGGAGGGTGTGCCGTGGGTGCGTGGGGGGGGGGGGGGGCGGGGAGACGCCATAACAGCTCTCTCAAGTAAAGAATGGCCTTATTTGAGAATATTTCGATTACTGCTGGGTGCTGGGCGGGGGGGGGGGGGGGGGGGGGGGGGGGGGGGGACCCTTGGGTGCGGGCAAGCCCTCATATTAGGCCCCCTGGATCCGCCACTGATAAGTACATGAATGCCCTGTACAATGTACATGTGCACTGTAGATGGTCAAGGGGTGACCATAAAGTAAACTCTACATGTACAAAGTATACCATTTGTGTACTGTGCATATGTGCATGTACTCTACATGTCTAGTTAACAATGAATCACAGGGAGTGGTGTTTCCTGCAACAACAGATCTGCAGGCCCCTGCAACAAAAAGATAGCCCAACCACAGGAAAGGGACATTGGAAGCAGTGAACCATTTCAAAACAACAAAACTTGACTACAGAATGCAATGCATAGTGTGTGATTGGCATAAACAAGCGGATCAATATTCATAATCCACCCCAATGATGCCACATCATTATCACGTGTAATCATGCAGACTGCATGTGATCCATGGCATTGGATGTCTGGTTCTCCCCCCCCCCCACTCCCTAGGAAATCCATCTGATTATACAAATTGCAATTATATAAGTTGGGAATTTGCATGATTGATTATAAACTGTACAATGAAATGTACATGTACATCATTAACTCTTGAAATGAATACACCGATTGATGCTGTTATATGTCCGCTTTCACATGTGTACATGTACACGTACACAGTACATATCCATTTATGCACATTTACAGTGCCCGAATTAAAATGAAGTTCATAATTGTCAAAAAAAATTGAACTGTAGTATGGATCTCAAATCCGAGGGGCACAAGTTATCAAATTCAATTGCATGGTATGGGGACAAAATTAAACATTCTTCCCTTTTACGTTTTTGTAGACATGTATGCAAAAGCGTTCAATTTTTTGTTGAAGAAACCAAATAATCAAGTAAGCATACAAAATGTGGAGATTTTTTTTTTTTTTTTTTTTTTAACAAGTCGACATTTTGTATGTATTATACACAGCTCATTGCAAAAGTTATTGTAAAGATGAATTGCAAAACAATGTACATGTAACTTGTAATCACTTTCTAGGTAATATGCGCCATCTTGTTCACAGAGCAAAAAGAACACGCGTAGTCCAGGCTTGGACCGTGTCTAGACACGGGCACATTCTGGAAAGAACGCATGATGATTTGGAAGCGCAAAAGTTGTCGATTGCCGATGCGTTCACAGCCTGTAAAATTTGTCGGTTAGCAAGATGGCACATAAATACCATGAAAGTGGTTATTACTATATTAGTTATTTTTTTATTACCAACTTCACAGCACTTTGAAGGCACAATACTACCAAAAACATTGCAAAAGTTTAAGTAGTTTTACAAAGTTCATTGGTACTAAAAGTAAAAGATGTATACATGTACGTTGTTTCCACCTAAAAATAAAATTGACAAATACAATGCCTAACGAATGTCTGTAGTGCAATACACAAAACACTTGTGGTTTGAGGAGAATCTTCAAATACAGAAAAGACAAGTATAGGTAATTAACACGTATGAGTATAGAACTTTGTAGCGTTCATCATTTCATGTAGGATATAGTTTTTACTAAACTAACAAAATTTGGTTTTATCAACAAAAGGTATCAACGATCAAGTAGGATGGCATACAAATTTAGCAAACACTTGCACTTTGGAAGTTTGGATACATTTCATGAAGTTGGCTTCAATGCTTGGTAGGCTACTGCTGAATTCTGTATCATTATTTATGGGGAAAAAATATTAAACCAAACTAATGAAAATTTCTCCAAAATGTGTCCATTCTGGAACCACACAATTCTACAATTTAACATTACGGTTGTCCGTCATTAGCCTCGGCTAAACTACAGCTTGAGCTTAGGGTGATCATGATGATGCAATAATCAACACAAGAGAAAACAGGAAGTTACATTTGAAGACAAACTAAATGAGCGGAAAATCACTTAAAAATCTAGCATGTCTAGGAAACCATTTAAAGAGAATTATTTACATGTTATTCATAATGTAAGGAACAAATTTCACTGAAAAAAATACTTGATACACGTTCTGTGCTGTGCATGCAAAACGTAGTCGAGCGCTGTTGTTAGCAAGATGAATGAAAAACCCCGCGCCCCGCGCCGCCACACAATCGCTCACTCGTCACAAAAACGTAACTTACCCACTGCAGATTTCATCTTTTCACATCAGTTCCTCGATAAAAATTACGATTTTTGTCACTCACGCAGTATCACTGCACCTTCTATCCCATGTCTACACTAAAAACGGTACGATTTTAGGTGTCTTTTGGTAGAATTTCAGCAGTCAATATGTTGCGCTCGAGTGGATTTCATCAGCCGTTCGCAGTTGTTGTCAACGTAGCTCTGCCACGGAATTCTTGGCAAATTTTGTCGATCTGTTTTTGTTGCTGATGAACGGGATCACGTGATTAACAGCTGATTGGGTCAAATGAGGGCCAAAGTTCAAGGAACTGTAATAAATTAGTGAGACAGTGTCGTCTGCTAGCGGCAGCTGGTGCGTCGTCATTTCGCTTACTGCGCAAAATGTTTGTTTCGCTTCTTTTCGTATTTGGCAAACGTACGTGCCGTAAAGGATAAGAAAAAGATAAATATAATAAGTGATGTTCCGTCAGCTTGTGCTGGACAGATTATCTGGTTTTTCTAAGTTGAGCATAGGACATAATTCGTGATGATTGAAGTGGTTTAAAGCCGAATCCGGGTTTGTTTTTAATGATTTTTCATCGAACTCATTTTCAGTCTTAGATTGGGTATACATTCATTGGGAAACTATATATAAAAAATTTGGCACACATTAAATGCAGTATGCAAAAGTAGATTGGGAAACTGAATTGCAAGAAGCAAGATGCACATAGACGAATGATAGTCCGAGCAACAAGGACTCTGCGAATCGCCTTTTTTAACATTTGGAGATGGTCGGGCGATATTCTTCTGGGGTTTTCCCCCACCTCTAAAACTTTAATTTCTTCTCATTGTCTTCTCTCTACAGGTTTCTTCTGGCTTGCGAGCTAGAGACGTGCCATTGGGGAATCATTGGTTTCATTACCAGAAATATATAATAATCATAAAACATGTAAAACCTTATTTGCTAACCCTTACAAATCTTTATCCCACAAACAAAACATGAAACCTTTTTCCCTTTTGTCTGCTATAACATTACCCAGTCAATTTATCAATCCAAGACCTAAAATATTGTAACAAGAGAAACTACAACTATATGGCTAAACAAAATTTACACACTAAAGAAATATCACAAAGAAATAAAGAAATACACCAAATATTTCAACTTTTTTTTTTCAAGGCATTGTTTTCATTTATTCAATTGCTAACAAGGGATTCTCTTTACAGATTATATAAAACAAAAAAATTCATTTATTCAAACACAAAGTCAAGCTTTGTACAACAGAAAAACAATAACTGTGACGAATCACTCTCATGACCAAGACTCAATGCAACAACATTTTGTCCTAACCTAATCATAACCCTAGTGCTCATTTGGAAAAGAAAACAAAGTTTGTAGCTATAGTCATGGAGGAACGAAAACAGATTTCTCAAACCAAAAGAATCTGACTACCTCTGATGAATCCAAGGTCAGGCAGCCGCCACAGCACGTGACTAAAACGGGAGGAATGCCTCCCTTTTTTCGTCGACAATTTTGAATATCGCCCGGGAATTTCTGGGTATAAAATAGGTTTTATTTACCTGCCATGCTTATTAAAAATTTAAGAAAGGAGTTGATAATAAATATTCATTTAATAATTGCATTGAAAATACTTGAAATTTAACAATGACTTTGTGCATCAAGTATGCACTCAGATCATACGAGGGCGAGCTCTGCTTATTTTGAATCTGGCGAAACTCGGCGTCCTCTCCATTTTGGATTTGCCTGCTATTTGGGTCCTAACTTGAAGATTCCAGCTCAACATTACTTAATGTTTTCTTACATAAATATCCAACTGTATGTTATGAAGCAAGTGATTTTTTTGGTAATTTGATCGGAACATTAAAAGATTTTAATAATAAAGCCAAAGTGGAAATGAAGCCGAGCTTTGAAAAAGGGTTGTCGTGTTTATTTTTAGCCCAGTGGCAGCTGCCTGACCTACAATTTATAGACGTCAGGGTGGAATTGTCCGGTCAGGGAACCAGACTATTAACGGCTATAGATGTCGGTTTCTAAGTAAATATTTCCACATGGATAATTGTGGATAATCAAGCTTTGGGAATTTTTAAAAATTAAATGTACATTTGTACCAAAAAGTACAATTGTGCATTTTTAATTAATTTAAAAGCACAATTTCCAACTGAAAACGTGGCACTGTTACATTACTATGCTCCATAATTAACATCTAAAATGTTGCTTGACAAGGTGTTATTTGTATGAAAGGCTGGGAATACAGTTCAGTTTCATAAGTAGTGGCGTAGCCAGTGGGGGTAAGGGAAGTATTCCCCCCCCCCCCCAATATTTTGTAAACAGTGCCTTTTTTCACAAGTGCCCTTTTTTTCACGAGCGCACTTTTTTAACTGTGGCAAAGATGGTTATTGTGATTGAATGAGCTACCTTGCGCCTAACAGACAGCATCAAGCTGTATACTCCCCAGGTAGCCGAGATGGTATTTGGAACGTTTCATGGGCCCAATGAGCAGGGGTAATACTGATGTAACGCTGTGAGCGCCAGTACCTGGTGGATACATGCGCTTTATAAATATCCACTATTATTATTATTATTATTATCTGTTACTTGTGACTAGACTTGTGATTTGTTTGTGATTGGGCTTGTAATGGGCTTCCGATGGACTTGTGATGGGGTCAACTACGACACCGAATGGATGGGAAGCCACAGTCAACAAACATTTTCACCTACGAAACTTGGGTCATTTCGATTTATTTGGAAGCATGGTCTGGGGTAAACAGTGAAAGCAATTCCATGATTTTTAGTTAGTTCTACTAACACTGACATCCAGTTATCTCAGTTTCCCCACTCCTAGGCCCTGACTAACTCTTCCATGAAGTTTCCATAATTTTTTATTGTGGAAGTTGGAAGCATGGATTGTGGAAATACCAAGCGATTCAATAATTCTTAGTTTCAGTAGGAAGTTTCCCTGTGTTATCTCAGTTACCCCACTCCAAGGCCTTGACAAACTCCTCCTCAGTGAACGACAGCATCTTAGCTGCTTCGATGTGCATCTGAAACACAAGAGATCATGTTGTTCGTTTGGTTTAGCTGTAAGAAACCAAAACTGAAGATTTAACTTGCAAGTGAATCCTTTCATTCACAATTTATTTTTAGATTTTTGGTGCAATAAGAATGTCTGGGGAAAAGTTGTGGCCGACTGGAAATTGATATGGCAGTGGTCACCAAAATTAATGTTGCATTGAATCTGACAAAGATATCATATTTATTGCTTTACTTATATCTTAAAAGCAATAGATATTTGCCATCTGAAACAATTCCAGCCATACTCTGCCATTTTCAAGTGATAAATCCTGATGAAAATATATATGCTGCAAGCTTGCGATTCTTAAAGCAGATGAACTGATCTTTATTTTGGCTAGGAGCCTGAACCTACCTTCTGTCTCTTGAGCACATCGATGAGTTTGAGCTGTTTCTTAAAGCCGCTCATGAGTTCATTCTTCTGCTTCTCAAGACGTCTGTTCTCAGCGAGTAGCTGCTCAACTCGCTTCCTCTCTTGCTCTGTAGACTCCTGGGGGATAAAAGTTGGATGAAAGCAGGGAACTAGAATTTAGGTCAATATTTTGAATAAGAAACTAAACTAAACACCTGTTTCAAACTGACATTCCAGAGTTCTCCTAAACTAAATGATTCTTAAGATTTGAGTTAACTACAAGATTTGAACGGGTTAAGACTGTAAGACAACACTCTAAGATTTTGAAACAATTAGAAGTGACTATGTTGAAGGATGTATCGTGGCAATCTTTCAAATGCCTCTAGCCTTGTCAATGGAAAATTAAAAGAAAGTGTTTGTCTGTCTGAAACCAAAAAAATGTTTGGGTTGACCTGAGATGCTCCTCATATCATTCAGGAGTGCAAGTCTGAAACACTTGACATAAATGTTATGGACAGGGTAGTCTAGGGGATAGTTGTGTTATGGTTTGATACGCGATAACCTGACGCTGCGAGAGGGCGATATCACGACCAACCATTATCATCCACGAACCGTCAGTAACAATGTCTAGGCCAATTAGTATTGTTTGTGTAATGCGTGCACACCTGTTTGGCCTAATATACGCAGCGCGCATTCAAAAACAATCATAGTTGTTCCGAAGCAAACTCTCAAATTTCTTCCAGTTATATAAAAGATGCAGCAAGACTTTTGTGCAACTTCACTGGTCAGCTCTTTTGTTGTGTGTAGTATGTGTGGGACTGAAAATGGACCGTAATTGCCTGCAGAAGTCGCGCATGCGCACTAGTTTCCCCCATTTTTCGGGGAGAGGTTTTAGGAATTGGCCTAGACATTGTTACTGACGGTTTGTGGATGATATTGGTTGGTCGTGATAACGCCCTCTCGCAGCGGCGGGTTATCGTAGTGGCGGGTTATCGCGTATCAAACCATGATAACGTTTAGCCCCAAGACTATAAACAGGGATGTAGTAAAATACATCACAAGTCCATCAAAAGTCCATTCACAAGTAACAGTGGATGAACAAGAACAAAGGAACGTGTTTGTCAAATCTCCTTTGAATAGCTTGTGAGTTGAATTGGGACTGGAGGACTTGTGATGGACTTGCAACGGACATGCAGGGACTTGTGATAGACTCGACTACATCCCTGCTTCTGTATAATTAAGTCCATTGCCAGGACTTCTGGACTTACCCTTGATGTGGTCCTTGCTTTCTGCAGTTCAGCCTTGTACCTATCAGCTTCCTCCTGGGCTCGGTTCAGCCGGACTTCGACTGCTCCTTGACTGGTAGCTGACTGCTTCTGGTTACGCTTGAGGGAATCCACTTCCTTGGGAAAAAATCAAAGAACGATCTTTAACACATCACTAAAAATACCACTGGTTAACCATAAAACACTTGAAGAGCATTCTCATTTAAAGCTATAGTCCATCATTTGCAGCCATCCGAAAAGTAACTGGCGTAATTATTGTTAAAAAACAAACTTGGTTGAAAGATAGTAAGGGAACTAAACTCCCTGTGAAATTATTCTTTCTGGGAAGCTGTCATTTTGAAGTAATCAACGAAAGAAGGCATTTCCAACGATGATTCTTAAGAAGCACCGTAGGAAAATTTAAATTAGTAGTTCGTTTTGTTATTCAGCGCAGCGCGCACAAGTATTGGAACGACGCGCGCGCGGTTGTTGTAATTCGTCGGATCAGTGCGCGACGTCGCGTATAGCTGCAATTCAAAACAATTCAAAACATGATTCAGTAACTTTTGATTAGAAATTGAGATCTTAGAATGCTGTTTTTCTCGGAATGTACAGCTGAAGCTTAGCTGAAACTTCATCAGGTTAGTTGCTCAGTATCCTTCATTAGATTTTGAACTCTTTTGTTGCTTCAAACGAACAAAATGCATAAATTACAAATGATGGACTGTAGCTTTAAATTACCCATCTCTGTGCAGCACACTCAACAGAATTCAGCAAAATTTACACCCACATTTCGCAGAACTACAAAGCACAGCCATTACTGTGGCTCGTTGTTTAACAGACGTTTGATGTTTGACGTTGGACAGGAACTGTTCTGCAACTCTAACTGGACCTGCCTTACTAAGAACTTGCATGGTTTAGGATTTCGACACTTAAGTTAATGTGTGTGATCTAGGACTGTGGCTTGCACATAACTTCGACGATTTTAGGACTTTGACTTGACCAATGTGAACAACACCCGTGTTTCAAACCAGTGTTATAGAGTTGAAGGAACCAAAAATTTCAAGTATGTACATGAACAGTTCAACGTCGGAAACAGTAAGTATCGACTTTGTCAAATGTGTCCATAGGTTTAGTAAACAATCCATGCTTAAGCCGCATTCAAATTACTTGCCTTCGGCTGGTAATAACACATGTGTCAATGGGAAGTGGATTCAGCCATTTCCATAGGCACATGTGTGCCTTCAAGCCATAGCCAGGTAATTGGGACTTGGCCTTACTTTCCTGAGGCTAGCTAGCTGTCCTTCCAACCCGTCACTCTTTCTCTTAGTGTCTTCCGATAGCTTCTTGTACTTATCGATCTGTGTCTGCTGGGTGGTGTTGGTGCGTTGGAGGCGGGCTCGTTCTTCCTCTGCTTCCTTCAGACGACTGTCAAGCTTTGAGTTCTGCTCATCCTAAAGTGCAGAGGAAGAAATCGTCAACAACTGAGTAATATGGAAGGTTTTTTTTTTTTTTCTGTCTTTCCATTCTTATTTTCTTCACTCTGCACGTGTTGAGACGACAAATTGCTGGAGATCAGGAGCCAATATATCTAAATAGTTATGTCAATTTTATTCGAAGCTCACTGAATGAAAAATGTGATGTCATAAAAATTAGATCTATTGATAATATTCAAAGAGTGAAATGAAAGTGGTAGGCAGCCGTGTTAGTCAGGCAGAATCAAATGGATTGATTGTTAACATCTGATGACGTAGTTGTAGCAACGAAAGCTTATGCACACTTTCATTCTAGTTGATCATTTCAAGTGCTACCTTACTTTTCCATTTGATTCAAGGAGTGGGAAATCATGCCCATAGATAAATGTTCTTGTATTGGAGCACAAGACATTCTGGGACATTCTGGGACCGGCAAATCCTGATTAGAACATACACCACATCATGTGGAAAAATGTGAGGTTTCTGGCAAAATGAGAAGGAACTGGGCACAGGCCATAGTGGAGAAAAATGGGGTGATTTTTTCAATTTTCAGATTTGTAATCTTTGATATGTCTACTGCACATATTTTAAAGAAAAAGTATACAAATCTTAAGAATAAAACTGTTTTTTTATTAAGGAAAAAATTGGAATCTTCCATTTTCGCAACTACAAAACTCAAGACTATAAAGGCCTTTTTCTCAGTATTGTACTTATTTGACATGTCAATAAATGCGAACTTTAAACAACCATAACTTGTCAACGAAATGTCTGATTGAAGTGCAACAAACAGTATTGTAAGGAGAAGTTTACTCTCTTTCCTAATACCCGTAAACCCTCATTTCGACCTCTGCTCAGTCCTGTCTCATTTTGCCAGAACGCCTCACGAATGTGATCTTCTTTCGTTACCTTTTTGTTGTACTCATGAGATAGTCGGTCTACTTCTTCTTGCATGACTCTCAGTTTGGCCTTCAGGAACCGAATGGTGGCCTCTGGGTGAAGATAAGAATAAGACATGCCAATTCAGAACATTGTCTGTGCCTGTGTCCTAATTATGTGGCTATGGCTTACAGAAACACATGCATCTATGGGAAGTGGCTTCAGCGGCTTCCATAGATGCATGTGTAATTGGAAGCCGTAGCCATGTAATTCTGAAGTGGCACAAGTTGACAATGATATCAAAAAAATAAACATAAATCACTGTGCGCACTTCACCACTTCAAACAAAAAAAAACACCATCATCGCGACCGAGTATTTGTAACCAAAGATTTTCTGTCATTTTGCAAATGAATAGTAATTGATGTATAATCCTAAATACAGAATTCAAAATGAAATTAACGGTGTATTAACTCCAAAGCCGAGCAAAAGGTCTGTTCTTGACACGGGTACATTGTTCTCGATTGAACCGCGGGAACACGACCCACGAACACTGCACTCTGAACAGGATCACACACCACCTATCCGCCGGGGTTTTGCAAGAACAATATATTCGTGTCAAGAACAGACTGCCCCAACTTGCCCATGAGTCAATGGATTCTCATGCCACATTTAGAATATCTGAACCTTTTTCCCTCTTATGTTTTTAGTTTTCCATTATAGATGGAGTACAGATTGTACATACGGTACAGTTTATAAGCTAGGTTAGATTCGGATTGACATGATTCGTGTTTTACCTGAGCCCATTCCCTCTGCAGCCTGAGGCAGAACATCATCCAGGGTATCGGAGGGTAACGTCCCATCATCAAGCCTGCCCTCTATAGCATGAATGGTGTCAGCCAACGAGAAGTCGTTGGCCACGCCCATGGACGACCCCGCCCCCTCGTGTCCCACCCCGTCATCAGGTATGGCGACATCGTCATAGGCGCTGGCTGAAGCTGCTTTGGCCCTTGGCCTGAGGGTAAGACATTCAAATAGAAAAGAAAAAAAGTTTTGCCAATAAATGCTGAAAAAAAACCTCAAATTCTGTGGTCGAATTCTTGGGCTAAACAAACATGATGCTGGTGTACAGTGTTGCCACATTGTGTTTTATCTAAGCTAGGAAGGGGGGGGGGTGGGGAGTGGGGGGAGTGGGGGGTGTCTCTACACAAGAGAGGTTGTATCACTTAAAGGTCCGTCGAATATATCCATAGCATTTTTCCTGAGGTCTTGAGAAGATGAACCCAAAAGTCAGTAATGTTATTTAAATTGTATAAGCTGCATGGTTTTACTGTTTGTCAAATGCCACATATTTGTCGACAGTCATTTTTACGCACATGATTTGAGAGTCCCATGAATAAAACTAGCTCTAAATTGCATCCTTAAAATCTTTCAAGTATATAGCTAGTCTGCTACCTTGAAAAATATATCGATACATAAGTTCTTAATGTTTTATTCAGCTTATTGTCAATCTTCGATCAATTCGGGCGATTCACAATGCAGTGCGCCACCATTTTTCCCAGTGCATTGTGGGAGATGGTCGACAAAATCGCAGCGCGGCACATTTGAAATTTTTAGTTTTTCCAGCCAGTAGTGTCGTAAGCGTATAATTCGAGGATCTGTTTGCCCTTTTCTTTTCTTGTCATCAATATGGTGTTTTTTTGTAAGGCGGCAGAACGCTATGCCCCAATTTATAACATATTAGCTCAAGTTGTCTACTGACACTCGTTCAAATTGTCCATGTTTTGTCGACCGTATACTTGAAAAATGGACTCTCCATGGCTAACTGTTGGTGGCGCACTGCATTGTGAATCGCCCGAATTGTCAATCCCAATCGGCGGCCCATTTAATTCACGACCAGCGCTTGCAATTAATGCTTGTGGTGCATGTAAACCCTGATCAACACCCTTTGAATATTCCACTATTTGATTGAAACCAAGCTCTAAAATTATTTCTGAATTATTCGCAATTGCACAGCACAGTTCCTTGGCCACTTGTTGGCGTCTTCTTCGTAATCAAACGGATTGTGTAACTGTAGTAGGAACACTGTTCCCATGTGCAGAGAAATCATATTAAAAAGGTTTTAAGATAGTTAAGTATAAACCCTTCATACCTTGTTTTTGCTTTTGATGCCGGCCGACCGCCTGCCGTCACAGCCCGTGCTGTTGACGTCTGTTGTCTGGTACCAGCTGACGGTTGTCTGGTACCAGCTGACAGTGGTCTGGCGCTAGCGGGTGCCGGACGGACATTGGCTGATGGGGGTCTGCCCCTAGAGGGCGGTCTCCTGTCTGATGCGAGATTCGTTGAGGGAATGGAAGATGGCTGCATTTGGAACAAAAGACAAATTTTGAATTTTCATTCGATTTTACAGATCATGCAACAAGACAAGAGAACTGATTCATGGATTTTTGCTCACAACATTTTAATTGTTTTTTTTTTTTTATCGTAGGCTATATTTGTTTTAGCAACTCTAGACACTGAAATGACACCATGTTGTGAAGTCACATGAATTCAAGGTTATTGATGTAAGTTTAGATATTGCCTTAATTCAGAAATTACTTTTGTGCAAGTTTTAAATTTTAAATTGGAAAGTCACTGAATTGCTTCAATAAATGTGATATTTCCATGGTATTCACCCAATTTCTGTATGCACCAAATTTCTGTATCCATCCAATTTCTGAATTCATTTCCGATATATATTTGGGTCAATAACCTTGAAATCATGTCACTTTGTGTGCCAACATGGCGTCAGTGAACTCATGTGCTGTAAATTACGGGGTGGGGGTAGAGGGAAGCTTAGCGTAACTCATGATTAGAGGGTCAGGGGTTCGAATCCAGCTACCAGCAAGATTTTGTGTCTTTGGGCAAGCCACTTCACTTCCACCCAGGAGTACAAATGGGCAACCTGCAATGGACTGGCATCCCATCCAGGGGGAATTGATATATTCTCAGTCGTTTCATGCCAAGAAAACCGGAGTTAAACGCTTGCCTGATGGGCCATACTGGCTTGTGACAGACTTTACTTGATGTGCTGACAATTACGGTCTTTATGACACACCGCTCACCTTGGAGATATCATCTGAGACAAGAGGTGGTTCTGTGTCAAAGATTGGAGACGTTGCCATCCCACGCTGGTCTCCTGCATCGCCGAAGGAAAGACGGTTCAAAGATCTGCTCAACATTTCCTCCTGTTCACGCTGAGAAGAAAAAAACAAAGATCAAAAATGCCACACAGATCCGAGCAATTCTGAGCACGCTTCATATGCACACATTGGCATGCATAGTATTATGTGTACATAATACTTACTATACAGTATAGACCAATCTGGGCAGCGTATCACTTTTATCACAAAGGCCCCCTTCAATGGCAAAATATTTGTGCTAATTATTGTTCAGATAATTTGTCACAGGGCATTTGCTTTGTACAATTGCATGCATAACAGTTTCTCCATTAAAGGATATCAACTGAATAGAAAATGTGTGGGCTTTGGGACCAGCTTTACTAGGCTTCCCTAGTTGGAAACTTTGAATCAAGACCAACGTTATGTTGGACATAAGCTCCGTGCACAAGTACCCCCTCAACGGTAAAAAAGAGAAAGTTGGGGGAGACCTCTGGCAGAGACAATTCAACGCATTCAATGCTATTCCTTTGTGCACATTCAGAACGAAATGAGTTGAGTGTACTTCAGGCTATATGAGCGCAAACCAGCCCAATGGGCCCTCGAAAGTGGTCAAAAAGCGCCCTCTCTTGTTTGCTCACAGAGCCCAAATGCTGGCTTGATACTTGCTGTAGAATGATAGACTCGTACAGGTCAGGGTATATGCTTTACTCACCATCACATCCTCTGCTTCTTGGATGAGTCCAGCAGTTTTGGCTTCTAGCTCTGCGTTAAGACGCCTGACCAAAATGAAAAAGCAAACCAAAACAAGAAGATTTGTTAGCATTTGTTTCCCTGCTTCTTGTTGGGAAGAGGAACCTTTGTTGAAAAATCTGAGTCCAGTTAAGCTTGCAATGCCGTTCTCTGACTGTGTTCACCCAAAGTTGTCAAGTTGAAGTCATCGAAGAGTGAAGATGGTTACCGAACTATGACCGAACCGACAACTGAGAAACACTATGGGAATACAAATTATGTCTATCAAAAAATAAATGAATTGTATGTGTGACGTCGTTGTTTACATGTGTTACGCGATAACAATTGCCGGTTTATAAACCCTAGCTCCGGTCCGTCTCTGCTGCATTCATGCAGCTTGCAATGGTGCTGGACCCGGAAACGGAGCCGAAGCCTGGGTTTGGAAAACAGCAATTGTGATTAGGTTACGCTTGTTCACAACAACGTCACACGTTCACTTCATGCACGCATGACAGCCGTGGTACACATTTTTTTTCTGGAGAAGCCACCGTACTCATCAATATTTCTCATATTTGGGTCACTAATGGCATCTCGGTTCGGATAATAGAGGGAAAATGGACCATTTTTGTGCTGCACTTGAGATACGATACAGGGTCCCGTTTTTAGGGACTCTTACGTTTCTGTAACGTAGTTTAGCTCCAGCTCTATATGTCGAATTCCTGATGAGCATTGGACATGTTGGAGCGAGTTACTCAAGCTAGGCATCATTGTGAGTCAAGGCCATACTCACATGTATTCTTCTTCTCGGCTCATGAGGTCCCTTGGGGCTGCCTTGGACTGGGGTCGTGACCCCATATTGACCCCTGTACCTCCTGCTGATCTTCGGCCACTTGATGACAAAGGTCTGTTTGCCTGAAGTAGGGGAATAAATGCATGGTTTAAACACAAATTGCATGACTTACAATTTATCAGGTAGACCATAGCGGGAGTTACCCAGCCCTAAATTTTATCATTTGGTTGTCATTTACTAGTCAAATTAGGGACAACCCAAAATGACAACCCAATGATGACATTGAGGGCTGGGTAACTCCAGCTAGGCAGACCTAGGCCTAGGCCTACTGCAAAGTCAGTTTTTAACAGAACCGGTAAAAGTAGATGTGAAATAGAGAATAAATATTGCAGCCATGTTGCAGTTTCAGTTTTAATATACAGAATCATCAGAGAAACAGGGGGTCAGACCCAAAAATACAAGTTGATCAAATTTGCTCAAAAAGTTCATACGAGGTGCCTAGAGGCCAGAATTGAATTCCCTGAAGAGTTCAACTCATTACATTCAGTATCCAGTGAGAAAAGAAAATTTTCAGATTTTTTACAGAATGCTCACAAAACTTCAACGTTTTCCATAGCCGGCATCATAAAAAAAGTCAGTTTTTGACCCAAAAATACAACTTCACCAAATTTCCTCAAAAGTTCATACGAGGTACCTAGAGGCCAGAATTGAATTCCTGGAAGAGTTCAACTCATTACAGTCAGTATCCAGTGAGAAAAGAAACATTTTAGATTTTTTACAAAATGGCCCCAAAACTGCAACGTTTTCCGTAGCCGGCCATCATCGAAAAAGTCAGTTTTTGACCCAAAAATACAACTTCACCAAATTTGCTCAAAAGTTCACACAAAGTGCCTAGAGGCCAGAATTGAATTCCCTGAAGAGTTCAACTCATTACATTCAGTATCCAGTGAGAAAAGAAACATTTTAGATTTTTTACAAAATGCCCCCGAAACTTCAACGTTTTCCATAGCCGGCATCATCGAAAAGTCAGTTTTTGACCCAAAAATACAACTTCACCAAATTTTCTCAAAAGTTCACAAGAGGTGCCTAGAGGCCAGAATTGTATTCCCTGAAGAGTTCAACTCATTACATTCAGTATCCAGTGAGAAAAGAAACATTTTAGATTTTTTACAAAATGCCCCCAAAACTTCAATGTTTTCCATAGCCGGCATCATCGAAAAAGTCAGTTTTTGACCCAAAAATACAAGTTCATCAAATTTGCTCAAAAGTTCACACGAGGTGCCTAGAGGCCAGAATTGAATTACCTGAAGAGTTCAACTCATTACATTCAGTATCCAGTGAGAAAAGAAATTTTTTAGATTTTTTCCAAATTCCCCCAAAACTCTAACGTTTTCCATAGCCGGCATCATCGAAAAAGTCAGTTTTTGACCCAAAAATACAACTTCACCAAATTTGCTCAAAAGTTCACACGAGATGCCTAGAGGCCAGAATTGAATTCCCTGAAGAGTTCAACTCATTACATTCAGTATCCAGTGAGAAAAGAAACATTTTAGATTTTTTACAAAATGGCCCCAAAACTTCAACGTTTTCCATAGCCGGCATCATCGAAAAAGTCAGTTTTTGACCCAAAAATACAACTTCACCAAATTTGCTCAAAAGTTCACACGAGGTGCCTAGAGGCCAGAATTGAATTCCCTGAAGAGTTCAACTCATTACATTCAGTATCCAGTGAGAAAAGAAACATTTTAGATTTTTTACGAAATGCCCCCAAAACTTCAACGTTTTCCATAGCCGGCATCATCGAAAAAGTCAGTTTTTGACCCCAAAATACAACTTCACCAAATTTGCCCAAAAGTCACACGAGGTGCCTAGAGGCCAGAATTGAATTCCGTGAAGAGTTCAACTCATTACATTCAGTATCCAGTGAGAAAAGAAACATTTTAGATTTTTTACAAAATGCCCCCAAAACCTTAACGTTTTCCATAGCCAGCATCATCGAAAAAGTCAGTTTTTGACACAAAAATACAACTGCACCAAATTTGCTCAAAAGTTCATACGAGGTGCCTAGAGGCCAGAATTGTATTCCCTGAAGAGTTCAATTCATTACATTCAGTATCAAGTGAGAAAATAAATTTTAAATATTTTTTACGAAATGCGCCCAAAACTTCAATGTTTTCCATAGCAGGCATCATCGAAAAAGTCAGTTTTTGACCCAAAAATACAACTTCACCAAATTTCCTCAAAAGTTCATACGAGGTGCCTAGAGGCCAGAAGTGTATTCCCTGAAGATTTCAACACATTACATTCAGTATCCAGTGAGAAAAGAAAATTTTTAGATTTTTTACAAAATGCCCCCAAAACTTCAACGTTTTCCATAGCCGGCATCATCGAAAAAGTCAGTTTTTGACCCAAAAATACAACTTCACCAAATTTGCTCAAAAGTTCACATGAAATGCCTAGAGGCCAAAATTGAATTCCCTGAAGAGTTCAACTCATTACATTCAGTATCCAGTGAAAAAAGAAACATTTTAGATTTTTTACGAAATGCCCCCAAAACTTCAACGTTTTCAATAGCCGGCATCATCGAAAAAGTCAGTTTTTGACCCAAAAATACAACTTCACCAAATTTGCTCAAAAGTTCACACGAGGTGCCTAGAGGCCAGAATTTCGTTCCCTGAAGAGTTCAACTCATTACATTCAGTATCAAGTGAGACAAGAAACATTTTAGATTTTTTACAAAATGCCCCCGAAACTTCAACGTTTTCCATAGCCGGCAACATCGAAAAAGTCAGTTTTTGACCCAAAAATACAACTTCACCAAATTTGTTAAAAAGTTCATACGAGATGCCTAGAGGCCAGAATTGAATTCCCTGAAGAGTTCAACTCATTACATTCAGTATCCAGTGAGAAAAGAAACATTTTAGATTTTTTACGAAATGCACCCAAAACTTCAACGTTTTCCATAGCAGGCATCATCGAATAAGTCAGTTTTTGACCCAAAAATACAACTTCACCAAATTTGCTCAAAAGTTCACACGAGGTGCCTAGAGGCCAGAATTGAATTCCCTGAAGATTTCAACTCATTTCATTCAGTATCCAGTGAGAAAAGAAACATTTTAGATTTTTTACAAAATGCCCCCAAAACTTCAACGTTTTCCATAGCCGGCATCATCGAAAAAGTCAGTTTTTGACCCAAAAATACAACTTCACCAAATTTGCTCAAAAGTTCATACGAGGTGCCTAGAGGCCAGAATTGTATTCCCTGAAGAGTTCAACTCATTACATTCAGTATCCAGTGAGAAAAGAAAATTTTTAGATTTTTTACAAAATGCCCCCAAAACTTCAACGTTTTCCATAGCCGGCATCATCGAAAAAGTCAGTTTTTGACCCAAAAATACAACTTCACCAAATTTGCTCAAAAGTTCATACGAGGTGCCTAGAGGCCAGAATTGTATTCCCTGAAGAGTTCAACTCATTACATTCAGTATCCAGTGAGAAAAGAAAATTTTTAGATTTTTTACAAAATGCCCCCAAAACTTCAACGTTTTCCATAGCCGGCATCATCGAAAAAGTCAGTTTTTGACCCAAAAATACAACTTCACCAAATTTGCTCAAAAGTTCACACGAGGTGCCTAGAGGCCAGAATTGTATTCCCTGAAGAGTTCAACTCATTACATTCAGTATCTAGTGAGAAAAGAAAATTTTTAGATTTTTTACGAAATGCCCCCAAAACTTCAACGTTTTCCATAGCCGGCATCATCGAATAAGTCAGTTTTTGACCCAAAAATACAACTTCACCAAATTTGCTCAAAAGTTCACACGAGGTGTTTAGAGGCCAGAATTGAATTCCCTGAAGATTTCAACTCATTTCATTCAGTATCCAGTGAGAAAAGAAACATTTTAGATTTTTTACAAAATGCCCCCAAAACTTCAACGTTTTCCATAGCCGGCATCATCGAAAAAGTCAGTTTTTGACCCAAAAATACAACTTCACCAAATTTGCTCAAAAGTTCATACGAGGTGCCTAGAGGCCAGAATTGTATTCCCTGAAGAGTTCAACTCATTACATTCAGTATCCAGTGAGAAAAGAAAATTTTTAGATTTTTTACAAAATGCCCCCAAAACTTCAACGTTTTCAATAGCCGGCATCATCGAAAAAGTCAGTTTTTGACCCAAAAATACAACTTCACAAAATTTGCTCAAAAGTTCACACGAGGTGCCTAGAGGCCAGAATTTCGTTCCCTGAAGAGTTCAACTCATTACATTCAGTATCAAGTGAGACAAGAAACATTTTAGATTTTTTACAAAATGCCCCCGAAACTTCAACGTTTTCCATAGCCGGCATCATCGAAAAAGTCAGTTTTTGACCCAAAAATACAACTTCACCAAATTTCCTCAAAAGTTCATACGAGATGCCTAGAGGCCAGAATTGAATTCCCTGAAGAGTTCAACTCATTACATTCAGTATCCAGTGAGAAAAGAAACATTTTAGATTTTTTACGAAATGCACCCAAAACTTCAACGTTTTCCATAGCCGGCATCATCGAAAAAGTCAGTTTTTGACCCAAAAATACAACTTCACCAAATTTGCTCAAAAGTTCACACGAGGTGCCTAGAGGCCAGAATTGAATTCCCTGAAGAGTTCAACTCATTACATTCAGTATCCAGTGAGAAAAGAAATATTTTAGATTTTTTGACCCAAAAATACAACTTCACCAAATTTGCTCAAAAGTTCATACGAGGTGCCTAGAGGCCAGAATTGTATTCCCTGAAGAGTTCAACTCATTACATTCAGTATCCAGTGAGAAAAGAAAATTTTTAGATTTTTTAAGAAATGCCCCCAAAACCTCAACGTTTTCCATAGCCGGCATCATCGAAAAAGTCAGTTTTTGACCCAAAAATACAACTTCACCAAATTTGCTCAAAAGTTCATACGAGGTGCCTAGAGGCCAGAATTGTATTCCCTGAAGAGTTCAACTCATTACATTCAGTATCCAGTGAGAAAAGACAATTTTTAGATTTTTTACAAAATGCCCCCAAAACTTCAACGTTTTCCATAGCCGGCATCATCGAAAAAGTCAGTTTTTGACCCAAAAATACAACTTCACCAAATTTGCTCAAAAGTTCATACGAGGTGCCTAGAGGCCAGAATTGTATTCCCTGAAGAGTTCAACTCATTACATTCAGTATCCAGTGAGAAAAGAAAATTTTTAGATTTTTTACAAAATGCCCCCAAAACTTCAACGTTTTCCATAGCCGGCATCATCGAAAAAGTCAGTTTTTGACCCAAAAATACAACTTCACCAAATTTGCTCAAAAGTTCACACGAGGTGCCTAGAGGCCAGAATTGAATTACCTGAAGAGTTCAACTCATTACATTCAGTATCCAGTGAGAAAAGAAATTTTTTAGATTTTTTCCAAATCCCCCAAAACTTAACGTTTTCCATAGCCGGCATCATCGAAAAAGTCAGTTTTTGACCCAAAAATACAACTTCACCAAATTTGCTCAAAAGTTCACACGAGATGCCTAGAGGCCAGAATTGAATTCCCTGAAGAGTTCAACTCATTACATTCAGTATCCAGTGAGAAAAGAAACATTTTAGATTTTTTACAAAATGGCCCCAAAACTTCAACGTTTTCCATAGCCGGCATCATCGAAAAAGTCAGTTTTTGACCCAAAAATACAACTTCACCAAATTTGCTCAAAAGTTCACACGAGGTGCCTAGAGGCCAGAATTGAATTCCCTGAAGAGTTCAACTCATTACATTCAGTATCCAGTGAGAAAAGAAACATTTTAGATTTTTTACGAAATGCCCCCAAAACTTCAACGTTTTCCATAGCCGGCATCATCGAAAAAGTCAGTTTTTGACCCAAAATACAACTTCACCAAATTTGCCCAAAAAGTCACACGAGGTGCCTAGAGGCCAGAATTGAATTCCCTGAAGAGTTCAACTCATTACATTCAGTATCCAGTGAGAAAAGAAACATTTTAGATTTTTTACAAAATGCCCCCAAAACTTAACGTTTTCCATAGCCGGCATCATCGAAAAAGTCAGTTTTTGACACAAAAATACAACTTCACCAAATTTGCTCAAAAGTTCATACGAGGTGCCTAGAGGCCAGAATTGTATTCCCTGAAGAGTTCAACTTATTACATTCAGTATCCAGTGAGAAAAAATTTTTAAAGATTTTTTACGAAATGCGCCCAAAACTTCAACGTTTTCCATAGCCGGCATCATCGAAAAAGTCAGTTTTTGACCCAAAAATACAACTTCACCAAATTTCCTCAAAAGTTCATACGAGGTGCCTAGAGGCCAGAATTGTATTCCCTGAAGAGTTCAACACATTACATTCAGTATCCAGTGAGAAAAGAAAATTTTTAGATTTTTTACAAAATGCCCCCAAAACTTCAACGTTTTCCATAGCCGGCATCATCGAAAAAGTCAGTTTTTGACCCAAAAATACAACTTCACCAAATTTGCTCAAAAGTTCATACGAGGTGCCTAGAGGCCAGAATTGTATTCCCTGAAGAGTTCAACTCATTACATTCAGTATCCAGTGAGAAAATTTTTTTTAGATTTTTTACAAAATGCCCCCAAAACTTCAACGTTTTCCATAGCCGGCATCATCGAAAAAGTCAGTTTTTGACCCAAAAATACAACTTCACCAAATTTGCTCAAAAGTTCATACGAGGTGCCTAGAGGCCAGAATTGTATTCCCTGAAGAGTTCAACTCATTACATTCAGTATCCAGTGAGAAAAGAAAATTTTTAGATTTTTTACAAAATGCCCCCAAAACTTCAACGTTTTCCATAGCCGGCATCATCGAAAAAGTCAGTTTTTGACCCAAAAATACAACTTCACCAAATTTGCTCAAAAGTTCATACGAGGTGCCTAGAGGCCAGAATTGTATTCCCTGAAGAGTTCAACTCATTACATTCAGTATCCAGTGAGAAAAGAAAATTTTTAGATTTTTTACAAAATGCCCCCAAAACTTCAACGTTTTCCATAGCCGGCATCATCGAAAAAGTCAGTTTTTGACCCAAAAATACAACTTCACCAAATTTGCTCAAAAGTTCATACGAGGTGCCTAGAGGCCAGAATTGAATTCCCTGAAGAGTTCAACTCATTACATTCAGTATCCAGTGAAAAAAGAAACATTTTAGATTTTTTACGAAATGCCCCCAAAACTTCAACGTTTTCCATAGCCGGCATCATCGAAAAAGTCAGTTTTTGACCCAAAAATACAACTTCACCAAATTTGCTCAAAAGTTCACACGAGGTGCCTAGAGGCCAGAATTTGTTCCCTGAAGAGTTCAACTCATTACATTCAGTATCCAGTGAGAAAAGAAACATTTTAGATTTTTTACAAAATGCCCCCAAAACTTCAACGTTTTCCATAGCCGGCATCATCGAAAAAGTCAGTTTTTGACCCAAAAATACAACTTCACCAAATTTGCTCAAAAGTTCATACGAGGTGCCTAGAGGCCAGAATTGAATTCCCTGAAGAGTTCAACTCATTACATTCAGTATCCAGTGAGAAAAGAAACATTTTAGATTTTTTACGAAATGCCCCAAAACTTCAACGTTTTCCATAGCCGGCATCATCGAAAAAGTCAGTTTTTGACCCAAAAATACAACTTCACCAAATTTGCTCAAAAGTTCACACGAGGTGCCTAGAGGCCAGAATTGAATTCCCTGAAGAGTTCAACTCATTACATTCAGTATCCAGTGAGAAAAGAAACATTTTAGATTTTTTACAAAATGCCCCCAAAACTTCAACGTTTTCCATAGCCGGCATCATCGAAAAAGTCAGTTTTTGACCCAAAAATACAACTTCACCAAATTTGCTCAAAAGTTCATACGAGGTGCCTAGAGGCCAGAATTGTATTCCCTGAAGAGTTCAACTCATTACATTCAGTATCCAGTGAGAAAAGACATTTTTAGATTTTTTACAAAATGCCCCCAAAACTTCAACGTTTTCCATAGCCGGCATCATCGAAAAAGTCAGTTTTTGACCCAAAAATACAACTTCACCAAATTTGCTCAAAAGTTCATACGAGGTGCCTAGAGGCCAGAATTGAATTCCCTGAAGAGTTCAACTCATTACATTCAGTATCCAGTGAGAAAAGAAACATTTTAGATTTTTTACAAAATGCCCCCAAAACTTCAACGTTTTCCATAGCCGGCATCATCGAAAAAGTCAGTTTTTGACCCAAAAATACAACTTCACCAAATTTGCTCAAAAGTTCACACGAGGTGCCTAGAGGCCAGAATTGAATTCCCTGAAGAGTTCAACTCATTACATTCAGTATCCAGTGAGAAAAGAAATATTTTAGATTTTTTGACCCAAAAATACAACTTCACCAAATTTGCTCAAAAGTTCATACGAGGTGCCTAGAGGCCAGAATTGTATTCCCTGAAGAGTTCAACTCATTACATTCAGTATCCAGTGAGAAAAGAAAATTTTAGATTTTTTAAAAATGCCCCCAAAACTTCAACGTTTTCCATAGCCGGCATCATCGAAAAAGTCAGTTTTTGACCCAAAAATACAACTTCACCAAATTTGCTCAAAAGTTCATACGAGGTGCCTAGAGGCCAGAATTGTATTCCCTGAAGAGTTCAACTCATTACATTCAGTATCCAGTGAGAAAAGAAAATTTTTAGATTTTTTACAAAATGCCCCCAAAACTTCAACGTTTTCCATAGCCGGCATCATCGAAAAAGTCAGTTTTTGACCCAAAAATACAACTTCACCAAATTTGCTCAAAAGTTCATACGAGGTGCCTAGAGGCCAGAATTGTATTCCCTGAAGAGTTCAACTCATTACATTCAGTATCCAGTGAGAAAAGAAAATTTTTAGATTTTTTACAAAATGCCCCCAAAACTTCAACGTTTTCCATAGCCGGCATCATCGAAAAAGTCAGTTTTTGACCCAAAAATACAACTTCACCAAATTTGCTCAAAAGTTCACACGAGGTGCCTAGAGGCCAGAATTGAATTCCCTGAAGAGTTCAACTCATTACATTCAGTATCCAGTGAGAAAAGAAATTTTTTAGATTTTTTCAAATGCCCCCAAAACTTCAACGTTTTCCATAGCCGGCATCATCGAAAAAGTCAGTTTTTGACCCAAAAATACAACTTCACCAAATTTGCTCAAAAGTTCACACGAGGTGCCTAGAGGCCAGAATTGAATTCCCTGAAGAGTTCAACTCATTACATTCAGTATCCAGTGAGAAAAGAAACATTTTAGATTTTTTACAAAATGCCCCCAAAACTTCAACGTTTTCCATAGCCGGCATCATCGAAAAAGTCAGTTTTTGACCCAAAAATACAACTTCACCAAATTTGCTCAAAAGTTCATACGAGGTGCCTAGAGGCCAGAATTGAATTCCCTGAAGAGTTCAACTCATTACATTCAGTATCCAGTGAGAAAAGAAACATTTTAGATTTTTTACAAAATGCCCCCAAAACTTCAACGTTTTCCATAGCCGGCATCATCGAAAAAGTCAGTTTTTGACCCAAAAATACAACTTCACCAAATTTGCTCAAAAGTTCACACGAGGTGCCTAGAGGCCAGAATTGAATTCCCTGAAGAGTTCAACTCATTACATTCAGTATCCAGTGAGAAAAGAAACATTTTAGATTTTTTACAAAATGCCCCCAAAACTTCAACGTTTTCCATAGCCGGCATCATCGAAAAAGTCAGTTTTTGACCCAAAAATACAACTTCACCAAATTTGCTCAAAAGTTCATACGAGGTGCCTAGAGGCCAGAATTGTATTCCCTGAAGAGTTCAACTCATTACATTCAGTATCCAGTGAGAAAAGAAATTTTTAGATTTTTTACAAAATGCCCCCAAAACTTCAACGTTTTCCATAGCCGGCATCATCGAAAAAGTCAGTTTTTGACCCAAAAATACAACTTCACCAAATTTGCTCAAAAGTTCATACGAGGTGCCTAGAGGCCAGAATTGTATTCCCTGAAGAGTTCAACTCATTACATTCAGTATCCAGTGAGAAAAGAAAATTTTTAGATTTTTTACAAAATGCCCCCAAAACTTCAACGTTTTCCATAGCCGGCATCATCGAAAAAGTCAGTTTTTGACCCAAAAATACAACTTCACCAAATTTGCTCAAAAGTTCATACGAGGTGCCTAGAGGCCAGAATTGTATTCCCTGAAGAGTTCAACTCATTACATTCAGTATCCAGTGAGAAAAAAATTTTTTAGATTTTTTACAAAATGCCCCCAAACTTCAACGTTTTCCATAGCCGGCATCATCGAAAAAGTCAGTTTTTGACCCAAAAATACAACTTCACCAAATTTGCTCAAAAGTTCATACGAGGTGCCTAGAGGCCAGAATTGTATTCCCTGAAGAGTTCAACTCATTACATTCAGTATCCAGTGAGAAAAGAAAATTTTTAGATTTTTTACAAAATGCCCCCAAAACTTCAACGTTTTCCATAGCCGGCATCATCGAAAAAGTCAGTTTTTGACCCAAAAATACAACTTCACCAAATTTGCTCAAAAGTTCATACGAGGTGCCTAGAGGCCAGAATTGTATTCCCTGAAGAGTTCAACTCATTACATTCAGTATCCAGTGAGAAAAGAAAATTTTAGATTTTTTACAAAATGCCCCCAAAACTTCAACGTTTTCCATAGCCGGCATCATCGAAAAAGTCAGTTTTTGACCCAAAAATACAACTTCACCAAATTTGCTCAAAAGTTCATACGAGGTGCCTAGAGGCCAGAATTGAATTCCCTGAAGAGTTCAACTCATTACATTCAGTATCCAGTGAGAAAAGAAACATTTTAGATTTTTTACAAAATGCCCCAAAACTTCAACGTTTTCCATAGCCGGCATCATCGAAAAAGTCAGTTTTTGACCCAAAAATACAACTTCACCAAATTTGCTCAAAAGTTCACACGAGGTGCCTAGAGGCCAGAATTGAATTCCCTGAAGAGTTCAACTCATTACATTCAGTATCCAGTGAGAAAAGAAACATTTTAGATTTTTTACAAAATGCCCCCAAAACTTCAACGTTTTCCATAGCCGGCATCATCGAAAAAGTCAGTTTTTGACCCAAAAATACAACTTCACCAAATTTGCTCAAAAGTTCATACGAGGTGCCTAGAGGCCAGAATTGAATTCCCTGAAGAGTTCAACTCATTACATTCAGTATCCAGTGAGAAAAGAAACATTTTAGATTTTTACGAAATGCCCCCAAAACTTCAACGTTTTCCATAGCCGGCATCATCGAAAAAGTCAGTTTTTGACCCAAAAATACAACTTCACCAAATTTGCTCAAAAGTTCACACGAGGTGCCTAGAGGCCAGAATTGAATTCCCTGAAGAGTTCAACTCATTACATTCAGTATCCAGTGAGAAAAGAAACATTTTAGATTTTTTACAAAATGCCCCCAAAACTTCAACGTTTTCCATAGCCGGCATCATCGAAAAAGTCAGTTTTTGACCCAAAAATACAACTTCACCAATTTGCTCAAAAGTTCATACGAGGTGCCTAGAGGCCAGAATTGTATTCCCTGAAGAGTTCAACTCATTACATTCAGTATCCAGTGAGAAAAGACAATTTTTAGATTTTTTACAAAATGCCCCCAAAACTTCAACGTTTTCCATAGCCGGCATCATCGAAAAAGTCAGTTTTTGACCCAAAAATACAACTTCACCAAATTTGCTCAAAAGTTCATACGAGGTGCCTAGAGGCCAGAATTGTATTCCCTGAAGAGTTCAACTCATTACATTCAGTATCCAGTGAGAAAAGAAAATTTTTAGATTTTTTACAAAATGCCCCCAAAACTTCAACGTTTTCCATAGCCGGCATCATCGAAAAAGTCAGTTTTTGACCCAAAAATACAACTTCACCAAATTTGCTCAAAAGTTCACACGAGGTGCCTAGAGGCCAGAATTGTATTCCCTGAAGAGTTCAACTCATTACATTCAGTATCCAGTGAGAAAAGAAAATTTTTAGATTTTTTACAAAATGCCCCCAAAACTTCAACGTTTTCCATAGCCGGCATCATCGAAAAAGTCAGTTTTTGACCCAAAAATACAACTTCACCAAATTTGCTCAAAAGTTCACACGAGGTGCCTAGAGGCCAGAATTGAATTCCCTGAAGATTTCAACTCATTACATTCAGTATCCAGTGAGAAAAGAAACATTTTAGATTTTTTACAAAATGCCCCCAAAACTTCAACGTTTTCCATAGCCGGCATCATCGAAAAAGTCAGTTTTTGACCCAAAAATACAACTTCACCAAATTTGCTCAAAAGTTCATACGAGGTGCCTAGAGGCCAGAATTGTATTCCCTGAAGAGTTCAACTCATTACATTCAGTATCCAGTGAGAAAAGAAAATTTTTAGATTTTTTACAAAATGCCCCCAAAACTTCAACGTTTTCCATAGCCGGCATCATCGAAAAAGTCAGTTTTTGACCCAAAAATACAACTTCACAAAATTTGCTCAAAAGTTCACACGAGGTGCCTAGAGGCCAGAATTTAATTCCCTGAAGAGTTCAACTCATTACATTCAGTATCCAGTGAGAAAAGAAACATTTTAGATTTTTTACAAAATGCCCCCAAAACTTCAACGTTTTCCATAGCCGGCATCATCGAAAAAGTCAGTTTTTGACCCAAAAATACAACTTCACCAAATTTGCTCAAAAGTTCATACGAGGTGCCTAGAGGCCAGAATTGAATTCCCTGAAGAGTTCAACTCATTACATTCAGTATCCAGTGAGAAAAGAAACATTTTAGATTTTTTACGAAATGCACCCAAAACTTCAACGTTTTCCATAGCCGGCATCATCGAAAAAGTCAGTTTTTGACCCAAAAATACAACTTCACCAAATTTGCTCAAAAGTTCACACGAGGTGCCTAGAGGCCAGAATTGAATTCCCTGAAGAGTTCAACTCATTACATTCAGTATCCAGTGAGAAAAGAAATATTTTAGATTTTTTGACCCAAAAATACAACTTCAAATTTCAACCAAATTTGCTCAAAAGTTCATACGAGGTGCCTAGAGGCCAGAATTGTATTCCCTGAAGAGTTCAACTCATTACATTCAGTATCCAGTGAGAAAAGAAAATTTTAGATTTTTTAAGAAATGCCCCCAAAACTTCAACGTTTTCCATAGCCGGCATCATCGAAAAAGTCAGTTTTTGACCCAAAAATACAACTTCACCAAATTTGCTCAAAAGTTCATACGAGGTGCCTAGAGGCCAGAATTGTATTCCCTGAAGAGTTCAACTCATTACATTCAGTATCCAGTGAGAAAAGACAATTTTTAGATTTTTTACAAAATGCCCCCAAAACTTCAACGTTTTCCATAGCCGGCATCATCGAAAAAGTCAGTTTTTGACCCAAAAATACAACTTCACCAAATTTGCTCAAAAGTTCATACGAGGTGCCTAGAGGCCAGAATTGTATTCCCTGAAGAGTTCAACTCATTACATTCAGTATCCAGTGAGAAAAGAAAATTTTTAGATTTTTTACAAAATGCCCCAAAACTTCAACGTTTTCCATAGCCGGCATCATCGAAAAAGTCAGTTTTTGACCCAAAAATACAACTTCACAAAATTTGCTCAAAAGTTCACACGAGGTGCCTAGAGGCCAGAATTTCGTTCCCTGAAGAGTTCAACTCATTACATTCAGTATCAGTGAGAAAAGAAACATTTTAGATTTTTTACAAAATGCCCCCGAAACTTCAACGTTTTCCATAGCCGGCATCATCGAAAAAGTCAGTTTTTGACCCAAAAATACAACTTCACCAAATTTGCTCAAAAGTTCATACGAGGTGCCTAGAGGCCAGAATTGAATTCCCTGAAGAGTTCAACTCATTACATAGTATCCAGTGAGAAAAACACAATTTTAGATTTTTTACAAAATGCCCACAAAACTTCAACGTTTTCCATAGCCGGCATCATCGAAAAAGTCAGTTTTTGACCCAAAAATACAAGTTCACAAATTTGCTCCAAAGTTCATACGAGGTGCCTAGAGGCCAAATTGAATTCCCTGAAGAGTTCAACTCATTTCATTCAGTATCCAGTGAGAAAAGAAACATTTTAGATTTTTTACAAAATGCCCCCAAAACTTCAACGTTTTCCATAGCCGGCATCATCGAAAAAGTCAGTTTTTGACCAAAAATACAACTTCACCAAATTTGCTCAAAAGTTCATACGAGGTGCCTAGAGGCCAGAATTGTATTCCCTGAAGAGTTCAACTCATTACATTCAGTATCCAGTGAGAAAAAAAAATTTTAGATTTTTTACAAAATGCCCCCAAAACTTCAACGTTTTCCATAGCCGGCATCATCGAAAAAGTCAGTTTTTGACCCAAAAATACAACTTCACCAAATTTGCTCAAAAGTTCATACGAGGTGCCTAGAGGCCAGAATTGTATTCCCTGAAGAGTTCAACTCATTACATTCAGTATCCAGTGAGAAAAGAAAATTTTTAGATTTTTTACAAAATGCCCCAAAACTTCAACGTTTTCCATAGCCGGCATCATCGAAAAAGTCAGTTTTTGACCCAAAAATACAACTTCACCAAATTTGCTCAAAGTTCATCACGAGGTGCCTAGAGGCCAGAATTGAATTCCCTGAAGAGTTCAACTCATTACATTCAGTATCCAGTGAGAAAAGAAACATTTTAGATTTTTTACGAAATGCCCCCAAAACTTCAACGTTTTCCATAGCCGGCATCATCGAAAAAGTCAGTTTTTGACCCAAAAATACAACTTCACCAAATTTGCTCAAAAGTTCACACGAGGTGCCTAGAGGCCAGAATTGAATTCCCTGAAGATTTCAACTCATTTCATTCAGTATCCAGTGAGAAAAGAAACATTTTAGATTTTTTACAAAATGCCCCCAAAACTTCAACGTTTTCCATAGCCGGCATCATCGAAAAAGTCAGTTTTTGACCCAAAAATACAACTTCACCAAATTTGCTCAAAAGTTCACACGAGGTGCCTAGAGGCCAGAATTGTTTCCCTGAAGAGTTCAACTCATTACATTCAGTATCCAGTGAGAAAAGAAAATTTTAGATTTTTTACAAAATGCCCCAAAACTTCAACGTTTTCCATAGCCGGCATCATCGAAAAAGTCAGTTTTTGACCCAAAAATACAACTTCACCAAATTTGTTCAAAAGTTCATACGAGATGCCTAGAGGCCAGAATTGAATTCCCTGAAGAGTTCAACTCATTACATTCAGTATCCAGTGAGAAAAGAAACATTTTAGATTTTTTACAAAATGCCCCCAAAACTTCAACGTTTTCCATAGCCGGCATCATCGAAAAAGTCAGTTTTTGACCCAAAAATACAACTTCACCAAATTTGCTCAAAAGTTCACACGAGGTGCCTAGAGGCCAGAATTGAATTCCCTGAAGAGTTCAACTCATTACATTCAGTATCCAGTGAGAAAAGAAACATTTTAGATTTTTTACAAATGCCCCCAAAACTTCAACGTTTTCCATAGCCGGCATCATCGAAAAAGTCAGTTTTTGACCCAAAAATACAACTTCACCAAATTTGCTCAAAAGTTCATACGAGGTGCCTAGAGGCCAGAATTGTATTCCCTGAAGAGTTCAACTCATTACATTCAGTATCCAGTGAGAAAAGATTTTTTTAGATTTTTTACAAAATGCCCCCAAAACTTCAACGTTTTCCATAGCCGGCATCATCGAAAAAGTCAGTTTTTGACCCAAAAATACAACTTCACCAAATTTGCTCAAAAGTTCATACGAGGTGCCTAGAGGCCAGAATTGTATTCCCTGAAGAGTTCAACTCATTACATTCAGTATCCAGTGAGAAAAGAAATTTTAGATTTTTTACAAAATGCCCCCAAAACTTCAACGTTTTCCATAGCCATCATCGAAAAAGTCAGTTTTTGACCCAAAAATACAACTTCACCAAATTTGCTCAAAAGTTCATACGAGGTGCCTAGAGGCCAGAATTGTATTCCCTGAAGAGTTCAACTCATTACATTCAGTATCCAGTGAGAAAAGAACATTTTTAGATTTTTTACAAAATGCCCCAAAACTTCAACGTTTTCCATAGCCGGCATCATCGAAAAAGTCAGTTTTTGACCCAAAAATACAACTTCACCAAATTTGCTCAAAATTCTCACGAGGTGCCTAGAGGCCAGAATTGAATTCCCTGAAGAGTTCAACTCATTACATTCAGTATCCAGTGAGAAAAGAACATTTTAGATTTTTTACGAAATGCCCCAAAAACTTCAACGTTTTCATAGCCGGCATCATCGAAAAAGTCAGTTTTTGACCCAAAAATACAACTTCACCAAATTTGCTCAAAAGTTCACACGAGGTGCCTAGAGGCCAGAATTGAATTCCCTGAAGAGTTCAACTCATTACATTCAGTATCCAGTGAGAAAAGAAACATTTTAGATTTTTTACAAAATGCCCCCAAAACTTCAACGTTTTCCATAGCCGGCATCATCGAAAAAGTCAGTTTTTGACCCAAAATACAACTTCACCAAATTTGCTCAAAATTCACACGAGGTGCCTAGAGGCCAGAATTGTATTCCCTGAAGAGTTCAACTCATTACATTCAGTATCCAGTGAGAAAAGAAAATTTTTAGATTTTTTACAAAATGCCCCCAAAACTTCAACGTTTTCCATAGCCGGCATCATCGAAAAAGTCAGTTTTTGACCCAAAAATACAACTTCACCAAATTTGCTCAAAAGTTCATACGAGGTGCCTAGAGGCCAGAATTGTATTCCCTGAAGAGTTCAATCATTACATTCAGTATCCAGTGAGAAAAGAAACATTTTAGATTTTTTACAAAATGCCCCCAAAACTTCAACGTTTTCCATAGCCGGCATCATCGAAAAAGTCAGTTTTTGACCCAAAAATACAACTTCACCAAATTTGCTCAAAAGTTCATACGAGGTGCCTAGAGGCCAGAATTGAATTCCCTGAAGAGTTCAACTCATTACATTCAGTATCCAGTGAGAAAAGAAACATTTTAGATTTTTTACGAAATGCCCCAAAACTTCAACGTTTTCCATAGCCGGCATCATCGAAAATTCAGTTTTTGACCCAAAAATACAACTTCACCAAATTTGCTCAAAAGTTCACACGAGGTGCCTAGAGGCCAGAATTGTATTCCCTGAAGAGTTCAACTCATTACATTCAGTATCCAGTGAGAAAAAAAACATTTTAGATTTTTTACGAAATGCCCCAAAACTTCAACGTTTTCCATAGCCGGCATCATCGAAAAAGTCAGTTTTTGACCCAAAAATACAACTTCACCAAATTTGCTCAAAAGTTCACACGAGGTGCCTAGAGGCCAGAATTGAATTCCCTGAAGAGTTCAACTCATTACATTCAGTATCCAGTGAGAAAAGAAACATTTTAGATTTTTTACGAAATGCCCCAAAACTTCAACGTTTTCCATAGCCGGCATCATCGAAAAAGTCAGTTTTTGACCCAAAAATACAACTTCACCAAATTTGCTCAAAAGTTCACACGAGGTGCCTAGAGGCCAGAATTGAATTCCCTGAAGATTTCAACTCATTACATTCAGTATCCAGTGAGAAAAGAAACATTTTAGATTTTTTACAAAATGCCCCCAAAACTTCAACGTTTTCCATAGCCGGCATCATCGAAAAAGTCAGTTTTTGACCCAAAAATACAACTTCACCAAATTTGCTCAAAAGTTCACACGAGGTGCCTAGAGGCCAGAATTGTATTCCCTGAAGAGTTCAACTCATTACATTCAGTATCCAGTGAGAAAAAAAATTTTTAGATTTTTTACAAAATGCCCCCAAAACTTCAACGTTTTCCATAGCCGGCATCATCGAAAAAGTCAGTTTTTGACCCAAAAATACAACTTCACCAAATTTGCTCAAAAGTTCATACGAGGTGCCTAGAGGCCAGAATTGTATTCCCTGAAGAGTTCAACTCATTACATTCAGTATCCAGTGAGAAAAGAAAATTTTAGATTTTTTACAAAATGCCCCCAAAACTTCAACGTTTTCCATAGCCGGCATCATCGAAAAAGTCAGTTTTTGACCCAAAAATACAACTTCACCAAATTTGCTCAAAAGTTCATACGAGGTGCCTAGAGGCCAGAATTGTATTCCCTGAAGAGTTCAACTCATTACATTCAGTATCCAGTGAGAAAAGAACATTTTAGATTTTTTACAAAATGCCCCCAAAACTTCAACGTTTTCCATAGCCGGCATCATCGAAAAAGTCAGTTTTTGACCCAAAAATACAACTTCACCAAATTTGCTCAAAATTCACACGAGGTGCCTAGAGGCCAGAATTGAATTCCCTGAAGAGTTCAACTCATTACATTCAGTATCCAGTGAGAAAAGAAACATTTTAGATTTTTTACAAAATGCCCCCAAAACTTCAACGTTTTCCATAGCCGGCATCATCGAAAAAGTCAGTTTTTGACCCAAAAATACAACTTCACCAAATTTGCTCAAAAGTTCACACGAGGTGCCTAGAGGCCAGAATTGAATTCCCTGAAGAGTTCAACTCATTACATTCAGTATCCAGTGAGAAAAGAAACATTTTAGATTTTTTACAAAATGCCCCCAAACTTCAACGTTTTCCATAGCCGGCATCATCGAAAAAGTCAGTTTTTGACCCAAAAATACAACTTCACCAAATTTGCTCAAAAGTTCATACGAGGTGCCTAGAGGCCAGAATTGAATTCCCTGAAGAGTTCAACTCATTACATTCAGTATCCAGTGAGAAAAGAAACATTTTAGATTTTTTACAAAATGCCCCCAAAACTTCAACGTTTTCCATAGCCGGCATCATCGAAAAAGTCAGTTTTTGACCCAAAAATACAACTTCACCAAATTTGCTCAAAGTTCACACGAGGTGCCTAGAGGCCAGAATTGAATTCCCTGAAGAGTTCAACTCATTACATTCAGTATCCAGTGAGAAAAGAAACATTTTAGATTTTTTGACCCAAAAATACAACTTCACCAAATTTGCTCAAAAGTTCTCACGAGGTGCCTAGAGGCCAGAATTGTATTCCCTGAAGAGTTCAACTCATTACATTCAGTATCCAGTGAGAAAAGAAAATTTTTAGATTTTTTAAGAAATGCCCCCAAAACTTCAACGTTTTCCATAGCCGGCATCATCGAAAAAGTCAGTTTTTGACCCAAAAATACAACTTCACCAAATTTGCAAATCAAAAGTTCATACGAGGTGCCTAGAGGCCAGAATTGTATTCCCTGAAGAGTTCAACTCATTACATTCAGTATCCAGTGAGAAAAGACAATTTTTAGATTTTTTACAAATGCCCCCAAAACTTCAACGTTTTCCATAGCCGGCATCATCGAAAAAGTCAGTTTTTGACCCAAAAATACAACTTCACCAAATTTGCTCAAAGTTCATACGAGGTGCCTAGAGGCCAGAATTGTATTCCCTGAAGAGTTCAACTCATTACATTCAGTATCCAGTGAGAAAAGAAAATTTTTAGATTTTTTACAAAATGCCCCAAAACTTCAACGTTTTCCATAGCCGGCATCATCGAAAAAGTCAGTTTTTGACCCAAAAATACAACTTCACAAAATTTGCTCAAAAGTTCACACGAGGTGCCTAGAGGCCAGAATTGAATTCCCTGAAGAGTTCAACTCATTACATTCAGTATCCAGTGAGAAAAGAAACATTTTAGATTTTTTTACAAAATGCCCCCAAAACTTCAACGTTTTCCATAGCCGGCATCATCGAAAAAGTCAGTTTTTGACCCAAAAATACAACTTCACCAAATTTGCTCAAAAGTTCATACGAGGTGCCTAGAGGCCAGAATTGAATTCCCTGAAGAGTTCAACTCATTACATATAGTATCCAGTGAGAAAAACACAATTTTAGATTTTTTACAAAATGCCCACAAAACTTCAACGTTTTCCATAGCCGGCATCATCGAAAAAGTCAGTTTTTGACCCAAAAATACAACTTCACCAAATTTGCTCCAAAGTTCATACGAGGTGCCTAGAGGCCAAATTGAATTCCCTGAAGAGTTCAACTCATTACATTCAGTATCCAGTGAGAAAAGAAACATTTTAGATTTTTTACAAAATGCCCCAAAACTTCAACGTTTTCCATAGCCGGCATCATCGAAAAAGTCAGTTTTTGACCCAAAAATACAACTTCACCAAATTTGCTCAAAAGTTCACACGAGGTGCCTAGAGGCCAGAATTGTAATTCCCTGAAGAGTTCAACTCATTACATTCAGTATCCAGTGAGAAAAGAAAATTTTTAGATTTTTTACAAAATGCCCCCAAACTTCAACGTTTTCCATAGCCGGCATCATCGAAAAAGTCAGTTTTTGACCCAAAAATACAACTTCACCAAATTTGCTCAAAAGTTCATACGAGGTGCCTAGAGGCCAGAATTGTATTCCCTGAAGAGTTCAACTCATTACATTCAGTATCCAGTGAGAAAAGAAAATTTTAGATTTTTTACAAAATGCCCCAAAACTTCAACGTTTTCCATAGCCGGCATCATCGAAAAAGTCAGTTTTTGACCCAAAAATACAACTTCACCAAATTTGCTCAAAAGTTCTCACGAGGTGCCTAGAGGCCAGAATTGAATTCCCTGAAGAGTTCAACTCATTACATTCAGTATCCAGTGAGAAAAGAAACATTTTAGTTTTTTACAAAATGCCCCCAAAACTTCAACGTTTTCCATAGCCGGCATCATCGAAAAAGTCAGTTTTTGACCCAAAAATACAACTTCACCAAATTTGCTCAAAGTTCACACGAGGTGCCTAGAGGCCAGAATTGAATTCCCTGAAGATTTCAACTCATTTCATTCAGTATCCAGTGAGAAAAGAAACATTTTAGATTTTTTACAAAATGCCCCCAAAACTTCAACGTTTTCCATAGCCGGCATCATCGAAAAAGTCAGTTTTTGACCCAAAAATACAACTTCACCAAATTTGCTCAAAAGTTCACACGAGGTGCCTAGAGGCCAGAATTGTATTCCCTGAAGAGTTCAACTCATTACATTCAGTATCCAGTGAGAAAAGAAAATTTTTAGATTTTTTACAAAATGCCCCCAAAACTTCAACGTTTTCCATAGCCGGCATCATCGAAAAAGTCAGTTTTTGACCCAAAAATACAACTTCACCAAATTTGCTCAAAAGTTCATACGAGATGCCTAGAGGCCAGAATTGAATTCCCTGAAGAGTTCAACTCATTACATTCAGTATCCAGTGAGAAAAGAAACATTTTAGATTTTTTACAAAATGCCCCCAAAACTTCAACGTTTTCCATAGCCGGCATCATCGAAAAAGTCAGTTTTTGACCCAAAAATACAACTTCACCAAATTTGCTCAAAAGTTCACACGAGGTGCCTAGAGGCCAGAATTGAATTCCCTGAAGAGTTCAACTCATTACATTCAGTATCCAGTGAGAAAAGAAATTTTTTAGATTTTTTACAAAATGCCCCCAAAACTTCAACGTTTTCCATAGCCGGCATCATCGAAAAAGTCAGTTTTTTGACCCAAAAATACAACTTCACCAAATTTGCTCAAAAGTTCATACGAGGTGCCTAGAGGCCAGAATTGAATTCCCTGAAGAGTTCAACTCATTACATTCAGTATCCAGTGAGAAGAAACATTTTAGATTTTTTACAAAATGCCCCCAAACTTCAACGTTTTCCATAGCCGGCATCATCGAAAAAGTCAGTTTTTGACCCAAAAATACAACTTCACCAAATTTGCTCAAAAGTTCACACGAGGTGCCTAGAGGCCAGAATTGAATTCCCTGAAGAGTTCAACTCATTACATTCAGTATCCAGTGAGAAAAGAAACATTTTAGATTTTTTACAAAATGCCCCCAAAACTTCAACGTTTTCCATAGCCGGCATCATCGAAAAAGTCAGTTTTTGACCCAAAAATACAACTTCACCAAATTGCTCAAAAGTTCATACGAGGTGCCTAGAGGCCAGAATTGTATTCCCTGAAGAGTTCAACTCATTACATTCAGTATCCAGTGAGAAAATTTTTTTTAGATTTTTTACAAAATGCCCCAAAACTTCAACGTTTTCCATAGCCGGCATCATCGAAAAAGTCAGTTTTTGACCCAAAATACAACTTCACACCAAATTTGCTCAAAGTTCATACGAGGTGCCTAGAGGCCAGAATTGTATTCCCTGAAGAGTTCAACTCATTACATTCAGTATCCAGTGAGAAAAGAAAATTTTAGATTTTTTACAAAATGCCCCCAAAACTTCAACGTTTTCCATAGCCGGCATCATCGAAAAAGTCAGTTTTTGACCCAAAAATACAACTTCACCAAATTTGCTCAAAAGTTCACACGAGGTGCCTAGAGGCCAGAATTGAATTCCCTGAAGAGTTCAACTCATTACATTCAGTATCCAGTGAGAAAAGACATTTTTAGATTTTTTACAAAATGCCCCCAAAACTTCAACGTTTTCCATAGCCGGCATCATCGAAAAAGTCAGTTTTTGACCCAAAAATACAACTTCACCAAATTTGCTCAAATTCACACGAGGTGCCTAGAGGCCAGAATTGAATTCCCTGAAGAGTTCAACTCATTACATTCAGTATCCAGTGAGAAAAGAAACATTTTAGATTTTTTTACAAAATGCCCCCAAAACTTCAACGTTTTCCATAGCCGGCATCATCGAAAAGTCAGTTTTTGACCCAAAAATACAACTTCACCAAATTTGCTCAAAGTTCACACGAGGTGCCTAGAGGCCAGAATTGAATTCCCTGAAGATTCAACTCATTACATTCAGTATCCAGTGAGAAAAGAAACATTTTAGATTTTTTACAAAATGCCCCCAAAACTTCAACGTTTTCCATAGCCGGCATCATCGAAAAAGTCAGTTTTTGACCCAAAAATACAACTTCACCAATTTGCTCAAAAGTTCATACGAGGTGCCTAGAGGCCAGAATTGAATTCCCTGAAGAGTTCAACTCATTACATTCAGTATCAAGTGAGAAAAGAAACATTTTAGATTTTTTACAAAATGCCCCCAAACTTCAACGTTTTCCATAGCCGGCATCATCGAAAAAGTCAGTTTTTGACCCAAAAATACAACTTCACCAAATTTGCTCAAAAGTTCATACGAGGTGCCTAGAGGCCAGAATTGAATTTCCTGAAGAGTTCAACTCATTACATTCAGTATCCAGTGAGAAAAGAAAATTTTAGATTTTTTACAAATGCCCCCAAAACTTCAACGTTTTCCATAGCCGGCATCATCGAAAAAGTCAGTTTTTGACCCAAAAATACAACTTCACCAATTTGCTCAAAAGTTCACACGAGGTGCCTAGAGGCCAGAATTGAATTCCCTGAAGAGTTCAACTCATTACATTCAGTATCCAGTGAGAAAAGAAACATTTTAGATTTTTTACAAAATGCCCCCAAAACTTCAACGTTTTCCATAGCCGGCATCATCGAAAAAGTCAGTTTTTGACCCAAAAATACAACTTCACCAAATTTGCTCAAAAGTTCACACGAGGTGCCTAGAGGCCAGAATTGAATTCCCTGAAGAGTTCAACTCATTACATTCAGTATCCAGTGAGAAAAGAAACATTTTAGATTTTTTACAAAATGCCCCAAAACTTCAACGTTTTCCATAGCCGGCATCATCGAAAAAGTCAGTTTTTGACCCAAAAATACAACTTCACCAAATTTGCTCAAAAGTTCACACGAGGTGCCTAGAGGCCAGAATTGAATTCCCTGAAGATTTCAACTCATTACATTCAGTATCCAGTGAGAAAAGAAACATTTTAGATTTTTTACAAAATGCCCCCAAAACTTCAACGTTTTCCATAGCCGGCATCATCGAAAAAGTCAGTTTTTGACCCAAAAATACAACTTCACCAAATTTGCTCAAAAGTTCATACGAGGTGCCTAGAGGCCAGAATTGAATTCCCTGAAGAGTTCAACTCATTACATTCAGTATCCAGTGAGAAAAGAAATTTTTAGATTTTTTACAAAATGCCCCCAAACTTCAACGTTTTCCATAGCCGGCATCATCGAAAAAGTCAGTTTTTGACCCAAAAATACAACTTCACCAAATTTGCTCAAAGTTCACACGAGGTGCCTAGAGGCCAGAATTGATTCCCTGAAGAGTTCAACTCATTACATTCAGTATCCAGTGAGAAAAGAAACATTTTAGATTTTTTTACAAAATGCCCCCCAAAACTTCAACGTTTTCCATAGCCGGCATCATCGAAAAGTCAGTTTTTGACCCAAAAATACAACTTCACCAAATTTGCTCAAAAGTTCACACGAGGTGCCTAGAGGCCAGAATTGAATTCCCTGAAGAGTTCAACTCATTACATTCAGTATCCAGTGAGAAAAGAAACATTTTAGATTTTTTACAAAATGCCCCCAAAACTTCAACGTTTTCCATAGCCGCATCATCGAAAAAGTCAGTTTTTGACCCAAAAATACAACTTCACCAATTTGCTCAAAGTTCACACGAGGTGCCTAGAGGCCAGAATTGTATTCCCTGAAGAGTTCAACTCATTACATTCAGTATCCAGTGAGAAAAGAAACATTTTAGATTTTTTACAAAATGCCCCAAAACTTCAACGTTTTCCATAGCCGGCATCATCGAAAAAGTCAGTTTTTGACCCAAAAATACAACTTCACCAATTTGCTCAAAAGTTCACACGAGGTGCCTAGAGGCCAGAATTGAATTCCCTGAAGAGTTCAACTCATTACATTCAGTATCCAGTGAGAAAAGAAACTTTTAGATTTTTTACAAAATGCCCCCAAACTTCAACGTTTTCCATAGCCGGCATCATCGAAAAAGTCAGTTTTTGACCCAAAAATACAACTTCACCAAATTTGCTCAAAGTTCACACGAGGTGCCTAGAGGCCAGAATTGAATTCCCTGAAGAGTTCAACTCATTCATTCAGTATCCAGTGAGAAAAGAAACATTTTAGATTTTTTACAAAATGCCCCCAAAACTTCAACGTTTTCCATAGCCGGCATCATCGAAAAAGTCAGTTTTTGACCCAAAATACAACTTCACCAAATTTGCTCAAAAGTTCACACGAGGTGCCTAGAGGCCAGAATTGAATTCCCTGAAGAGTTCAACTCATTACATTCAGTATCCAGTGAGAAAAGAACATTTTAGATTTTTTACAAAATGCCCCAAAACTTCAACGTTTTTCCATAGCCGGCATCATCGAAAAAGTCAGTTTTTGACCCAAAAATACAACTTCACCAAATTTGCTCAAAAGTTCATACGAGGTGCCTAGAGGCCAGAATTGAATTCCCTGAAGAGTTCAACTCATTACATTAGTATCCAGTGAGAAAAGACAATTTTAGATTTTTTACAAAATGCCCCAAAACTTCAACGTTTTCCATAGCCGGCATCATCGAAAAAGTCAGTTTTTGACCCAAAAATACAACTTCACAAATTTGCTCAAAAGTTCACACGAGGTGCCTAGAGGCCAGAATTGAATTCCCTGAAGAGTTCAACTCATTACATTCAGTATCCAGTGAGAAAAGAAACATTTTAGATTTTTTACAAAATGCCCACAAAACTTCAACGTTTTCCATAGCCGGCATCATCGAAAAAGTCAGTTTTTGACCCAAAAATACAACTTCACCAAATTTGCTCAAAAGTTCACACGAGGTGCCTAGAGGCCAGAATTGAATTCCCTGAAGAGTTCAACTCATTACATTCAGTATCCAGTGAGAAAAGACAATTTTAGATTTTTTACAAAATGCCCACAAAACTTCAACGTTTTCCATAGCCGGCATCATCGAAAAAGTCAGTTTTTGACCCAAAAATACAACTTCACCAATTTGCTCAAAAGTTCATACGACGAGTGCCTAGAGGCCAAAATTGAATTCCCTGAAGAGTTCAACTCATTACATTCAGTATCCAGTGAGAAAAGACATTTTAGATTTTTTTACGAAATGCCCCAAAACTTCAACGTTTTCCATAGCCGGCATCATCGAAAAAGTCAGTTTTTGACCCAAAAATACAACTTCACCAAATTTGCTCAAAAGTTCACACGAGGTGCCTAGAGGCCAGAATTGATTCCCTGAAGAGTTCAACTCATTACATTCAGTATCCAGTGAGAAAAGAAACATTTTAGATTTTTTAAAATGCCCCCAAAACTTCAACGTTTTCCATAGCCGGCATCATCGAAAAAGTCAGTTTTTGACCCAAAAATACAACTTCACCAATTTGCTCAAAAGTTCACACGAGGTGCCTAGAGGCCAGAATTGAATTCCCTGAAGAGTTCAACTCATTACATTCAGTATCCAGTGAGAAAAGAAACATTTTAGATTTTTTTACGAAATCCGCCCAAAACTTCAACGTTTTCCATAGCCGGCATCATCGAAAAAGTCAGTTTTTTGACCCAAAAATACAACTTCACAAAATTTGCTCAAAAGTTCACACGAGGTGCCTAGAGGCCAGAATTGAATTCCCTGAAGAGTTCAACTCATTACATTCAGTATCCAGTGAGAAAAGAAACATTTTAGATTTTTTACAAAATGCCCACAAAACTTCAACGTTTTCCATAGCCGGCATCATCGAAAAAGTCAGTTTTTGACCCAAAAATACAACTTCACCAAATTTGCTCAAAGTTCACACGAGGTGCCTAGAGGCCAGAATTGAATTCCCTGAAGAGTTCAACTCATTACATTCAGTATCCAGTGAGAAAAAAACATTTAGATTTTTTACAAATGCCCCCCAAAACTTCAACGTTTTCCATAGCCGGCATCATCGAAAAAGTCAGTTTTTGACCCAAAATACAACTTCACCAAATTTGCTCAAAGTTCACACGAGGTGCCTAGAGGCCAGAATTGAATTCCCTGAAGAGTTCAACTCATTACATTCAGTATCCAGTGAGAAAAGAAACATTTTTAGATTTTTTACAAAATGCCCAAAAACTTCAACGTTTTCCATAGCCGGCATCATCGAAAAAGTCAGTTTTTGACCCAAAAATACAACTTCACCAAATTTGCTCAAAAGTTCACACGAGGTGCCTAGAGGCCAGAATTGTATTCCCTGAAGAGTTCAACTCATTACATTCAGTATCCAGTGAGAAAAGAAAATTTTTAGATTTTTTACAAAATGCCCCCAAAACTTCAACGTTTTCCATAGCCGGCATCATCGAAAAAGTCAGTTTTTGACCCAAAAATACAACTTCACCAAATTTGCTCAAAAGTTCACACGAGGTGCCTAGAGGCCAGAATTGTATTCCCTGAAGAGTTCAACTCATTACATTCAGTATCCAGTGAGAAAAGAAAATTTTTAGATTTTTTACAAAATGCCCCCAAAACTTCAACGTTTTCCATAGCCGCATCATCGAAAAAGTCAGTTTTTGACCCAAAAATACAACTTCACCAAATTTGCTCAAAAGTTCACACGAGGTGCCTAGAGGCCAGAATTGTATTCCCTGAAGAGTTCACTCATTACATTCAGTATCCAGTGAGAAAAGAAACATTTTAGATTTTTTACAAAATGCCCCCAAAACTTCAACGTTTTCCATAGCCGCATCATCGAAAAAGTCAGTTTTTGACCCAAAAATACAACTTCACCAAATTTGCTCAAAAGTTCATACGAGGTGCCTAGAGGCAGAATTGTATTCCCTGAAGAGTTTCAACTCATTACATTCAGTATCCAGTGAGAAAGAACATTTTAGATTTTTTACAAAATGCCCCAAAACTTCAACGTTTTCCATAGCCGGCATCATCGAAAAGTCAGTTTTTGACCCAAAATACAACTTCACCAAATTTGCTCAAAAGTTCATACGAGGTGCCTAGAGGCCAGAATTGAATTCCCTGAAGAGTTCAACTCATTACATCAGTATCCAGTGAGAAAAGAAAATTTTAGATTTTTTTACAAAATGCCCCCAAAACTTCAACGTTTTCCATAGCCGGCATCATCGAAAAAGTCAGTTTTTGACCCAAAATACAACTTCACCAAATTTGCTCAAAAGTTCACACGAGGTGCCTAGAGGCCAGAATTGAATTCCCTGAAGAGTTCAACTCATTACATTCAGTATCCAGTGAGAAAAGAAA